>NW_025336346.1:0-305406 GCF_004798865.1 Varanus komodoensis
ACCTAACCTGTACTTATGACACCTATTCCTATGCCCCAAGTGCAAGACCTTGCACTTATCCACATTAAATGCCATCCTGTTGTCCCCTGCCTGCTTCCACAGTCTGTCCAGATCCTTCTGGATCTGGAGTACCAGCATCTCAGTTGTGGTCACTGCCCCCATTTTAGTATCATCTGCGAATTTGATCAGCAGACTGGTCACCCCTTCTTCCAGTTCATTGATGAAAAGATTGGACAGGATCAGTCCCAGGACTGAGTTCTGGGGGGCCCACTCATCACTGGCCACCATCCCAATGATTCCCCACTAATAGTTACCCTCTGCTTTCGTTCCATCAACGATGCTACTCCCACCGCATCCCCTCCATCTAGCCACCTTGAAACCTTGTCATAGAACTCCACAGGGTTTGTCTGACAGGACCTGTTATTGCAGAAGTTGTGTTGTGGCCACCAGGCTTCCACAAAAGCAGACCAAGTATCCAAATCTATAGTGTATATAAGTGATTAAAATAGGACTACCTGCTGCACAGTCCCCATGCTTTAGAAGACAGCAGCTGTGCAGAGTTTATTTCAATAATGATGATATCATATATGACCAAGCAATGCATGTTGCAGGACTATATGCCCCTGACTAATCACACGGACCTACAACACAGTTGGAATCCTCCTGGCGTAGAACATTCAAAGCAGAAGTTCCTCTTTGCCTCTGGCTGTCAGACAAGCAGCAACATCATGTTGTTTCTGGTGCCTGCTGAAGACATTTTTATTTCAACAAACTGCCCTCATTTACCATCCATGGTCTGGGTATTTCATTTGTTTAAAAATAATGTGCATCATTTTTCACTGTTCAAGAATCTGTTTATATGTGTTGTGGTATATAAGTGTTGTAAATAAATAGTTTTTTTCTCCCTAACAATAACAGATGCTAATCTGGATCGTATCCAAGCAATTACATGGCTATCAATGGTGATGGCAAGTACCGATCAACATATCTTGATGTGGTAATATATTCTGCCTCCTCAGTAATCAAGTTTCTCATATGCAATATATTGAACACTAGTAGTATGAACCTTAGATCTTCTGCCAATTTACACCTGATTCCTTGCAATTCTCACATGGCCCGTATTAATTTGTTCCACCCTACTTTTGATCTCCATCTTGGTAGATGATGCCACCTGGGGGGGGCAAAGCTGGGGTGTGGGTCAGAAGGAACTGCATGATTCAGAGGGGAGCATAGGCTTGTAAGGAGCCTCCCTATAGAACATAGCCAGCCCTACTATTAGGCAGAGCAAGAGAGCTGCCTCAGGTGGCAGGTGCTGGGGAGCTGGGAAGTGGCGTTCGGGAGATAGAGCTGTGCCAGCCACATGGCTTGTCCTGCATCCCCTAAGCTACCCTGCTTCCCTGGGAGGCAGTAGAAGAAGCTGACTGAGCAACAGTGTGCCTGGTCAGCTTCTGAACAGGGAAGTGGACGAGACACCATCTTGTCCTTTGCCTCAGGCAGCCAAATATCTTGGGCTATCCCAGCTACAATGTGCACAGAGAAAGTGATAGGTGTCCCCTGCCCCACTGCCCTTTGCTGCTAAGTTGGCTCCATCAGCCGGGCCAGTGTTGGCCTGAGGGCCTCTGGGAAGACACCCTCAGCTGGCCCTTCTCTGAGTGAGTCTGCCTTCTCACTGCCGTTTTCCTCTGCCACTTGCCGCTGCTCCTTTATCTCATTATTGCTACCATTCTTGCTTAGCAAGCAGAGAGTCGGGGATCAAACCAGCAGTGGTGTCTGCTGCTTCTCTCTGTCCACCAGGGTTGTCTGGGCTTGTCCTGCAAGGTCGTGATCTGGCCAGAGTGAAAGGCAGGAGAATGAGCAGGTTGTTTGTTTGTTTGTTTATTTGGGATATTTCTAACCCGTCCAATCACTATGTGTCTCTGGACAGCTTACAAACAAAATTCAATAAATACAACAATATAAAAATCATAAATTGCAATAGTACAGAGGAGGAGCACCTCGGGGGGCGGGGGGCTCTTGTTAGAGCAGGAGCCTGACCAAGCCTGTCCTGGATGCTGGCCCTGAACAGGGCAACACCCCCTTCAGCGGTTTGGCTACCAAGCACCCTAACCCTAACTCTTCACCCGAGTGCTGGAGCAGAGCAGGTGACTTTTCGGTGCTCCATGTCTGTCCTATCTGCTGAAAGGAGTCTTCATCAATTACATTTGTATTCTGATTTTCCTTCAAGGGCTTCAGGTGATGCAGAATTAGTTTTCAAGTTGAATCAGAGACATTCAAGTACAAATCTCTGTTTTGACATGATGTTGACTGAGTGGCCTTGAGCAAGAGGCTGCTTCTTACACTAAGCTACTTCACAGGGCTGTTGTGAGGGAAAAATGGGGTGAAAGTCCATGTACATTGCGCGGAGGAAGGCTGGGGTGCAGATATAATAAACACATGGAATTTTCCCCTCTCAGCTACACAATGATTCTGCGCAGTAGCTTGGGTTGAGCCAAGGCTACATTCTCGGGCCACCAAGCCATCCTCACACCCCAACCAGGCCCTCTAATAGTTGCTTATTTTCTTTGTGCATTCAATAGAAGCTCAATATGGTATGCCAAAAGGTCTAGGAGAGCATGCACACATGCCTGTGCATACATGAGAGTGCAAATGAGCATCTGTGATGCTGTCCTGCCTTCTAGTTGATTTAAAGTTGGCCGTTTGCCCAGAACATAAGAGGTTCTTCTGCCCTTCTGTGTGCAATTGGATCACAGTACCCTTCTCTCTGCCCAAGGAGGTTTGAAATGGGATATTAACTCTGGAGAGGCACCAAGAAGTGGTCCTATTTGCTCTTTGTGCGGGGAAGAATTCCATTTGCAGGCTTTCTAAATCTCTGAGGGGGCCACACTTCCAGGTGCCAGCGTGCCCATTTAATCATGCCAATCTTCTGACTGTCTATTAGGCAGTTTATTTGAAGGTGTAAGAACTTCTGGCTGGTGCATGGTATGCACACACAAGCGGAAGAGGCAAGTGATTTAGCTGACAGACGTGCAGCTAGATTTAAATTTATAAGGCCTCCCTCTTAGCAATTCCCCTCGGACAGAGTTGAGTGCTTGCATTATTTTTGGTTCCAGTTAGTGAGCAGAAGATGGCGCTTTGGGCTTTTCCTTGAAAGCTGGAGTGAAAAGGGCGAAAGGGTACTGATTGCTAAGAGTTCAGTAATCCAATTTCTCCAGACGGGCTTCATAATGAGAGCTCATAATTCATTCTGTCACTCCACTATGTAATAGATGCATCTTTTAAGTGACACCCAGGGCTGGCTTTTAAGCAGGAGGCTAATTAAATACGCTGCACATGAAGCTGATAACATCAGAGAGAGCTGCAGATTAACTTAGCTGACATTAAGTGAGGAGCCATTGGAAAAGCAGAAGTTAGTTCATCACTTCATTGCACAACGACCCGATTTTAGACTAATAATCTCTGCTCCCCCCTGGAAGAACCTGCTAGCAGGAGAGCAGCCAAGAATCAATAAAAAGATGAAGGCTAATGTGCCCATTACATGAATAAATTGCTAAGATACAACAATTATCAGGCTATAAGGGTTTATTTGTAAGGTTAAAGACCTCAAGCCTGCAGTTTATGCTAAAAAATAATATCAGCCATAATAATGGCAAAGAACATTTTGCTGAAGTGGACAATCCTGCATGCTTAGAATTATGAGCAAATTTTGTACTGCTAATGGGAATGGTGAGGAAATCACTGTCCTTTTAGAGCTACTAGTAATGCACATTTTGTCTGTGTCTTGTGTGTTGGTTGTCTGCAGTTTAATGGGTTTTTACAGAAATCTCTTCTGTTTGTAAATTCCTCTTCTGACCAAAGATAACCAGATTATTCTTAACCTCTGATTACCTGGGAATCTTATCAGTTGAACCCAGTGCTGTGTCCTATTTCAGGGTTTCTCCTTGCAGTATCTTTCTCACCCTAAGAAAGGGAAATTCTACTAAATCAAGCCAGGAGAGCGCAGGGGAAGAGGTGCCAAGTAGCTCCTTTGAACCTGAACTGGTTTAGCTGATTGATAAGTTACTACTTTCTGCTTTTATTCTCTTCTTTGCTCTTATCCTTTCTTCTTTCACTTGCTATTTGCCTTGGTTGCATCCCCTGCATCCCCTCCATCTAGCCATCTCGAAACCTTGTCATAGAATTCCACAAGGTTTGTCTGACAGGACCTGTTTTTGCGGAAGCCGTGTTGTGTGGCTGTCAGCCTCCCTTCCTGCTAGATCTCTCTCTATTATGAGCCTTTCCTTTGTTTTTCCTACAATGGACATAAGGCTAACAGGTCTGTAATTCCCCATGTCCCTTCTACTACCCTTTTTGAAAACTGGGACCACTGATGCCACCCTCCAGTTCTCTGGAACTTCACCCGTTCTCCATGAGGCCTCAAAAATGGAGGCCAGCGGGCATGAGAGAACCCCTGCCAACTCTCTAAGTACTCTCGGATGTAACCCATCAGGGCCTGGCATCTTTGTAATGTCCAATGCCCTGAGGAGCCCCTCGACTTCAAGGGGGGTGACTCTAATCTGTGCCCCGAAGTCCCCAGCCTCATCTAATCTCCTATGTGGATCTCCCCTGTCCTGCTTTGGGGAGAACACAGAAGCAAAATAGTCATTTAGCATCTGTGCCTGTTCCCTCATATATGAAGAGATACAGACATATATCTGTATCTCTTCATACTTGTGAGTACTTCACAATATCTGAAAATTCTATTTACACCCTTACATTTTCTAAACCTCTTTCTCTCCCCTTTCTCTCCATTTCTAGATAACCCACTAGCCAGAGCTCAATGGGTGAAGTGCGAAACATAGTTTAAAATTTTGAAATACAGTAACATTGTAAAACATAATATTGAACTTCATGTTAAAAGCAGGATAAAGCCAGGTAAAAACCAAGATAAAAGCCATCTTATTTTAGGATTATGATTAAGGATTAAAGTTGGGATTAAGATTAGGATTATTTCGGGTTAAGATTGAGTTTAGGATTATTTTGCAGTCAGGGTGATGACATGAAAGTACAATCCATTCTGTCTTCACCTGTAGTCCTTTGCTTCTTTTCCTCTTTGCCATTCATGTACCTTCCCCTTTTATAAGGGTCCTACGTATCTGTTTTAGATGGCAAGTCCAGGGACAGGTTTGTTCTTTTTAATACTATACAATACTTGGAGATAATTAACCCATAGTGGCTCATCATAATACATGTACTGAGTCACTGACCAGTAGCAGCTCTCCAGGGTTTCAGAGAGGAGTCTTTCTGAGCCTTACATAAAGATGCTGGGAATTGAACCCAGGACCTTCTGCATGCAAATCATTTTACTTTGCCACTGAGCTATGGTCCTTTTCCTACAACTTGTCCTTTGTCCTATCCCCCTACCATCAGCGAAGATCAGTGTCATGTTCCCAGGCTCAGCAGCACACCAAGGAGACCTTGGAGTCTAATGAGCAATTGGCCACTCCACCATCAGCACTCCATAGACCTTCCAAACCTGAAGACACAGTTCTTCCCTCAAACTCAGCTTCCAAGAATAATTCCAGAGCTTCTCCTGTATCTTAGGAGCATCAGCCTACAAAAATAACTGTGGTCCTTTAAGGGCTACAGATAGCATCCAGCAGAGGAGGAGCTTTTGAAGGTTCTGGGCCTCCAGCTATCTTTCTGCAACCGAGAAATACTCAGCCCATGTCCCCTTGCAGGCTGCTGTCCAAGGTCCTGACGGTTCCTTACTTTGCTTTGACTTGGCTCTACTGATATGGCTGTGAATGCTTTACTGGACTTGATCGTTCTCTACCTGACACTAGGGGAACATGGGCTGTTGGCTCCTTCCTCAGGGCATTTTGCCAGGGCAGTCACTATTAGAGGTCAGGAACCAAGGCTGAGGAATAATGACATGCCAAAGGCCACACAGTGACTCTGTGGCAGAATAGGACACTTGGAGCCTGGATTCATTCTGTCAACCTCATTATACCTGCATCAGAGTTTTACTGCTCTGCTATAAGATGGCTGTATCATTCGCTTCTCCTTGTATACCATAACATTATATTACGGCCATCTTTAGAGTTGTCAACTCCAGGCTCAAAGAGAGCTCTGGGCATTTGAAAAGTTAAGTGGAAGGAAGAGTGCTGTCAATTGTGTCTCCTCCTCCCACTGCAAGTGTTACATTAATGGGAGAAACTATCTGCCAAAGTCACATTTCATGCTGCTACTAATAGAATAGGAGCAAATTTCAAGAACAGGTGGTTCTTGCAACTATGCATAAAAGAACTGCTGAATCCCCTTCTTCCTTACTTACACAGAATAATCACAGATGGTGTGCCTTGTGTTGTCAAATAAAAGTTTTATTCCTCCCATTAGCCATATTGGATATTAGGATAGTAGCCATATTAGGATCTACAGTGCATGATAGACGCATTCCACCATAACTTCCTGCTAGATTACCAAAACAAGAGTATACACGCAACTTGAATCTGAAAACATATAATCAGCAATATGTTGTTGTTGTTTTTGTTACCATCATCATCATATTTATGTGAATAAATTTTATGTTATGTTATTATTTAACATAATTAGCATATGATTCTATGCTACTTGTAGCCAAAACTCTCTGGGTAGTTCACAACATTTAAGTTTCCCATGCAGATTTCAACCAGGCCCAGCTTTGCTTAACTTCCAAGATTAGACAAAATTAGGCACTTTAGGCTATATACCAATAATCAGCATTCTTTATGTGTATATTTAGTCTTTTAATACCTCCATTCAAACATGAGTTTTAGATAATCTAAACAATGCACATTTAACATTTTTAACCCTAGTACAGTGGTGAAATAAAAACAGTCCTGCTCCAGCAGTCACTCTTTTCAAAAGTACTATGAAGTACATTCACATTCATTATGCCCCCCAGACCTGGAAGAACTGTAAGCCAAATACAATGAAAAGGTTTGAATTTCATATTTTTTCATTTGAAAAATTAATAAAGTTCCAAAAATGAGATGGACGGGATTGACTCTACAAAGGAAGCTGCAGCCTTGGGTTTAGAAGAGCTGAGCTGGGCTGTCATGAGGAGGACATTTTGGGGGGCACTCATTCGTTGGGTTGCTGTAAGTTGGAGGTGACTTGAAGGTACATTACAACAAGAACAAAGGGATAAACTCAAACAGGTATTTGAACAGAAACAAAGGGAGATGAAGCTCTTGGAGGGGGGCAAAGTGTCCCTGTCGAGGATGTGCGTGATGTGCATCAGCTTCCCTGGATAGCCTAGCCCTGCAGCGGTACTAAAGCTGCAGGAACTGCAGCTCCAGCATTGCTTTCCGGTTGCTAAAGTTCAGCCACAGTTCTAACTCCAGCTTCTGCTTCTCTTCTGCTTCTACCTTTGCTCATTTCTCCTCTCCACTTTTTGCTTTTCCTCTCACAAATCAGGAGCTTTGCATTGCAAAACCAGAGAAGCCATTTCATTGGATGTTGCCATGATGATGTCTCATGTGACAGACACACAAGCCGCACAGCCCTTGGTGGCGGTGATGATTAGCTCTCAATCTGAAACATCTACTATCTACAGAGCCTGTTAACATGAGTAATAGAACACAGAGTTTGACTTTCCAATTATTTGATGCAGTGCTATCTAGTCTCCAGCCCTTAGGGGACAATCAATGATAGAATACACTTAAGGGAAAGCAGGGAGCGGCACTGATTGAAAACAGACCTTTCCTCATTACAGAAATGGCAGGAACAAACCATTCATTGCAAGAGTTTGTTTATTCATGACATCCTTTGCTGAGGAAAGGTGCGAGCCTGCCAGCCCTAGAACCATTTTTTCCATCAAAAGTCAAACGTCATGGACCTTTCCGAAAAAAAGAATGACTTCTACGACTGATAATGAAATGTTGTCCCTATGGTTTATTCTGTCTGTGGCCTCTCTACTGAGACCTCTTACTGCAAAGAGGAAAGAATAGTTTGTATGGTGGGCCTAGAAGGCCCACAAACTCTCCCTCTCCCTCTCCCTCTCCCTCTCCCTCTCCCTCTCCCTCTCCCCTGCCTCTCTCTCTCTCTGGCAGAACAGCAAACACTGCATGAAATGCACAAGGTGGGAATGAAGCAAACATAAGCCTTCCCCAATTTGGCGCTTATCAGGTGTGTCATACTGCAGCTCCCACCATCCTCTGGCAGCATCACACTGCAGATTATGTTTTGGCCCAACATATCTTGGGGAAGGCGGTCCTAGAATCTTTTGTGCCTTTAGTGTGCCACTTTTTATTTTAATGGAAGGCAACCAATAAATACCTGCTGTCACTCCAGTCGGGGACCAGTATCTTTATGCACCTGCAGGAAGCTGCACTGCCAACCCCCAAACCCTGCAGGCTCTTCTCACAGTGGCTGCCCATTCACTCACCCTCTTTCTCTGGGTGGAGCTGCAGACTGGGCCAAGGGGAACATGGGTTCAAATGATGGGTGGCAGTGGCAGCCACACTAACTCAGAAGGGGAGTGCCATGAGGGCGAATTATGTGCCGGTCCCACAAAACTGGAAGCCATCCCAGACGAATAACTGTTGCCCATTCTTGTCTAATGTTATTTATCAGATTTTGCCATTCAGATTGTAATGGCTATACCAGTACGTTGCAGAAAGAGCAAAAATGTATCTGGATGCCATTATATTAGGAATATAACCCACTGTTTATTATTCTGCCTGTCATATGCTGAACCAAGGACATTTTTAAACATTAAATATTCTTTTGTAGTACCTAAGTGAGACCTCCCCTGCTTGTATGCACACCTTAAGGTGGTGAGGAGGGCTGAGAGTGTCAGGGAAGCTGAGAGCAAGGCCACCAGGAGACCAGATGCTCACACTAATCTGGTTTCCTGGCAGGGCCACTCAAGGCAGGTTGGTCAAAGCTGAGACACCAGGCTAAGATGCACCTACCCTTGCAAGGAGCAGCGCTCACATCAGCAGAAGAGAAGGAATCTCTAGTGGAGATGGCAATAAGAAACTCCTGAAGGGCAGCTACTGGGCAGCAGAGGTAGTTGAAGGTAAAACTGGTGAAAGGTCTGTCCCACAAAATGGCAGTGATGCTCAAGCTAATTCTGGTTAGTACTGTGCAGAAGAAGGCAATTGCAATTCTATTAAGCACCATTAATTTCTGGGGGCTGTGGGTGGGGGGCAAGTCTAATAGCACCGCCCCTGCTTGTGGAGGGGAAGAAGTGCTGAAAGTCTAAACTTAATAGGTACTGATCCAATCATGACGAAGCGTAAGATCTTAAAGCATCCCCTTTCAAATCACTGCCTCATGCCCAGCTGAGGAAACCAAATCTAATGGGTCACGTGCTGCTTGTGTTGGGCTGATGACATGTCAGGACAGGCTCATGGCTGTCACAGCATCCATGCAATCTTAAGCTGCGCCTGATTGGACAGCTTTGGCATCCCCAGGATAATCCTTCCAGGAGGCCTCAGCATCAAGTCCAAGATGGCTTCTCTCAGTTCCAGCAGGGAGATTGCTGGGCAGCAGGCTGGGCGGCACAGCAGCAGAGTTTGTAATCTCTCCTAGGTTCCCAGCACCAGATCCTAGCACTCAGAATTGGCACCTGGACAAATAGGAAACCTGGACATAGAGATGGAATTCCTATAGACTACACCCTGTCTCCGATTCCAAAGTCTGTGCTGATGTAGTAACATCTGGGTGAGATTAACTCTCCTCCTCCTCACCCACTTAGGTCTTAGTTATACATGCCAGGTTGGCCCCCTCATCTACCATTAAATTGTGGATGTGTGAGAACATATTCTGGAATGATGTAACATTTAGCAGCAGTACCATAAGCCATGAGGGCAAACTGGTAGAACCACCAGAGACCATCTGGTTCTGCGGGGGAGGAGGGCACCAGAATTGGGAAATGTACTGGGAAAGCCTCTGTCTATGAAAGAGCAATGGAGTTACAGTGCAAGGTATTTGTCCAAACCTATTATAAGAAAATAAGTACCTTTTTCAAGGGGCATGGATGCTTTCATCATGGATAGGGAATCCTCAGACCCAGGGCATAAATGCACCCCAACCCCGAAGTGCTAACATGGCCCTTGGGGGTTCTCCAAAAGGCCACACACCTTCCTCTTTACCCAGCCAGGAATCTTTTGTAGTGTCACAGCTTTTGTGCAGCTCTCCCCTTTCCCCACATTCTAAAAGTTTGAAATGCCTCTCCTAAGGTTTAGTTACTGGCAGTAAAAGCTTTAAGCTTTAAGCCAGTATTTTTGCGTGCCCCCGCCCCACCCTTTTGCCTTTGGCCCTCCTCCTCTGTGGCTCTAGAAAATGTCTCCAAAATTGAATTTGCTTCTCAGGCTGAAAGAGGTTCTCCTCCCCTTCCTTATATGATGAAATCTGGAAATAACACAGGTACAGTACATCAGATTATAGATGTAAACCTCCCTAGCTTAATATTTTCAGCACTCATTTCTGCAAAATGAGCTGCTCCAGACATACCTTCTCACCTCTGACAAAAAACACCTTCTGTTCAAGTTTGTAAAGGACCATTTTAAAAGTGAGTTGGTTAAACCACAAGAGAGCTCCAAAGATGATTTGGTCACAGAAGACCCCACTGCTTGACCACTTACTAGTAATCATATTATTGATTATAATGGGAATATATGTAGCTAAGTGGCCCAGCAAATACATTAACTTCACTAATATTGCATAGGATGCAATGCCTGGTTGAAGCACTCGTATAATATGCAATAGAAATGCAATTTCATCGAACCCTGATGATTTTACTTTTCTGTCCTTATCTGCTTGCTTCTTGGATGACTCTCCCTCAGCCTTTCTTTAAATTTCAGTTTCCTACATCTCTGCCATTCTTGCCCAGCACTTAATTCCAGGCAGCTGGTGATTTGACTCTGACTTCACCATTACAACATGATGACTTCATAATGGAGGTTCAACGTGTCAAGAATGCTGTAAATCTTTCCCTGCTTGGGTTCATATAACTCTCAGGTGAGATGAGTGATACTGTTAATAAATTGAGACTGAATGGCTCGAATTGTCTCCAGGGCACCCTGATTCATGCAGCATCGAGACTGAGGGAATGACATGACAAAGCGCGTAGAGCCACCTTGCCTTTAGCAACTTGCTTTAAATGGCCCAGGAATCCATTAGCAAAAGCACAGTATCTAAAGCCACTTAGAAAATCATGCTTACCGTCATCCCTACCAGAGCATGTGGTGAGCTCTGCCTCTAGACGCAACGTGAATCGGAGGATCCCGAGAGTCTCGCGTATTCAGACCCAGCCTCTTTCTCAAGGGATCTATTATGAGACAGTTTGGTAAACATGACTTTGGAAGAAGCTGAATTGTGTTAAGCACCCTCCTGTCATCATGCCCCTAGTAGGGCACACAAATGCTCAGCAGGCTTGACAGCTTACAGCTCCATCTGCCTTACCTGCCCAGGATAAGATTCCTGTAGATGCAGTGGAGACCTGCATGAGCTGAGGGACAGTGGCAAGATGGCAAGTGGCTTCCGGGAAGCAGCACTGCAACTCAGGCATTTTTGCAGAATTTTCTTTTCGCAAATTCTGCCTTTATGCCTTCACAGTGTACTTCTGAAGGATGCAATTTCCAAACAATGAAAGCCTTTCTCTCAGTTTAGTATACTATTATCCTTTTAAGACTTAAATGGGGGCTGAACTACATTTGAAGCTGAATGATTATTTCATTCTTTTTTAAAAATGGGAATTCTTTTCATGGAGGGGTGAAAATTAATTGGATCAGAGCTGGCATAGAGGGAATAATCCAGCTGTTACCTCCCACGGTAGGATCCTGAAAACTGTTTTAAGATGCTGGTGTTTTCCTTGCCACCAGTGAGGTGTTTTCACCCAAAAGCAAATACTAGCATCAAAAGAGGATTTCTCCCCCACCTCCCCAGAATAAAATCAGGGGCAGAAAAGGCTAAATTCCCACATACCTGCTCTCATCCCATTCATTATCACCAAGTGCTCCCCAGCAGGTGTAATTTGCATTTTTAATAAACCTGCATTCATTTATCTGCATATATTTACCTGTATGTATGTAACCCCAGGTGTAATTTGACCATGACTCATCCTTATTAAGGAACTTTTGAATAGCTGGTCACTTTAAACAATGCTGGTGAGTCACTGAGTTCCTTTCTAGGGGTGGGGACTGCTACATTTAACCACAGTTGAGCAACTAAGAAAGGAAGGAGCAGGAAAGTAAATAAATGCAGCACAACTAAAGAAATCAGCTGCTAGCACAGAAAGAGGCAACTCCCTTCCCTTTCAGTGTGCACTTGCAACCCTTGTGAAAGGCCGTTGATTTTCAGCACATCT
Organism: Varanus komodoensis; assembly: GCF_004798865.1. Lineage (NCBI taxonomy): Eukaryota > Metazoa > Chordata > Lepidosauria > Squamata > Varanidae > Varanus > Varanus komodoensis. The sequence continues at coordinate 12,338 of NW_025336346.1, forward strand.
GAAGCAACACGCAGGGCCATGGGTGCATCTGTGCACCCCCATGCTCCTTCCCATGTTTCAAAAAATGCCTCAGGTCAGCTGTCAGGTCTCCTGCTGCTTCTGACATGCAAATATTGCAGCGCAAAGCAGCTGCTAGGATGGCTCAGACTGCTCCATGTCCTCCTCCTGTGGCTACAGCTGCTTCTCTGCTGGTTTAATGTAACTCACGATCCATCTCCTTTCATTCCTCCAATGTTCCCTCACCTTGCTTGCAGCTCCTGGCCTTGTCGAAAGCAGCAGCTGCTGTCAGAAAAATGGATCTGGACTCAGCACAGCACGTGGCAGGAGACAGTGGGTGGCAGTCAGATGGCCAGCTCAAACCTTAGCAGTTGAGCATTGACTCAAAAGTCCACAAATGCCATGGGCAGAACCAGTCATGTGTAGAAGCTCTAAGCCAGCCTCCCCCACCTGGTACCCTATAGACATCTTGCACTATAACTCCCACAATACCTGATTATCCCTGGCTGGGGCAGGTAAGAGGTGATACCCAAAACATCTGGAAGACACCTGTTTGAGGAAGTAAGGTCTACAGAAATCAGTGAAACTTACCTGTTGCCTCTAGATGCTTTCTGGTATGTAAATGGGATTTGGGTGGGGGCCTGCATGGGACTAGTCTGGGAGTATAATACTTGGATTGTCTCAGGTGCTTTCCTAGCACAGGATATGATAGTTTAAATGGGTCATCCTGACGGCAAGTTGCATTCCTGGAAAGGAAGAGAAAGAAGGTGGAAGGGAAGGAGCGCTTCATTAAAGCGAAGGCAATGTGCCCTACAGGAAAGCAGGGCACAAGGCCCACCCTGTCACCTGTCGGCTACATTATCTAAGCACACCTTCTCCCTAGTGAGTCGGCCGCGGCAAACCTCCCCAGAATGGTGCTGCACATTAGCAGCACACCTTGCCGCCAAACTCGCACAGCACTCATGACGCAATGCAAAGTGACACTCCAGCTCTGGCCATCTCCTCTGTCCCTTTGGATTACTTGGAGATGCACCTGCCTTGCAGGGCTTTGAGCAGGCTTCTCTACGCAGAGAGCAGCAGGCTGTACATGGGGAGAGCTTCAGCCATGAGCCCTGCTGAAAGAGGTGGACACTTTTCCCACATGCATCCCTCCAACAGTCAACGTTTCAGAATTGGATGTAAAACCTCTTTAGCAGCAACTGGCTGCCTTGTAATGAACAGGGATGGTGATGACCACAGCAACACAGTTTTGTCAATCAATTTGATTAATTCATTCAAATCATTTGAGAAAAGTACACCTGATTAGTATTTAAAAACATTTCTTAAACACAAGCAGTTTCAACGTTTATGAGCGGCAGACACCTTCTAAGAGGCATCATCTCACACAGAGGACGATAGAATGCCTCTTCCGATATGGGGTGTGAAAACCTTGTAAAATGCCATGATAGCGGCATGGCGATGGCACAATAGAAGCCTCACCTGGAGGCACCCAAGCTGACAGGAGCTGCTGGAACTTGAGTGCAGTTGCTCCATGTGGTGAACCCCCAAAATGCAAGTGTCAATCTTAGTAATGCTCCTTCAGGCACTGGACTGACTCTGTCCGCCCAGCTAACCATTAGATCCTTCCTGTGTCATCTAAGCACTGCCTGAACAGCATTGTCATCTTGAGCACAGGTGTGTTCCTGCATGCTTTCTCTTCTTCAGTCTTGCATCCTGGTTTGTCTCTTGCTCCCTAACTTTGATTTGGTCCTGTCTTGTGGTTTCTGGTTCTTGGCTCACATGAGACTGCTGAACCTTTAGAGATTTATGAAGGCATCCTTACAAAACAAAGGAAAGAGCTTTTCTTCCTAATTATTGCTTGACTGAAATGTAAATGTGTATAAATTTGATTAACTGATTGATTAAAATCCTTATGATTGCAATGTGTTTTTAAAAGTATAATACATTTGGTTAATTTTCCTTATTTTGGCCTGTAGGAAGTTTCTCCCTTCTCATCACAAAGCTTTCTGCTGTTGCAATGAGGCCTATGGTCTGTTTTTGTTTTTTTTTAAGAATGTTAAGAGTCTCACCTAACTTGAAAGGGAACATGAAGTGCATCATGAGGTGTGATCAAAATGCCAGAAATGCCAAAATGAAGAATAGGATGCTATGTTAAGCCCCAATTCAAATAGGAGGTCCAGGCAAATTCCATGAGTACACACCAAAGTAGACATAATTGTGGCCACGTTTTTAACTCACGTTCATCCAAAATGGTTTGTGGTTGTTTGCCATAATTTTATGATGACAATAAGGGCAGATGCTACTCAGATGTTTCAGGAGAACAAACTGACTGCCTTCGAAGTGACATAACTCATGTGTATGATCTAGATAACTTGTTCTCCTCAAAGTACCATTTCTATTGCCAGGAAATCACATTTGTGGAGGATCCAAATTGCAATATGCTGCTGCTGTTGGGAAAAGCACAGCCCTTCCCTCTACGCTTTCCAGTCTACGCTTGTAAGCATTTTGTAGACTCTGGCATTCATGTATAAAAGCACCTTTCGGATAGTATCAGTTAAGCCTCCACTGATAACAGATGCAAATCCTTCCTCAGTACTCATATCCTTTCATATACCTTTTAAAGTTTGCAATACTATGAGCACAGATTGCAGTCTCTCAGGGATTTGGGGAGGGTGGCAAGAAAACCTCCCAGAAGTAATTTAAATACAGGCACCACACGGTTAGAACTGCATATTGTCTAGCAGGAGCATTGGCCAAAACTCACTTGTGACTAGGGGTGGTGGAAGTGGTTCGAACAGTTCAGCACTCGTTAGGGGGCATGTCTGACTGGTACCCAGACATCGAAGGGAGAAAGTGAAACATCGCCAGAGCCTGGAGATCCAGTGGGGAGAGGTTTCCTGAAATGTATAATAAGCAGTGTTGGAGCCAATTCCCTGTGTAGGGCCAGGAGGGAGAGCCGGCTGCTGGGAGGCACGCGGTACCTTAATTGATCCCAGTCAGCATGTCTAGATGAGGATTTTTGGGAGTTGCAGGCTTTCCCTTTTCTGCCTAGGCATGCATAAGTTTGCATAGGAAACATATTTTTCTGTCTTTTTCTCTCATACACTGCATGCTGCCATGTCTGGATATAAATACAAGCCAAGCAGCCAGAAATTTAGAGAGAGTAAACAGAACTTTAAAAAAATCAATCCTTTAGATTTCCAAAACAGAGAACTTTGTGAAGTCTGGCTCAAATGAAATACTAATTACATAAGCAAATGAAAATGAAAAAAGAAAAAAGATGAACATGATTTCAGTATAAAGATTATGGCACGCAATGAAGAAAAGCTGCCAGATGCACCTTGGAACTGGAATCCAACACCTTCAAAAGGTAATAGATAATTTCAATTTTAGCTCACACCGTATTCAGAAAAAGTTTACACAAAGCAGTAGGGCTGCACCACATAATCCATGGCTTTTTTTTTAAGGACCAAGCTTGTGACCTAAAATCAGACCAGGTGACTTACAAAATAGTCAGCAAGCTTTGTAGGACTCCTCCTCATGGCAGGTGTTACATTACAATTAACAAAAACAGTGCCAAAACATTTTTGTAAAGTGTGTGTGTGTGTGTGTGCGCGCGCGCATGTGCTGGGGGGAACTCTTAGAGAAGTCCTACTGTGTGTGGGTCATAGAAGCATTTCCTATATGTAGAAAATGTAATCATAGAATGAAAATACCAATATTTTCATGGTTCATGAAATTGTATGTCTGGGATGGATTGTGGTGGGTGGGGATCAAGGATGGGGTGGGCTTGCAACTTCGCACTGGGCTCCAAGAAGAAGCAGCAGCAGCAGCAGCAGCAGCAGCAGCAGCAGCAGCAGCAGCAGCAGCATGCTTGTGCTCTGAACCTTCTCATGCATCAGGAGGTTCCCAGAAAACTTGAAATGGATAACAGCCCTCAGAATAAGATGCTTTCAAGCTAAACTAATTGGCCGTATTGGAATTCCCATTTTTATTGGTCACATTGACTCAGATAAAAGATAAGATGGAACCATGTACATTCTCATCATAAAGCAGTAAATCAGCCAGTAAGGTTTATATGCTGTCAGTACATTAGCTGCAAATGTAAAACTTATTTCCTGGAGGTTGCTGTGTAAGATGCTGTATTAGGCAATCTGAAAAGAATTGAGTCATAATTGTGGTTATAGCAGCATCATATACATTTTATGATAGTCATTGGACTGCCGGGTAGGATCAGGCCCATCTGCTGTGTGTGTGTGTGTGGGCAGGGGAGGGGGTTACTAGAGAATCTGGACTGAGAGCCCTTCCGTCCATTCAAGAAAAAAGAAACTTTTGTGGTCACAATCAACTGCACTTGAGGGAATTAAATGCAAGTCTCACTCTCAAGCAAAATACAGTGGTTCCTCAGCTCACAAACGTCCTGGTTCACAAACTAATTGGGTCACAAACAACAATTTCATTAAAATTTTGACTTGGGTCACGAACTCCTCATTGGGTGGCGAGCAAGATCGCAGCCATCTCCCCCCCCCCCCCCCCGAGTGGGGAGATGGCCATGATAGCAGTTGCTTTCATGCAGGGAAGGCATGCGTGATCAGCGGCACGCTCCTGCAGGAAAGTCGGGCGCAATCTTGGCCATCTCCTCCGCAGCGGTGCTGTGCTGCACCCGTCTTTCCTGCAGCAGCGTGCCTCTGATCACGCATGCCTTCCCTGCATGAATGGAACTGCGATCGTGGCCATCTCCCCACTCGGGGTGGGGAACTGGCTGCAGTCACAGTTGCTCTCAGGCAGGGAAGGCATGCGTGATCACTAGCGCACTCCTGCAGGGAAGAAAGGCGCCATCTCGGCCATCCCCCCTTCCAACCAGCACGATCGCGGCCATCCCTCCACCCCCAGCGCGCCCCGTTCGCGCCTGTCTCTCCCTCACCCAGCACACCTCGTTCGCATCCGTCTCTCTGTCCCCCAGTGCACCGTTTGTGCCCGTCTCTCCCTCCCTCAGTGTGTCCACGATTGCGCCCGTCTCCCCCCCCCACCCCCCAGGATGAGGGGCACCTGCAGGGATGACGGGCGCGATCTTGGTCATGCTGTGGGAGTGGGGAGATGGCCGTGCTTGTGCTTGCGCTGTGTGTGTGTGTGGTGGGGGGGGGATGGCCGCTATCTTTGTTGTTGTCACTTTGCTTCACATTTTTCTGATTTAAAAAATGGTTACAGAACGGATTAACCTTATCTACATTGAACTTTATGGGGAAATTTAACTTGGCTCACGACCAATTTGAGTCATGACCAGAGTCCTGGAATGGATTAAGTTCGTGAGCCAAGGTACCACTATAACTCTGGGCTGGTTTAATGATGCTCAATGCATTTGTTTGGTATCATAGATTTCTGGTACTGAATAGAATCTAGAGACATGTATATACAGAGGTTTTCTGAGATCAGATGCCTTAGGGCAGAAATAGACCACACCATTATCTTAGCAAATGAGTGCTCCCAAACCTGTGTTTGCTGACAGTGTGAATCAGTTAGCACGATCATTGCAATCCACTGTGGCTTATTTAAACTATGCTGGTTTGTGTTCCATGCTGGTGGCTATTTTGACTCCTCAGTCCCCAGCAGGGGGTTGCCATGGTTTGTCATGTTATTCAAATTCACTTAGCAGTGGTTGTTCGAGGGTTGAACAACCCTCAAAGACCCATGATCTGTTGTAGGGTTACTTGAGAGTTATTCAACCCAGAAACAGCCCCTATTACCCAGGGTTTGGAGGACACAGCAAAGCATGGCTACACCATCCCAGGGCTGAATACGCAAAATGTCCACTGCCATGCATCAGTGGTGATGATGTGACTCAACTCAGTGGGGATGCTGGGGCAGACTTACAGGGGACAACTGGGTGGAAAGAAGGGGTGCGTGGCACTTCTGATGCCTTTCCATTCTTCCCTACAAAGTCCCAATCCTAGTGCTTCCAACCAGGCTTATTTCTGATTTCAGAGGCAGGCTAGAGGGAAACAATTTTAAATCTTAAATGTGAGCTAGAGATTGTTTGCAGGGGTTAATTGGTAGGTAGGACAAGGGCTAAGCAAACCCCTCGCACCTATCCATTCTCCCCTCCCACCCATGCACTGGCCTTAGGAAACAAAAATGGGATCCCTGTGCTTTCCTCAGAATTCGGCTCTTAGAGAGAGTTCACCCATTATCACTGAAAGCCAGTGAAGAGGCTGGTCTGGGCCTCAGGCAATCCAAGGTCTAATATCCACTTGGGCATGAAGCTCATTGGATGACTTTGGTCCAGTCGCTGACTCTCAGCCTAATCTACCTCACAGGGCTGTTATGATGATATAATGAAGAGGAGGTCAGGAGGAGGATTGCATAGGTTGGCTCAGGTTCCTTGCAAGAGGGAAAAAAGGTGGATATAAATGCAATCATGAGCCCTGGCTGTGGCTAAGGCAGGTCTTTTGATTCCCAGGAAATGAAATGCTGCCTCCAGGTTTGCCAACCAAAGACTGGGTGTTGTTCAGCAACACCACCCAGCAGTCTGGTTCACTAGACACTGATCCAATTTAACGCCCTAATGACAATCAACACAGTTTAAAGTCCTGGCAGTTATTAAAACAGTTTAGAGTCCTGGCAACTATCAAAACAGTGTAATGTCCTGCGACAATCAAGGCAGTTTATTGTAGGGCAACACACCAAACACTAGCTAGGTTTCAAAGGTTCTCACAGCTAAACACTTACAGCATGCAGGGGTTACCCCAAAAAGTCTGAACAAGAGCACAAAGAAAATGGCAAACTTATATGGGTTACATGATTCAAAGCATGGCACATGCGTACAGGATTCTGCATTAAGATATAATCATAACATAGGAGCATACGGATTACTAATGCAGGTGTTAATAACAATAATGCATAATAAGCTAAACAATGAGTATCTCTGCCTAGCTGGCCAAGGTCTGTTCCTCACATGAAGGTGCCAAGCTGACAGCACATTCCTGCAGGCAGAGGCTCAGGACTACCTCCGGCCTGGAGGCACCGTTGTACTGATAAGGGAAGGAATGCAGCTCTGTTTGTGCCCGCTCCTTCGATCCACCTCTTTTGGGAACTTCCCCTGGCCTGGCCGGAAGACTGGCAGATGTGGCCAGGAAGATAATAACTAAAACTTAATTGTTTTAGTAACAAACAAGGCAGCTAAAGTTCACTTTTGCCAAGCAAGGCCTACATTTTAAAACATCAGACCAAGGGCTAGATTTTCGGGTTTGGATATGCCACAAATGGTCATCGTTGTTGTCATCACCACCCAATGACAGCAGAGTCAGATATGGACATACATTTGCCACACAGGTGAATCCTTACATATACAATCAGCTCACATCTGATGAAACAAATGCTTTTCAGTAGAGCAACTTCATACTTTCAGCTGCAAATGGAGGAGTTATGCTGAACACAGCAAAAATCGGCATTCAATTCCGCCCCAGCATGGAAACTGTGTGCCTTATGGGGATTGGAAGCAATCCACTGAACCCTACGTGTAAGCATGTCTAAGGACAGCTTTGTTGTGTGCAGCTTTCTTCCTTGCTATATTTCTCTTCATGTGTTCGGATATACTATGGCTGGGTTTGGATTATCAGTTCATGCTGTTTGTCTGCCTCATGACTGGCTCTGTATAACTCAGGAAATTACTTGTCCATGTACTAGCACTCAGGAGAAGCGAGAGTACCTCCAGAGCGATCACTCCATCCAACTGTGAACTCCCTAGGTGAGGTCTGACAAGAGGGCAGCCCAAAAGGGACATGAACAAACAAGGGAAGCATCAGGATGCTTGGAGAGCCCCTAAAGCTTGCACAACTACAAAAATAAATGTATTGGAAGGGAAGCAAAGAGACTTCCCTTCCCAAAAATACTCCACTGAGCATGCTCGGTGGACACAAATCTGATGTTGAGCTGGGGCCAGAAAGGGGAAGGAGTAGGAAATGGAATGAAGTATCCCGGAACAAGGCATAGCTGGCTAGTTTCGGCGCTGAAGGGAGAGGCAGAGCATAGTGGATTGGGAGTGGCCAGTGCCGTTATCATCGAGTGAAGGCCATAGATGCCTGTTTTTAGACAGAGGAAATCAGAAGCTCCTTTCTATTGGTGTAGGAATCGAAGTCCCCCAGACCAGCTTTCACTAAAAGGCACCTAGAAATGAGTTTATTTTTCACACAGCTTTTAGTACAGCCTGATGATGGGAAGCTAGAAAGCTTTGTTGCCTCATCATTCTAGTTAGAGCTGCAATTTCTAAAGAATGAAAAAGTACTCTTTTTAATGGCTGTAAGTAAACTGTGGTTATTATAATCTCTTACAGCCAATAATACCTAAATGGGTGCAGAAGAAACAGGAAGATGTGGTAAACAGGAGCAATGAACCCTTCTGAGGAATACTGCAATATTCTGAAAAAGCATGGCATTAGAAATAGGAATTAGAGTGTGGGGCCCTGCCGAGCCCCACTTTTCCCCCACCGCAGTCCAGATTTAAAACAACATGCCGGGGGGCGTTCTCTGCTCCAGCTTACCTACCATCCCTCCAGGGGACTGATCTGGACAACTGGCATCACTTTGTGTACAATCCCATGCATGTTTAGACTGGAGGAAAATCCTTCAGCTGGCTGGCTGTGGTATCCTGGGAGTTGTAGGAGGTTTTCCAGTCTAAACAGACATAGGATTGTGACCACTATCTAGTATCTGGGGAGATAATTTCAATCAGATCCAGGCCCTGTGCCAACTGCTTGTGCCTGATTCCTTGGAAGAGAAACAAAAAGCTGAGTTCTCTCCAGTCAAGGTTCTGAGCATTTCTAAATCATTCCTCTCAAGTGACAGCCGCAGGATTCTGCAGAAACGGGGTTGTTGTTATATTGGTCTCCACTAACCCACCCACCCCTTGCTCCTGATGCTCTTCCTTATTATTCTTCCCATTGCCATGCGCCACACATAGTTTGGGAACATGCTGTGAAGTGTCAGCTGTTGGGCAGTATAGCAATCTAATAAATAAATATCTGAGGTTTAACACCACAGTCCATGTACCTTTGCTGAAAAAGTATTGCTTTTCCCATACCTCACAGAAATCCCTTCAAAACAAGAAACAGTCAAAACATATGCAATAAGATTGAGAGAGCAGCAGAAGGAGAACAATATAAGCCACTGCAGGTATCCTTAAAACTGTTTCTGGTTTTCTCTGCAACAGGGATAGGGGGATATGCATGGCTATCAAGACACTCTTAGACAATAACTCCTCCTCCTCCTCCTCCTCATCATCATTAGATTAATATCCCACCTTTTTTCTTACAAAGAACTCAGAGTGGCTTATATCATTCTCCTCCTGTTGCTCTCCATCTGATCCCCACAACAACAACCCTGTGAGGTAGGTTGGGCTGAGAGACTGTGACTGGTCCAAAGTCACCCAATTGGCTCAAGGGCTGAGCAGGTATTAGAACCCAGATCGTCTGAGTTCCGGACTTGCACTCTTAACTGTAACACCACACTGGCTCTCCAGTATATCAAAGATGTGTGTGAAATGCAAATATGAATCTTTTCATCCAGTCCTGTTCAAATTTAGATAGGAAAAGTTTGATAAAAAGGCCTCACTGGCTGGAGCATGCTGGGAACTCTGAGACTTCTTTCTGTCTAAGCTTCCATAGGATCATGCTCTTAGTGGCACACCTGCACATAATCATTATGCTATTGTTCGTACCTAGGTGAAGGTGAGCTATTTTGACAGATATTTCACAGTTCTACCCCCGAATGTTCTTGCCACCATTCTTTGTCCTTCTTCTATGCATTCATCAGGTTGCATCCCTGTTTTTTCTTAGAGATTTAAATCTTTGTTGTTGATTTCAGTTTTTGGCAGAAGTTATTTATTTAAGCTTTTGTATACTGTTCATTAGCAAAAAAGCTATCAGAACGGTGTTATGCTATTTCTCTGAGTTTTAAATGTTCTGATATCTCTACTGCTTTATTCTTGTCATTCTTGTCATTTTGGTTCATTTTAGTTTTTGTAATTTTATTGCATGTATTTTATTGTTTATCATACTATCCTGTGAATCAGGTCTGGATTTTGATGTGTGATGATACTTTTTTAAAAATGCAGAAAGTGGAAAAACCACAAATATTTCTGCCCCCCGCCCCCCTTTGCAGCAAGGAAATGCCAGAGAGATTTCCCTCTCTTGACGGGCAGGGCAGGTAGGCATGCTTTGGAAACCGCAGCTCTCTACCTCTTTGCTTCCTCTCTCTCTACGGTAATGACAATTTTCCACAGTAACTTTAAAATTAATAGGCTTTGTGGCAGTTCGTTTATAAGAACAGGTTGTTTATAACTCAGGTGTCTGTAACACAGGAACTTCCTGTATCTTGGAAGAATCGCGTGCTGTATCTCTGTCCCATTATTGTAGCCCTCCTGAGGGGTTAAGGCTGAACAGAGAACAGGGCTTGCGTTGGGGGCATGAAACAACATGAGCGAGGCCCACTCGTAATGCCCCATTGCACAATGACCCAGCCCCTGGTGCAGCAAGTGCTAAAGCTGGCTTCTACTCAGTAATATTTGAAAGCAAGTACGACTCTTTGACTGGGTTCAGACAACATGATAACCCATACTCAAGGGTTGAGCAGGGGTGGGGAATGGGCTGTCTTTGAAGTGTGTGTTGTCTGAGCCTGGTTGCACTAACAACCCATGGCTTGTTAACCATGAAGATCTACAGTTGTGTTGGGTTGTGAACTGTGCCTTGTTATTTCAGTTGCATTCAGACAACATGATACTTTACATTTCTTCTACAACCCAGGTCATATTCAGAGCCTGAGTACGAGTTATTGTGTTGTCTGAACCCAGTTTTTGTGAGATCAGCAGCCCTGATAAAGCAGAGATCGTGGTTGCTGAGTTCCTGCTTGTATTCAATTGTATTGAGTCCCTGCAGTGAGGACCAGCCCTTGGATGCCCAAATCTGGGAGGCCAAAATGACCTCCCAGAGACTGGCAGCTGATGCGCACCGCAGAAGCAAATTCTACTTTACTCCAGCAACCGTGATGCTGTTATGCTCAAGGGCCACTGCACATGCTGAGAGTCTTTTTATTATATCAGGACTGGCAAACACTTTGTTGTTATTGTTTTAACATAGTAGAAATGTAAAGAACAGAATGCTGGTAAGAGAGCACAGAGCAATGTTAATTTGTGTGCTTTGCAGCAGAATTTATCCACAAGACCATGGAAAGAGCCCCCCTTTTAAATGTCCATGTATATTACTCAGAGGTAATACTAGGCTGCTCACCTCTGAGCTGCATCACTGCTTGTGTTCAAGCAAACTCACCATGTGGAGCCTCACGACAGCAGCACACAAGTAACTGGATCTTCTCTCGGCATTTTTGAAGAAGACCCTTGTGTTGCTGGACCTTTTGCCTTCTTCCATTCTGATAACAGAGGATGGTCCAAAAGGTGTATATGAATGTTGAATGATATGCATAATTCAGGTTCAGAGACATAACAGTTAATAACTGCATCAAATAAAAGGATTCGTACAGCAAACCTCCAGGGAGGCTTAGCTCTCAATGAGTGGCAGGTACATTAACTGGAGATGATTGGACTGTATCCAGTCAGTTTATAAATGGAGCAGTCAGTACTAGAAGCACATTGCAAGAATGTAAGCACAAGATTTATCACAGGCACATTTAATTAGAGTGGAGAGGTAATGGAAGATACACGGTGTCGCTCTTCCGTTTCAGGGAGCGCTGCACAGGGCTGGACAAGTAACTGCAAGGGAGGAACAACTCGTGCTTGTCAAGTGCACTGTTAACATGCAGTGGGCAGACTGCACATCATGCCAAATCACCCTGCAAATAAGCAATGGCAGGTTGGTTGCTCACTGAACAACCTCCTGTGTACCCAGCAGACAATCAGGTTTACCTTGGATTGTTCTGTCTTTGCTTTCCCCTCAGTCCTCAAGCTGGCACTGACATACATCCCAGTGTCCTTTGCAACAGAAGTCATCTTAAAAACCAGGCTAAACTGAGGGGCCCAGGCTAAAAAAACCCCAGCCACCACCACCACCAAAACAAATCTTGCATAGATTAATGAAAGGACTGAGTGATCAATAAGATCTTTGCCTGCTGCAAAAAGACCATAGAGATGAAGCCAGGTGAGCTTGTCCAGGTGGGGCCTGTTCCATAACTAGGGTGCCAGCACCAAAGAAGGAGCAAGGCTTACCACCCAGAGCAGGGTTTCTAAAGAAGATCTTAAAGTTCAGGTTGATTCATAGATACAAAAATGCTATTTCAGGTAAGTGGTCCTAAGCCATTTAGGGTTTTAAAGATTAAGGTTAAAAAAAAATAAAACTGGAAAGACCAGGAAGCAGAGCAGCTGACAAAACACATTTAATCTTCTTGTATCCTTAAGTCAACCAGGTGGATAAATTCCCAATGAATGCTACCAGTGTCTTGTCTGATCAGAGTCTTCATTTGTTTGCTGTTATTCAGTCCATTACCGCACCCAAGCACTGATCCTGTACACAGGTACTGAAGACCCAAGTAGATAAGTGCATTTATTTACTGTATCTTATTCTCAATGTAAACCACGTCCAGGACTGCCAAACAAAAACTCAGGGTATAAATGAAGGAAGGCTGCAGCCTTTCTTGTAGGCCTTTTTTCTGACTAAGGCATAAAGACTGTGCCTTAAAAGAGGCATTTTCAGCAGGTTGAGGTTTTCTCATGAGCCACGTTTGTCAAAATTCCCATTTCAGCACAATTAAATATAAGAGCTGCAGGGCAGTCCTTAGCGTCTTGTCTCCACTCCAGTATCTGTCAGTTGAGACTGCATAGCACAATATGGCATAATTAGTCCTTGAACTATGACAAAGAAAGTATTCACAAAATGAGCTCAGTGGTTTTGCTGACTGGTGGGAGATTCGGGAAAGATAAAAAGAAGCACTTCCTCACACCATGCACAGTTCAACTGCATTCCCTTCCTCAAGATGCAGGGATGGCCAACGGTACTGAGAGTTTTGAAGGGAGACTGGTCCTGGTCCTACGGGGCGACTCCCTGGAAGAGAAGGCGACTGGTCCAGTGGCAAAATGCCACCTCCAGTGGCAGAGGCAGGAGGCCAGTGGCTAGAGAGCATGAGCAGGAAACCTGTCCTGCTCGTGGGACCTGTGGGCAGCCAGTCGGCCACAGTGCAGACAGAGTGTGGGAGCGCATGGACTTCTGGAGTCACGCTTCTAACGTCCTTAGAGCACGTGGGCAGGGGGGCTCCAGAGCAACCGCTGAGTGTTCCAATGAAAGGGTCTCAGAAATGGCACACATTTTGGCCATGCAGGTGCATGTGTCTGGGGGGCTTTGGAACCGATACCTTTAGCTTGGTGAAACAGCAAGACGGCAGTCAGGCATCAGATAATTCACACATAAGGCTTAATTTAAATCACTCAGCGTGGTGATCCTATGCATATTTAGAGAATAAAAGGCAGCCCTGCAACTTCTAGCCTGGCTGGTTGGGGAATCCTGGGAATTAAGGGACTTTTTTCTGTCTAAGCATACATAAAAATTCACATTTGCTGATTGCTTCATTTTTACTGGAAGAGAAAATGCAAAAATGACCCCCACTTACAGCAGTTTTAATAAAGTTAGTGGAAAGGGATGGTGTGATTTGTGTGACCAGCACTCTTCCAGATGCAATTGAAGGTACAGGACAAATTTAGCATGTGATTAGATATTTGTGTTGTTAAGAGTACAATCCTAATCATGTTTAGACACAAAAAAGGCTCAAAACTTTCAGGATTCTACAGACATCCTCATGCTGGGAATGGGGCATATGGGCAGTATTAGGCCTTTTTTCTATCTAAATTCACATAAGATTGTGCCTAAAATGAATCTCATGACCTTGCAACCTTTCAGTTACAGGTTAATTCAGCCATTCTACAATTTTTTTGTGAGGTATTTCAGGAAGTGTTGATAGTTTTGAACAGGTGTAATTTGCAAATGGACAAATACATAGACATCTGGACTGCCTTTCTTTGTATAATTATCTTTTAAAGTTAGTAGTATATTTTACTATACCCAAAATGTGTAGGAGCACATTGTATATGTGCACTGTCCCAAAACCTCAGTAGTGGATGGGATATAAAAGTTATAAATAAATAAATGTTTGTATTTATTGCAGATTCACTCAAATGTCATCTAAAAAAATTGTAATACTTAATTTTATTTCAATTCTTTTTATTTCTTGGTGTTTTGATTTAGTTTTAGGTTTCATTTTGATTTTTGAAACTCACAGTACACTTGTAGGTTTGGCCAATAGGATGAGCTAACTCCAGCAGTTAAATAACATTACACACCTGTCTGCTACAAAATCATAATTGTGCTCTGCCTTAGGGCCAAAATATTCATTCTGTGCACATCTTTTTGTAGTCAAACTTCCTGAAATGGTTAACCAATTAATTAATTGATAGCATTTGCCAAGATGGTACAGTTCTGAATGGAGTATCCATAGAAGGGAAGGGAACACGCAAGTCTTTTCCTACTTGCTATTTTCCCACTCAAAAACAATCCTTCCTGTTTTTCCACCCAACAGGGAGAATATAATGTTATACATGTTAAAGTGCCAAAGCATTTATGCATCTACTTGGTAGAGCAACTGCCAGCTGGAGTAATAGGCAGCTTAATTGCCAATGGCCTTACTCAGTATGGCCAGGATTGCAGGCTCACTTACTTATAACTGCAATGAGGTGAATCCTCTGTAGATACTGCGACTGGGGAAGGCAGCAGTGCCGGCTTTGGGAGAAGGGGCAACGCTCCAGTGAGGTTCATGGCCACACGCCTGGCAGATGTTCAGTTGCATCTGTGTCTTGGGAGAAGCTTCCTTTTGTGGGTGAATGATCTGGAGTGACCCAAAATGTATTTTTCCTTATCAGAAACTCATGTGGAGTCATCATGCATTAATGAACATTGCACAGGAGAGGTTTAATTGGAAATAATTATTAGGAAGGTAGGAACAGGCTTTAGACTGAGTCAGACCCTCAGTCCATCTAGCCAGGTATCATTGACACTGAATGGCAGAGGCTCTCCAGGTTTTCAAGCAGTTGTTTTTCCCCAGTCCTACCTTAGGTTGCCAGAGATCATATCTAGATCATTTCTGTTACCTTCTGCATGCAAGGCAGGCTTACATTCCAGAGCCAAGGCCTTGATCCTATAACGAATAGTCCCT
This sequence comes from Varanus komodoensis, assembly GCF_004798865.1. NCBI lineage: Eukaryota > Metazoa > Chordata > Lepidosauria > Squamata > Varanidae > Varanus > Varanus komodoensis. Next base: position 27,535 of record NW_025336346.1, read on the forward strand.
CAGACATGAGATGTGATGTAGCAGTAGTCCAAAGCTTATTCTGGGGTGCAGGCCCTTATCAGATGTTGTTCCCTATTAACTTTACTGGCTGGGCTCTCTTTCAAATCCACATAAGGATTTGGGACCAGTAACCAAGCTCAGCATCAGCTTAACATCCAATTGTTAATACAATTATCAGAAAAATCTGGTAGCCTTTGCCCTGAGCAAGTACATAATATGGTCAGGGTCAACATAACAAAATGCAAAAAGGAACAGAGTCCTATACATGCGGTTTTGCTCACTCCTACATGACAAAGTACACCTGCTAGAAGTCCATCTTCTACATATTTTTTCAAGGTACCAGGCCCTTACCCTTTGAACCTGGGCAAAGTAAATCAAGTAACTTGGATAAATAGATATTTACAATAGGGAGACTATAATTTGAACACAAACCTACTCAGTGTTTGGTTTTCCAGGCCCATGGCAAATGCATTTGGAGTAGCTGCTCTTTCTCTTGCGATTTCCAAGGGTGTAAGTTTAGAGGCACGAACAATGCAGCCAGGGGTTAATCGAGCAATATCTTCTCACACGCTCTGCAATAAATCCCCTCTGTGTGCTAAGTAAATGCCAGCTTATTTCAGGACTATGCTGTAATGTGTTCGCTATGCAATTATCTTTTTCTGCAGAAATAATACTGCATAGACAGGCACAGAGTCGCTATGCTGGGCACTACCCACACCAGGAAAAAACTTTCCCCCACCTGTTCACAAACCTGAGTTTTTCTACCAAATGGTGTTCAAAGACTAGGGCTGATGGGAGTTGGGGGCTGAAACACCTGGAGGGCCAAAAGCAGCCCACCCCAGAGATGGGGAAATTCACTGCAAGTTACATGTATCAATCATCTGATAAAGGTATCTCCTTTTTCAGGTTGCTGTATTTCAAATCCTGAGAGTTTTGTAGATGAAGCTGTTAATTCTCTCTATCTACTATTGATTTCATCACAGGAATGAGGTCAGAGATGTTTCCTTTCTTGCTTTTCTGCCACATAACTTCTACGTAGCACTGTAGTACTGCAGAGCAGCAAAACTAGATACATGAACAAATATTATCTGCTGCTTTTTCAAGTAAATGCCCAATTTCTCTGCTCAAAAACATTTCCCCCAAAAGTGTTCTTTAAACAGAGCAGCAAAACGAAACACTCACAACATCACCTAAAGAACTCATGAACAATCATGAGAAGGGAATAATGAGTGCATGGTAAATGTCTCATGTAGAAAACCCCCAAGACTAGGCAATGTGTGACCCCTCTAGACTAATGTTCCCATCATCCCCAGCCAGCAAAATCACTGATGAGGAATCATGTAGCCCAAAACTTCTGGAAGGTTACAGTTTGCCCACCTCTGTCAAGAGCGAAAAAGAAATAATTCTGCCAGTGGTGCTTTCCCCACATCCTAGTGTGAGAAAAATCATACCCGATAGAACTTTTTTTTCTCGGCACAGAAAGCACAGCAGTCCTTTAAAGATTTGGACCTTCAAAATTCTTTTGTCCTGTTCTGTTAAGCTAGCCGCCTCCCAGCCCATTTTGTATTGGCCTGCACATGGTGACCTGCCAGGCACATATGGCTCCTCCTCCTGGTTTTGATGTCTGCCTTAGAATGCAAAAGAAAGACCCCCATCCAGCCCCTGGCAAGCCACAATATGTAAGCAGATGGGCTTATGTTTGACTCAAGAGGCTGGTCAGAAATGCAACAGGCTCTTTAGCTTGTCTTACTGCACAAGAACAGGTGAGAGTTCCCTAAACAAATCCCAGAAAAAGCCATGGGCAGGTAGACTGCAATATGGGAGATCCTGCTTCTATCTCCCACTCAGGTGACTTTGGATCAGTCACTAGCTCTTAGCCTAACGTGCCTCACAGAGTTATTGTGAGCATGAAGCAAAGGAGAGGAAGATCATGCAAGCTACTTTGGGTTGCTTGCAGGAAAAAATGGGCTATGAATGTAATCAAGAAACAAATCCAAAATGGCTTTTCTTGTTTTTTTTCTGCTCTCATTATTGGGCTTTCTTTTTATCTTCTGATGTTTCTTTGGAAGTGTCTGTCCTTTTACTTTCCTTTATCAGGACCTTAATAAGAAGTTGTCTCTTGCATCTTGTAAAGAAAGAATGAAAGAAAGAGAAAAAGGGAGAGAAAGAAAAAGGGAAAGGGAAAGAATAAGAAACACAAGGGTTTAGCAAAAGCAAGTTCTGCTGCTGCCTTTGATCCTTCGGAACGAGGCATCGTGCAGGCCCTGTGGCTTCTGCAGAGCTTCAGGCATGTCTGTCAGAATCACTTAGCAGGCCAGGCTTATGAAGTCCAGGTCCCATCAAGGCTGCTGAGTGGAGTGGGGGATGCAGACACTGTTCAAATTGGTAGCTTTATTTAGCAGTATTCTGCATGCAAAGCTAGTCCCACCTGTTGAAGATGCTTGGGATTTTAGACCTACACTAATGGTTCATTCAAGAAATGAATTGCCCCATTCCTCACTGTCTAAGCAGAACTGTGAAGTGAAGCAGACTTATCTCATCGATTCTCCCTCTCCCCCTCTCTCTTTCTCTCTCTCTTTCTCTTTCTATATATATATTTCTCCCTGTCATTGTTTTCCAAGTTACTAAGTTAATTTCCTTTTCTGAACTTCTGTGACTGCACATCACCTCCAAGTCTACTCAGAAAACAGAGGCCTGAATGAAGCAGTTCAAGAAGTCCCATGCTGTGTTCCCTCAGATCTTGTTCTGTGGGTAGGTTAGAGATGCAAACTGAAGGTAGACATCTTGGTCCATGCAAGACAAAAATAGAAGCTCCAGTTAGCAATACCTGGACCAACACAAATGCCACAAAAGATCATACAAGCTTTGACATTCTTCAGAACTCATTGTCACAGTCCAGAGTGTGCAAAAATGGGATAGCAGAAGAATAGAGAAGCACCAAATTAGGTTGGATGTTGTAGCCATGAGGTCTGCGGTAGTCCCAAAAAAAGAGCTTGCAGACTGAATGAATAGCTCACTGGTAGGTGTTGTGGGCCTCAGATTACAGCTAGCATTCTGTGACAGAGAAGGAAGGACTGGTCTCCATTTCTGAAAACAGAAAGGCTGGCTGTCACCTAGGTCTGTGCCTTGTCCTGGAGAACTCAAAAGTCTGTACAGCCTTTTGTGGCAGTTTACTTGGTTCTAATAAAGTGTGGAGGTTAGGAATGGACAACTGTGAACCTTGTTCCAGCATCATCCCCCCCAACCGCATGGCTTCTTTCCTCACACATTCCCCTTCAAGAGCAAAGGACCTGCTTGCAGAGCAAATCTGCCAGCAGCAACTCACTGCCTTCTTCAGAATTGCCCCTAAGACACACCTTTACCACAGTGCCTACTGGAATTGCTAAATGTTCATGGCCAGGAAGAGGGATGATATATTCTGTCAAAGTGTCTCATTTACTTAATTGGTTAGACAAAGCTAAAATGTCTCAAAACCACAAAGCCATGCCCCTTGCAAATCTGTGCTGATCTGTGGTCTCACAGTGGTATGATAGAGTGCTTTCATCACTGTTATTTTCATCTTTGCACTCCTTTGGTTATTGTATCTCTAATTTAAAATAGCAAATTACTGGTGTGGGCCCATGGAATAAGTGCTACTGTGTATAGCATATATTAAAGAACACCATTGAGCCAGTTAATTTTGTACAGTATGACTGTTCTCCAATTTTTAAGTTCTGGCAGGGTGAGGAACGTTTCAAGAGCCACAATTCTCTCTGTCAGGCTATAGGTAAAGGCACTGGGGCTGCTGGACAGGCCTTTGAGACCGGCGTCAAGGACACCGCCCAGGAGTCTAAGTAGGAGGGTCCCCGACTGCAGCAGGACTGGCTTGCTGCAGTTTGAAGAAAGCGAAGCAATACCCATTGCCTTCTAAAGGAAGGGGCCTCTGAAATATTACGCTGAAAGTGTTGGCAACCCCAGGTTGGCCATCGGTCATGGCAAAACAGAGCCAATGAATGAGTATTTCATACAGTTCACAGTAGCCCCATTGTATCCCCTTATATCTTATTTGTCTATAAACCGTAGGCACCAACTTCCTTATCAGCAAAAATACAAGATTGCCAACATTTGACTCAGAGCCTGGAATTTTTCTCCTGTGTAATATTGGTGGTACAAACTTTTTGGATGATACAAAGAGAAAATGGGTGTGCAGCAAACTAATTTCATTTAAACTGTGCTAACCCATAATGTCACAAAGCAGTTGCTGCTAGATCTGCTGAAACATTTCTATCTATCGAGTAGCTGTCACCAAAAACCAGTTCCCAGAGTACAGCCACACGTGAAATTTTTAGCGCCACATACTCAGTCTCTTCCAGCCACCCTTCAGATGCACGGAGCCTCTCTGGCCTCCTGCAACACTAGCATAGGATTAGTTACTTCAGGGTGCAGGGCAGAAAGCAAACTTAGCTAAGCCTCTGCAAGGCACTCCTATGCTGGATAAACATGATGGAAAGCATTTTAGAGAAAGCTTTGTGTTATAGCACAATTTGTACGGCCTCATGTAATATTGCAATGTCCGATATCGGCCAGTCATAGATGTTATTGATTTGGCATTTTCTGCTTATTGACTTGCGATCTGAAGCAGGTTCTACAGTCTGATTTGTGTTCTTATCAGAACATAAATTCAGGATAAAAGGTTAGCAGTCAGACTTGATTTCTGGTGGCTTATCTGTTCAGAAGAGATCTAGGTCTGGGAAGAGGGGTTGATCGTGATTTTAGCAGGAAAGGTGGAAGAACTGGCCACCACGAGGGGTTTTGGGTGCCTCCCCTCTTTTGCCAAGCACACCTGTCAGACCACGAAAGGTGATGCAATGCAGCGGGGCTCTCTTAATATGCATCAGAAAGGAATGATATAGCTTTCCAGACTCTGGGTTGTCCATCATATATGGAAGCGATTCTGCTTACAGCTGACGTCTTGTGTAGCATTGATAATTCTAGAAAGAGTCCAATTAAAGTATGTCAAGAAGACATCCCAGTGCATCTCTATATTGATTGCCTTGCTAATGTATATTGAGTTTTAGCTAAATACGGCCCCGGGTGCTGTACTGGAAAGCGCAGGAGCTTGCCGTCCAAAGCTCTTAATCTTTTCTGTATTGATTTGGCCACTAACGATATAACCTTCTCCTCTAATTAACTGACATCTGCATTAGGCAGAAGAGCTCCGCTCTTTACCAGAGTTTTCCCACCTGTTTCCCACCTCAAGTTTTAATGCTGAGAAATGTTTTCTTTCCCTTCTGATGGCGATTCTGCCCAAACCTTATACCCCCATGATGACAGTCACATTACAAACATGGTTCTTCCTCATTTTTCCCTTCCTAATTTTGCTGCTGATGCCTCTCCTGCTCAGGAGAGATTCAGCTTTGAAGGCTACTACAAGTTTGCACATCATGCTTTCCGGGGTGTTTGGGTGTTAAGAGGGTAATTGGTGCTATTTCAGATTGTATCACAGAATCAAGACAAGTCCTGGCAGCTTAGAATCAAAGAATCATAGAATCGTAGAGTGGGAAGGGGCCAGAGGGCCATCAGGTCAAACCCCTGCTCAGTGCAGGACTCCAAGGCAAGCCATCCCTCTGAGATGACTGTCCAGGTACATCTTGAGTGCCTCCAGCATGGAGAGCCCACGGCCTGCCTAGGCAATTTTTCTAACAGTCAAGAAGTTCTTCCTTATTTTCACCTGGTACCTGGTACCTGGGTTCCTGTAACTTGAGCCTGTCCTGTATTCTGGGATGAGTGAGAAGAGATCCTGTCCTTTCACTTCGTGACAACTTTAAAGTACTTGAAGAGCGCTATCCTGTCTTCCCTTAGTCTTTCCTTCTCAAGGCTAATCATGCCCAATTTTAATCTCTCTTCATAGGGCTTTGTTTCCAGTCCCTTGATTGTCCTTGTTGCCCTCCTCTGGACCCTTTCCAGTTTGTCTGCGTCTTTCTTAAACTGTGATGCTCAGAACTGGTCACAGTACTTCAGATGAGGCCAAGCCAGGGCTGAGCAGAGGGAACTAATATTTTGCTTAATTTGGAAGTGCAGCCCAAAATGGCATTTGCCTTTTTTTCAGCTACATCGCATTGCTGACTCATGTTCAGTTTGTGATCGACAATGATTCCAAGATCCTTCTCATTTGTACTATTGTTGAGCTAAGGATCCTCCATCTGGTAACAATGCATTAGGTTTCTTTTTCCTAGTACAGAACTTGGCATCTGTCCCTATTGAATTTCATTCTGTTGTTTTCAGCCCAGAGTTCCAACTTATCAAGATCACCTTGAATCTTGTTTCTATTTTCCAGGAAATTAGCTCCTCCACCTCATTTTGGGTAAATCTGATAAGTGTTCCCTGCACTTCCTCATCCAAATCATTAACAAAAAGGTTGAAGAGCAGGACCAAGCCCTGTGGTGCCCCACTTATTCCTTCTCCTCAGTTTGAGAAGGGACCACTGATGAGCATTCTTTCAGTGCAACTCTTGTTGTGAGCTGTGGACTGTGGAGGACACATTTGGCATAATCACCACCCAGGCATAGCTTGTCATGTTGAGCAACCCTCAAATAACCCATGGGCTGTTGTAGGGTTACTTAAGGATTCTTGAAGGGTTGTCATGCTGCCTGTCTGATTGGCTCAGGAAACTGCACCCTAGTGGTGATTCTGCAAATTGCACCTGCATGTGCCATGACTCATGACAAGCCACCCTGCCTTATTCTGATTATGTGAACTGGCCCTATGTGGTGTATCCAGGATATCCAGGCTGGATATCTTGGATACTCCTAAGGGTTTGCAGGACAGAGTTGGCAGGGGTACTCTTGCACATTTTGGCCTCCATTTTTGAGGCCACGTGGAGAGCAGGGAAGGTTCCAGAGGACTGGAGGGTAGCATCAGTGGTCCCAATTTTCAAAAAGGGTAGTAGAGGGGATATGGGAATTACAGGCTGGTTAGCCTTACTTCCATTCTAGGAAAGATAATGGAAAGGCTCGTAATAGCAAGAGATCTGGTAACCCTAGATAGGGAAGGGAGGCTGGTGGCCATGCAGCATGACTTCCGCAGAAACAGGTCCTTCCAGATGAACCTTGCGGAATTCTATGACAAGGTTTCAAGATGGCTAGATGGAGGGGATGTGGTGGATATGGTTTACCTTCAGCAAAGCCTTTGACAAAGTGCCCCATGCTATCCTGGTTGAGAAATTGACGAGTTTTGAGATAGACTGATGCACTGTCAAATCGTTTAGAGCATGGTTGATGGAACAGAAGCAGAGGGTAACTATTAGTGGGAAAACATTGGGATGGTGGCCAGTGATGAGTGGGGCCCCCAGAGCTCTGTCCTGGGACTGATCCTGTTCAATCTTTTCATCAATGACCTGGAAGAGGAGATGACCAGTCTGCTGATCAAATTCGCAGATGATACTAAAATGGGGGCAGTGACCACAACTGAGATGCTGGTACTCCAGATCCAGAAGGATCTGGACAGACTGTGGAGGCAGGCAGGGGACAACAGGATGGCGTTCAATGTGGATCAGTGCAAGGTCTTGCACTTGGGGCATACGAATGGGTGTCATAAGTACAGGTTGGGGGACAAGTGGCTGAAGAGCAGCACTTGTGAAAGGGACCTCGGGGTACTGGTTGACTGCAGGATAACATGAGTCAGCAGTGTGATGCGGTGGTCAAGAGGGCAAACGCCACCCTTGGTTGCATAGCCAGAAGTGTGGCTTTTATATCAAGAGAGGTATTACTACCACTCTGCACAACTCTGATGCGCCTGCCACTGGAGTATTGTGTTCAGTTCTGGGCTCTACATTACAGGAAGGATATAGCCAGGTTGGAAGTGATGCAGCATAGGGCCACAAGAATGGTGGCCGGATTGCAGGGAAAGCTGTATACAGAGAGACTGATGGAGCTGGGTCTTTTCAGCCTGGAGAAGAGGAAACTCTGAGGGGATCTGTTGGTGACATTTAGGTACATGAGGAGGTGTCACACGGAGGTGAGTAGAGACCTGATCTCCCCTGCAGAGGAGGGGACATGTTCCAATGGAGCAAAGCTCAGGGAGCCAAGGTTCAATTTGGATGCCAGGAAGCACTTCCTGATGGTTAGGACCCCAAGAGTATGGAATGGGCTTCCACAGGAGATGGTTGAAGCTCCATTGTTAAGGGTGTTCGAGGATATGCTGGACATGCACATGGTTGGCATGTCGTGAGCGGAGCCACCTGGAGCCGGGGGTCGGACTAGATGGCCCAGGAGACCCCTTTTGACTTGCTCTTTTTCTGAGTTTCTATGTTATAAACACAATAGGTTGTCAAGTCATCCCAAAACGGATAACTGTTCTCATCGTTGGTATGAGACCAACTAGCAAGAGCCATGGAACAGCAGCAACCACCCAGCTTTTCCCTCTTCCCTGGGGGGATACTGGACAAGCTCCAGTGCCACCCACCTGAAACGTGCTCAAAGAACACTTGGGAGCAGCTGACACTCATTCCCCCCTTCCCTGCCACTACAATGAGCTGTTTCAGGTTCTTTACAGCTTTTCCCATTTTCTTCTGGAAGATCACAAGTTGGCCTGTGTAATCTCCATTTTGACAGCTACAGGCAGTCCCTTCCAAGTGCTCTAGTGGTTGCCAAGCAGTTTTTAATGTGCAAAACAGCATGCAATTTTATTTATTTATTTATCTAGTCACTACAGTTCCGCTCCTGTGACATTTCACGTTCTGCTGTTCTGGGAATTTAGAGCTTAGTCAAGGCAAAGTCCAGGTGGGTACCTACTGCCAAGGGGACTTTGCCCAGAGGAGACTCCAACTACATTTCTCTCTTCAGTTTTTCTTGACCGTTGTTAGAAGGGGAAGCTTTTACTGTGCAATCACATGCTTGGGATTCTACAAGAAGGCTAGCTGTTGTCATATTCCATTGGTAGGCCTTCTGTGCTTGCCCACCACTTCTTCCAGCTTTTTTCTTACTGGAATAAACTGTCAAGGGGGAAAAAGGTGGAACAGATGAATGACACCCCACAAGCGGTAGCACTAAGAGCTCTCCTGGAAGTTCCCTCAGAGTTCAACATATGCCAAGCTTATTTCTCCAGTGACAACAAACTATAAACCCTCTGAGGATGAGCTAGGAATGTAGGAGGATTCTGTTTTGCTTAATTTTGAACTTGAATTTGCCCTGTTCACAACCCTGAATGTAAATCAGATTGAGAATACAGTTTCAGGGGAGAGTTTGCCCAGTCTGAAGCTTGTGGTTGCCGTCACAAAATGCAATGTTGAGAAAAATGTGCATTTTTAAAATGTACATTTTCAAGGAAAAGTACAAAATACACTTGAGTCTGTAGGCGAGTGTGAATGTTTTTGTGTGCATGCCAACATGCATGCCTTTATCATTCAAACAAAAAGGGGAAAAAACAGGTCTCAAAAGAAAAGAGGCGCTTCAAAGTGGAGACCACAGCATCTTGTGGAGCTCAAGGATGGCTGATTGTTCCATCTTGAGAACAGATAAGGGTGCGTACCTATGCATGTTTAGACAGAAAAAGTCCTACAATTCCCAGCAATCCCCAACCAGCATAGTGGTCAAACTCTTATTGCATCAGGTTAATTGCTGAAGGAAAAAAAAATGTATCACAAGTACCTTTCATTGACAACTATTTCAGAAAAGAAAGACTCATCCAAGATGGCCATCACCCACAATTTCGATAAATACTGGATGATGCATTGAAAAGGATGGTTCAATTTTTGTCGTTTCCTGTTGTACACACCCTTTCAAGGGATGGCACAAATGTTCAAGCAAACTTTCCACTGAAGGAAGGGAGCAATTATTATTTGCAAGTATACAGCTGGATGTGCTCGCCTCTGTTCCGAAGTGGTTTTTCAGGTGTGCAGGATGAATGCCGTGGGTTCATGGCTGGGCCTGAGCAGCAGAAAGTGGCCATGCAGCTAATGGAACTGCTCCAGTCCTGAGCCTGCAGGGTCACTGTGGGACACAGATCCTGCATCCATCAAGCTTATATGTAGTTGTTCTCCATGAGACCGGTAATGCAGTGTGTTTATCTTCAGTTTCATCATAGCACTGAAATCCAAGCTTTGCACAGAGCTTTTCCTTTTCTGCTTTTCCACTGCATAACCTCTAGGGCACTGTAGCAGAAGTATGCAAGCATGAAAATACATTTTCTTTCACTTGCACAAATAATACTTCATTTTCCCCAGTCTAAAAATAAAATCTTTAAAAAACAGATATGAAACTGAAGGGCCACTAAATCTTTTAAAGAATCCATGAGCAATAGGGAGTAAGGAATGACAAACACACAATAAATGCTTGCACAGAAAAGTTCACAGGCAGGAAACTTTACCATGCAATTTTCCCACCAACTGCAATAATAATATGGGCTAAACAAATTGTATTTTTGTTCTGTTCTAAATAAGCACTAAAGTCATAGGAGTTTTATTATGCCGTGCATATCTGTATATTATGTGAGAAAAACAAGTACAGGTTTCATGGATACATAATACATTTTCCAGGGTGAAATTGGTGTGAAGTTGCTCGAGCACGTGTATGCCAATGGAGCACTGATGGCTACGTGTATCCTTTTAAGATGCCGCGCTTACCTAGACACAGGTTTGGAACCTGCCAGAGATGACTGATCACTGTTTAGGGCATGCTTCTGATTTGCAATGTGCTTAATAGCTTTTTGCATTTATGACAGCATCATGGGAAAAAGCACCATGACTAAAGGCATCTCGATGAAATCATTCCTCTCATTCATCAAGGGCTGCTTTGATGATAGGCAGAAGGAGAAGCCCAACTTCTTGTGGCGTTTGCCCTTTTCATCGAGCACAGAGGGCAATCGTCAGAGATCACCATATATCCTCTGCATGCCGCTGTGTGCTGTGCTGTGTGTCTCCGTCCTGCACGACTTGCCTCTATTTGCCAATTGCTCCCTAATTACATGAGCAGCCAAAAATTAAAAAACCCACAATTTTCCCTTGGTCCTGATAAAGGTTGCAGCCAACCATGGGTCTGGCAAAAATAAAAGTGTCTGTAGAACTACATTAATAGGAAAGTCAGACATACACATGCATGGAGCATTTATAAAATGATGGCACAGAGCCAGTACAAAAACGGAAAGTGCATTTGCCACTGTTCTTCCTGTGTAACCTTGAGGGGACTTGCATAGGTCTGTAGGAATGCCAAAGGAGAGAACTCTTCCCCAAATAATGTGCAGATATCAAAGCAGTACAACCTTGATAGTGATGGTTTGTGTGTGTGTTATACTGTATATAAGCTTGTATTCCTCTAAAATGGAACAATACTTTGTGAATTGACCCTTCATTTCCTTAATTCCAAAGTAAGGTACCTCCTGACTAGTGTTAACCTTCAAAAAGCTCCATAATAAGTCCCTGCTGAACGACATCTAGTGAACTAGATTCCAAATAAGTAGCTTCCAACTTTCTGCTCTCTAGACAACAAAACCATAACCTATTTATAGGAGAAAAACTCTAAACACCATTTGGCAGGAAAAACCCCAGATATGCATGACTGCATTATAGAAATAATAATAGCACAGTAACCTCTTTAAGTGGCCATGCGTTTATTTCCTCCAACTCAACATGTGAAGTTTCGGTCATTTCCCCACTCCCACTGTTCCCTTTGAACAATTGCTAGGTGACTAATAGCATCTGTAATAAAAGAGAACACAGAAAAGAAGTGCCAAAATGCTTATTGAAAAGAAAGAACATTTGTCAACCTTCCAGTGAGGCAAAAATAGGCGCGTAATTGTGCAATTCTTACAAGAACTGCTTTTCAGAAGGATAGGATGTAGGAGTGTGAGGATGAGCCAACCGACACACATGCTCTCCCTCGGCAGTTCAGGGTCCCCAGAAGAACCAAAGCACAGACACAATGGATGTGCTTCAGCTGGAATAAGAGTTCCTGGTCACATATATTCTGAAAGCAAAGAGCAGTCATTGACTTGGAAACAAGGTAGCTTGGCAGGCAGGCATGTGCCAGAATCTGACACTGTTGCGTGTCCTCCTGCACTTAATATCAGCAAAGATGCACATGATTCCACTCAAGCGGTTTAATTCAGACGAATCAACTCGGCAGCTAATATATAGCACGTTGTGTTCCCAGAGGCTGACATGGCTGTGTTGCACGTGCCCTGGGCTTCTGGCCAGCACCTCAGTCTGAGAAGGACGATTGCTGGTATAGAATTGGGTACATTCCCTCTTTTAAGATGACATGCCAAGGTTTTCCAGTGTGGTATTTATTTTTGTAAGTCTGTGGGTGAATATGCTGCTAGACTATTTTGTCCATTACTTTAGAGGGAAGAAATATCATTTAGGGTGCAAGAAATATTGTTTCTCCTCTGCCCTGGATGCACAGATGTCCATGAACTAGGAGGCTTGTGGACCCAATGGCAGGAGCAACATGCCTCTCCTCAAGCATCCTAGCCAGACGGGTTTTCTCGGCCATTAAGATGAAGGGCCAGGGAGGGAGAGGGAAGAAGCTGAGGATACAGAGAGGAGCTGGCATCCGGAGACAGCCCCAGCATCCTCACCTCTCCACCCGCTGGGATGCTCACTTTCCCCTCTCTGGGAGGGGCTGCAGTGTGCTTTTTCCACATCAGCTGCAAGGGGCCAGGGCAGGGGCTCAGCCATTGGAGTCTGAGCACTGGGTCAGGAGCCCTTGGTCCTGGGACACCAAAGAATGCTCTGGCTTCCAGTTATGCTGGCAGGCTGGGGGACGGTGCCCATCGCTGATTGTCTGAAAATGACAACTCCCCTTCCTTATGCAGCCACTAAGAAAATAAAACCACTCAAAACCAGCTAACAAACAAACGTTCCTCATCTTCTGTGTGCACTGTGCTGCCTGCACTCTGGTGTGGCCGAGAGGTGAGTGAGGCTCTGATGATGGGCAGGGGTAGCAGATTCCCCTCTGACGCCTGCTGCCAGCTCTCTTCTCTAGCCTTTCTGCACTGGCAGGGTGAGCTGTCTCGGGAAGGTGCTTTGTCCCCGTGTGCCTCCCTTCCCCCAGCCACACCACTGGCCAAAGGAGCTCTTGACAGTGAAGCCAGCAGCAGCAGCATGCTGGGCAGGTGAACAAGGACCGTGGGTTTCCTCCTGGTCCCACATCTCTGCCTTTTATGAGACCTTTTCCTTCTCAATCAGTGTCAGCACATCTGGCGGTGCAGAAGCTCAGCTATGTGCCATCTCCCATTTCCTGGGGCTTCACCGTCACCACAGCCCATCATGGCTTATGAAAGAAAGCTGGAGAGAGCCATGGAGAGTTGTTGTGTGTGGTCTGTTATTTGAGGGTTGTTTCCCTCTGCAAGAAGACCCGCTATCCATGTTCAGGTGACACGGCAAACCTTGGCAACCCACTTTTGGGTTTGGAAAGACCCTTTCGAAACGGAATCAGAAGAAAGTGCTAGGAGATGTATTTTTCATCATTGAGGAAAGAACTTCAGCCATGTGGCCCTAAATCATATCAATACTTGCTAGCAGAGCTTGATCCTGCCCTGCAGGCTAATTGGAAGGTCTCCTGCCCTAAGCATTCCTTCTCTTTCCCTTTTTGCTTAATTTCGTCTCATTATTTCCCTAGTTATACTCCTTGGAACACACCAACTAGCAGCACTTGAAGCAAAGCGACTAGGGTTGATTTAATTTCTGATCCATCACTCCCTCCTCTTTGAAGAGCTGCATGTGCATAATGAGCCCTGTCACTCTGAGTTAATAGTGACCCAGAGTCTAGCTGCATGCCTCAGTGGCAGTAATGACACACTCCATTAGGCCATGGCATGATGCTCCCAGAAGCTGGTTTCTTTCCAGGCCTCAGGCCCAATAAACAGAAAGTGACCAGGGGGAGGGGAGATCCCATAGAGAAGAGCCCAGTGGTCAGTGATTCAGAACCATGGAAGCAGGTGAAAGCCAATGTGGGGGAATGTAAGAAATACGAATAAAATTGGTGGTGGAGGGGGATTACAGAGTTTCATGGAAAGAACTCAGTAAAAAAAACTCCAATATTAGCCATAGGTATGAGAGCACAACCACATCTGCACAAGGTGTCATTAAACAGAATGGAGAAATAAGAGAAAAGTCAAAGGAAGTCGTCAAACTATGACCTACCAGAAGTGAAATATACTTAACATAAGGCCCCCTGTCCTCAGTGCACACAGCCATCTCAGCTTCATTAACAGATGGTATTTGATTGCTCCTATTTTTTCTGCACAGGTCACAAGGGTGCTTGCATAGTCTTCCTCTCCATTAAATCCGCACAGCAACCCTGTGAAGTAGGCTAGGCTGATAGTGAGTGACTGGCCCAAAGTCACCCAGAGAGTTCCATGGCTGAGTGGGGGACTTGAACCAGCATCTCCTGCGTCCCAGGCCAGTCCTCTCACCACTGGGCTGCACTGGCTGTGCACACCCTGTGTCCCAAAGCAGGTACAGCCACAGTGACAACTGCAGCTCACACCATGATTTTGGTCTAGAGAGCGGTTCCAGGTATATCAGTGAAGTATGAGGGAGGGGAGGGGAAGACACTGGAGTTCTGGCAGGAAGCCTCAGCCCAGCCTCTGCCTTTCTCCCCTCCAGATCACGTTGGCTCCCTAAGAGGCCAGCTGCAAGCAGAGTGGGGCCAGTCTTTTGAGTCCTGCCTCCAAGGGCCCCTGTGCCCCACTGAGAACTCCAGGAGGCCATGGGATTATGCCCATAAGTACAACCAGGAATTATTTCAGAGGGATTATATAAAACCGTAATATCAGCAAGAAAGTGCCTGAAAAGCAATCAATTATAGTTCTAGCGATTTCCTAGCCTGCCCTGGAAAACGTCAACATTTACTAGTCTTTGATGGAAACAAGAGTGAATGGGAACCTTTTATTGAAGACAGCAATGTAACAATGAATGTCTGAAATGATTGTGTTATGACTTAAGGTTTCTTTGTTTTTTCTGTATTTTAAACCTTGGCCATGGTAAATGTAATCCCTGAATGGTAAAACAAATGAAGATGACATTTAGTCATTTCCCAAAGGCATTCACTCGGTCTTGAGGTTAACTGTAAATGTCAGGATAATTTCTGGCTTTTATCGTAACAACCGTGCCTGCAGATTTCCATTGGTTGCTGGACGCTTTTCTATGAGTTGCTGTCCTCCACATTTGTTTCTGTCCCAGGCCCAGACGGCATGACACAACAACCCATTGTGGGCAGCTTAGCATAGTTTGTTGCTGTTTTGTTAGCACTCAGACCACTTCTTGCAGGGCGGTTTATTTTTCAGCGGCGAGCCACCTGACGACCCATTGGGTGATCCATGTTGGGTCATCATGTCATCTGAGCCAAGCTCAGCAGTGTCAGTGGGGAAGCCAGTAGCCGCCCACTCGGTCAGTGGCCTCTTTGCAGCCCTGCCCTTGCCGTTTGCAGAGACAGCCTGTAATGATCCCAAGTGTTAAGGGACTGTGTTCCTTTAAATGTTGGCAAGCTTCAGAAGGGCAAGGGGGGTAAAGGAGGGGGATGAGTGAGGGAGTGAGTGTGGTGATTGGTTGTGACTGAGAGTGTGTGGAGGGAGCTTGGAAGTAGATGAGGAAAGAGAAATAGATAAGTCAACTGACTGCAGAATCTGAAGAGGCAGCTGCCTCCTTAGAATCCCATAGAGTGCTGTGAAAGGCACTTAAGCAGGCATTCCCAACTTGGGGTGCCTGTACCCCCAGGGGGTGTGAGATGGCATTTCAGGGGGTGTGTCAAAGAGGAGGACTGTGTTGTGCTTTGCCAAAATTGACTATTTGCAATGTTTTTCACAAAAATTATCCCAATAATAAAATTATTTATTATTATTTAGTTTGCATTTGGACTCAGTTCTCTTTTGTCAATCAAGACAAAATCTCCGAATCACCTGAATCCACAGGCAGACTTACAGATCACAATCAGCAAGAAAGATGCATGTTTGACAAAAGCATGAATGAGCGGCAGGAACAAACAAGTAATTGAATTCTATGTTCTCAGTTGGGATTGATTTTACTATTTACAATTGTTACTAATTGCTCAATTTATATCTGCATTTTATGCACTGACTTCAAAGCTTTTTTTTAGTTCAATTTGTTCACCCACTGTACTGTATGTGGTTGAATTTGTGGGTCAAAAATTATAAATTTGACTTCATCTTCAAATGAGATATTAGTTTTGTAGGAAGTTCAAACCTAAATAAAACATTTTCTAGGGGTGGAGGGCATAGAAACAGTTGGAAACCACTGCAGTTGGAGGATGAAAGGAAAGAGAAGGAAGTAGAAGACTTGGAGGACATACTAGTAACTAGGGAGAGTCAAAACCTAAAATTGCCAAGTTTTATGAGGGTGTGATAGAAGCAGAGGATGTGAGACCTGAGAGCAGAAGGGAAAGATTAAATTGAGATAAATAAAATAAGGACTGGTCAAAGTACATTCAGAAGAAAAAGGAGGATCTGTGAGTGAGGAGTGTTTGTGAAGGCAAAGAGTGAAATAACCTCAGTAAGAAGTTATTATACACTGTTTTATTCCTAGGGAAATAAGCTACTGAGGATCTTGAAACCAATCCGCTTATTGTACAAATAAAGTTTTAGTTTGCTTATTGTTGATTCAGAGTCATAGGCTGTTTGAATACCTCATCCCACATAGTCCAACAAAGGAGCCTTATAGCTTTGGGCACAATATTGAAGGAGAGGTTAAGGAGGGGATATGTTGGTGACATACAGGTATGTGAGGGGATGTCACACGGAGATGGGTAGAGACCTGTTCTCCCCTGCAGAGGAAGGCAGGACGCGCTCCAACGGAGCAAAGCTCAGGGAGCCAAGCTTCCGGTTGGATGCCAGGAAGCACTTCCTGACAGTCAGGACCCCGAGGGTGTGGAAGGGGCTTCCACGAGAGGTCGTTGAGGCCCCATCGGTGTGGGTGTTCAAGAATAGGCTGGACGTCCACATGGTGGGCATGTCGTGAGTGAAGCCAGGGGTCAGACTAGATGGCCTGGGAGGCCCCTTCTGAGTCGCTCTGTTTCTATGTTTGTATATTAATTAATAAGATTGGAGTTAAATTCCTGGTGGCAGCATTATATACTGAGAGAAAGAGAGGGAAATATCAAGAAAATTAAGGACACCATATCTGCAGAAATTACAAGAGAGTACTCATGGCAGAGCACTTCCATCTGTGCCCAGGAAGCACTTTGGAGCAACCTTCACTGGTTCATGGACCTGTTTTTTTTTTTTTTTCCAGCTCTTGCGAATTGTGCAATTGTACCAGTGGTACTATTAGGAGAATTATTATTCGACTTTCACAAGTGCACCTCTGCACTCTTATAGTTACCTGATATGTGTAGTTTTTCCTGGTCAATTTCTTCATCTGTTTCAGCTGTCAAAAGCAGCAGCAAAGAGGAGCAGGTAACACTTTGGCAAGATAACACTATATAGAGGTAATTTTGCACACAGTTGTCTAGCTGTCAATTGAAAAGTGATGATAAAGGGGAAAAGGTGGGAGGACATTATTACCCCCTCACATACATTAAGGGATGGAAAGTAAATGGAGAGAAAATTCATACATGTACAGCAATTGAGCAGTTAGTGCAGGTGTGCAAATTTCCCCTTTATTTATTTCCCACATATTTACATTTCTGTATATTTCTGCACATTTTTAGGACTGTCAATGAATCACAGTAACCAGAACAAAAAGTGTTTCAAAATGGAGTCACAGAAGGGCAGGGGAGTTAATTTTCCCTTTCTGGAGCAGCTGGAGACTCGGGAAAGTGTTGAAAAAGTGGAGGGCATCCAGAAGCTTGAACAGCCAAACCTACAGGAATTACACTGTTAATTGCAGGATAGGTTCCCCTTCCCTTTCAGTGCATCTACTTTTGCCACTTTCCCCCTTTACTGATGGTTTCAACTGACATGAGGCAATTTGCAACTCTACCTCACCTTGTCAGTTTCCGTGTGTGCCCCTACTCCACCTTGCTGCTTCATTTGACAGCTAAAACAGGTAAGAAAATTGACCAGGAAAGACTGCCCATGTTGGACAAGTACATTCCTGTGCACTTGTGAAAGACCTGTAAATAACAATAATGAACAGAATTACACACTTTTCTGGACTCAAAGTTCACCTGCCCCCAAATTGTGGTTTCTTTCTCAAAAGGTAAACAAGTCAAAACAAAACCCAATTAAAGCATGCTCAGGCCCACAGGATGTTACATTACAAAGGCGCCAGGCCCTGACAGGTTACACCCGAGAGTACTTAGAGAGTTGGCAGGGGTTCTCTCACGCCCGCTGGCCTCCATTTGTGAGACCTCGTGGAGAATAGGTGAAGTTCCAGAGGACTGGAGGGTGGCATCAGTGGTCCCAATTTTCAAAAAGGGTAGTACAAAGGACATGGGAAATTATAGACCGGTTAGCCTTATGTCCATTGTAGGAAAAACAATGGAAAGGCTCATAATAGTGAGAGATCTAGTGATGCTAGATAGGGAAAGGAGGCTGACAGCCACACAACACAGCTTCCGCAAAAACAGGTCCTGCCAGACAAACCTTGTGGAATTCTTTGACAAGGTTTTGAGATGGCTGGATGGAGGGGATGCAGTGGATGTGGTACACCTGGATTTCATCAAGGCCTTTGACAAAGTGCCCCATGATATCCTGGTGGAGAAACTGAGGAGTTTTGGGATACACCAAAGCACTGTCCAGTGGATTTGGATATGGTTGACTGACCGAAAGCAGAAGGTAACCATTAGCGGGGAATCATCGGGATGGCGGCCAGTGACAAGCGGGGTCCCCCAGGGCTCTGTCCTGGGGCCGATCCTGTTTAATCTTTTCATTAATGACATGAAAGAAGGGGTGAACAGTCTGCTGATCAAATTTGCAGACGACACTAAAACTGGAGCAGTGGCCATAACTGAGGAGCAGGTACTCCAGATCCAAAAGGATCTGGACAGACTATGGAAGTGGGCAGGAGACAACAGGATAGCGTTAAATGTGGATCAGTGCAAGGTCTTGCACTTGGGGCATAGGAATAGCTGTCATATGTACAGGTTAGGGGACAAGTGGCTGGAGAGCAGCACTTGTGAAAGGGTCCTTGGGGTACTGGTTGACTGCAGGCTAAACATGAGTCAGCAGTGTGATGTGGTGGTCAAGAGGGCGAACACCACCCTTGGTTGCATAGCCATAAGTGTGGCTTCTAGATCAAGAGAGGTATTACTACCACTCTACATGACTCTGGTGCGCCTGCAACTGGAGTATTGTGTTCAGTTTTGGGCCCCTCATTACAGAAAGGATATAGCCAGGTTGGAGTCAGTGCAGTGTAGGGCCAGAAGGTTGGTGGCCGGTTTGCAGGGGATTGGGTACGAGGCCAGACTGAGGGAACTGGGTCTCTTCAACCTGGAGAAGAGGAGACTCAGAGGGGATATGTTGGCGACATACAGGTATGTGAGGGGATGTCACATGGAGATGGGTAGAGACCTGTTCTCCCCTGCAGAGGAAGGCAGGACACGCTCCAATGGAGCAAAGCTGAGGGAGCCAAGCTTTCGTTTGGATGCCAGGAAGCACTGCCTGATTGTTAGGACCCCGAGGGTGTGGAATGGGCTTCCATGAGAGGTCGTTGAGGCCCCATCGGTGCGGGTGTTCAAGGATAGGCTGGACGTCCACATGGTGGGCATGTTGTGAGCGGAGCCGTCTGGTGCCAGAGGTCAGACTAGATGGCCTGGGAGGCCCCTTCTGACTTGCTCTGTTTCTATGTTTCTATGTGTCCTGCTGCAAAGGACTCTGGGATATCAGCTGGATGACTGACCAGAAAGAAGGGGGCAAGTAGGCCGTGGTGGAGGAACATGGCACCCCCGGAACCTTTGTTGGGGGTGCCATGGATAGTTTTAGAACAAACCACAGTGACTGAGTTTGCACAACATGTTATACCTTCAGGGGAGTGGCTCGGCAGCTCATCTGAAGTTCCTCTGCTTTCTGGGAGGTGATTGATAACTCACCTCAGGTGGTTTATACAACACCCCAACTAGGAAGCCCCCTGCGACTTAGCATGTCCTCTAAACCCACATGACATGCTAAGCCATGGTCAAGCCAAACGACTAGCGTGTCTCTTGCACAGAGCAGTAAAAAGAGTTGCCGCTCTGGCCAAAGGGCTCTAGATGAGGACAGTTAGCCAAGTGCCCAAGCGGCACTTTGCATGGCTGTCATCAGTTTCCTAGCTCTGCCGATGTGGGGAGGCAGGGCAGAATTGCCAAAGAGCAGTTGCATTCTTCCTGTGCCCTCAGCAGGTGTGTGGGGGAAGCAGCCAGAGTCTGCCGCATGGTGCCCACTCCCAAGCCCTTTTCAGGCCTGGAGACGCTCAGATCCCTCCCACCACCGTAGCAGTGGCAGCCAGTGGCAATGTTTCACGAGGAGAAGGGATGAGCAGGAGAGAGGCCCTTCCTCCTGTCAGCACTGTGGTGGCCCAGAGAAGCACCCCCTCCACTTAGTGAGGAAGCTGCCAAGCGAGAGGGCTTTCCCACTCTTCAGCTGAGTGGCACTGCGGCCAAGCAGCAGCCGGGGCTGGCTCAGGACAAGGAGTCTTGTGGCCCCTCACTCTGGGCTGCCCGCGTTCCCACAGAGGCTGGCAGGAACACAGGGCCAGGAGGTGGATGAGAGGTGCCAAAAAGCACCCCCTTTTGGCAGATGGAACCCCTAGTCTCCATGCTGTTCCCTAGGATGTTAGTCAGGCACAACGAAAGCTCGTCTGTGAATGAGGCAGGGCAGTGACACAACAAAAGCGCCTCTGGAAATGACACGGAGGTGACAAAGCATGTAATTTCTGTGAGGTAAGTGGAATGACTCTTAGCAAAGGGCAGTCATGGTGGCAAGGAGAAGCAGGGGCAGGAATTGCTGGCGAGCAGGGAAGGAGGCATGAAGAGCAGTGGAGGGAGCCCAGGAAAAATGGCAGACAGGTGGCCCAGAAGGCCAAGTGGCAGAAGGCATGTTAGCCAAGTCACGGCAAACCGAGTAACACTTCTGGAGTGGATGTGCAGAGGTGGTGATGAAGGCAGACAAGTGAGTGGAGCTGGGGAGAAGAAGGGCCCTAGGAGAAGGGAGGCTGAGGGCAGCACACCAGCATGTGCTTGTGTGTGGGAAGGGCCAGCTATTCAATAGGTTAAGGACTGGGAAAGCTAGAAGGGTTTGCCTGCAGAGCTAAGGGGCCAAGATGGGGGTTTGCATATTGGTCTGAAAGAGCTAACCAAGGTGTCTTGACTTCCATCCCACTGTCAGGCAAACCTACTTTGGAAACTGTCTTGGGCAGTGCTTGGTAAGGAACCAGCAAAGTGCTGGATCTGACAGTGCTTTCTGGGTTGTCTGGTCGATGGTTTGCTTTGCAAGGCTAAAGCAAGCAAGCTTTGTGGAAGCCAGCCAGGAGGCAAGTGTTGCCAGCTGGGAAGGTTGCCCACCAATCAAGAGGAAGGCTGGCGGGGGAAATCGTTTCAGGGTAACATAGGACTGAGGAGGAATGATCCAGGGTAGGGGGTGCTGGTAGAAGGAGGGCAAATGGAGCTAGGGTGAAGGCCAAGGCAAACAGCATGAAGGTCAGGCCAAAAAGGAGGAGCAATTAACATCCACTTGGACAGTAGTCTGGAAGAAGTGCCATCATGGTGCCTAAGGAACAAAATGTCACAGGTAATTACATGTGAGAATCACACTGGTTCTAAACTAAGATGTGAGTGCTTGAGGCAAAGAGGTCAAGTCAACCTCCGCAGCTACTGGACCCTGAGTTTGGAGATGAAAGTATTCAGTGCTCTTATTTGGAATAAAATCTATCTCCAAAGATGTAAAGATCTGATCCGGAAGAGCTATAGTTTGGAGAGAGGGGGAGAGAGAGAGAATGGGGGAGTAGCATCTATAATTCCCCATTTCTGAAAAAGGAAAGGAAAGAAAACCCTCAAGCAATTCTTTCTTTATTGCCTTGAATACATAATGGATCCCTTGGGATTTCTGACAGAACCAGTTTCTCAGAGTCACTAGCACTTAACAAAATTGACTTCAGTTAATCAAAAGATTATTTCAAAATCCCCTGGTCTCAGGCTTTTGCTGGCTGCTAGTCTGGGAGGCTGCAAAATAAACTGTTATCTCAGCCATTTCAAATTCAAGGAAACTCTGCCCCCCAGTCTACATCTTTTTAGCCTGCACTGGAATGCTTAGGGGGTGTCAGAGGAGAAGCAAAGGTAAGAGGGGCTATATTGCAGCTGGCGTTTGGTTCCATACTTCACAGGTGAGCACTCTTCCCAGAGTTAAGAAGGCACTCCTCTGCTTCTCATCACTGGGGAGGCACAGGCAACTGAACCTGTGCAGCATCCTGCAAGAGAACTCAGGGTACAGGAAAGCCCTCTGTATTAGGGTCGCCACTGAGGAAATATCAAAGCAGAGGACAAAAGAAGGCACACATTTAAATGCAACTTTCACAAGTTAAGCTGTATGTATAGAGGCAACTTTAGAAATAATTATTATACTGTAAATAGAAATGCAGTCGGTTTCAAGTCTGCAAGCAGGCTTGCCGGCCTAGTCAAGCTGCTAAATAGGTGCTAACTGTTCAAAGGCAACTTCTCTTCTGGTTCTTTATCTTTAAACCAAAACTGGATTGCACAAATCTTCAAATCCTATACATCCGATAAATGAGCACCTTTTTTCCCCAGAAAATGGTTCTTTTTAGTCTTACTAGTACAGAGGAGGCAACCTGGTTTCCTTCATTTGGTTTGTCCTAATCCCATCAGCCCCAGCCAGTATGGGTAAAGGTCAGGGGTTATTGGAGTTGTAGGCCAAAACATCTGGCGTGCACCAGGTTGCCCACTAGTGTTTTCATACACTAGTGAAGAGAATCAAGAAGTGCCATTTAGTGCTGAGCCTTACAGTGGTGCCACCTTGAAGACGTCCAATGTAATTTTATGAAAAAGCCTTTCCAGTGCTTTCTAAGAAAACAGCTGTCACTTGGAGCAAAGTCCAGGTGCTGACATAATGCATTATCAGGTTTCCCATAGTAGACATGGTCTGTTGCCTTCACTCAGGTCTGCATCTCAAAACTACAGTGAAACCATGACTTTGCTTACTAAGTCTTATCATCAGAGGATGTCCACAGGGAGAATCAGTGAGACTGTGTTGTCACAAGCAGAAGGAAAGGGAAACTGCCATCACATTGTTTGATTTGTGCAGATATATAGCCTGCCCTGGTTTACACAAACCATGTTTTGCAAACCCACTTTTAAATCAAAGGGTTTACATCTTGGTTTGTGAGCATATGACCATGGTCAGTATTTGAATGGTGTACCGATAATGCAATCCTTCACATCTCTACACAGAAGTAAGTCCCACTGGTGACCAGGAACTTGCTCCCAGATAACACTGTTTAGGATGCTTTTCTTTGTGGCTCTGAGGATATTATCACTACAGAATCAGTCTCTTTTTTGCAGTAGGTTGCTTCTGGGTAGCAAAAATGTTTTTCTGTGTTGTTGCTCCGAGGAGACCATTATCAACATCATGTTCTGTGATCGTGGATGCCCTTTTCTATCAATGTTCCTTGTTTTGTGCTCATACCATAAAGGACAGTTGCTTCTCTGTGCAATGGGAGTTGTTTGTGGAACACAAGAATGTGTGTCCAAACAACTCTGCATGTTTCTAACCATGTAAACAGTGAGAATTTGAAAGTGGGTCTCGAGTTGCAGGCTGAAATTTGAGATGGATCTTTCTGGGTCTTGGTGGATTGAAAACCACTGGTTTGAATGATACATATACTATGTTCCAACCAAATGTTGGAAACCACAGTGCAGTGAAACAGAAAGATGTGTACGTGTTAAAGGAAGAAACTAAAAGCAGAAGACATCACATCCCAAGGAATGGCTCCCCCATGAAACCATTTTGTGCAATTCAGCAACTAATAGTGCTGGCACTGGGTGGTCTGTGAGTGCCAACATTGTACGGCACTTGGGACATCCAAATAAAGACGTCTCCGGATGCAACCCAGGTTGAGTTAGAAGTGCTTCAGTCCCCCAAAGCCGCGAGTACAAACGAAGGCTGAGACTCCGCCTACACACAACAGAATGAGTGGCTCAAGTTCAGAGGTGGCAGAATGGGCCACATCTCTTCAGACTATGGGTGAATGCTCCACTCCATACAAAACTAAAGAAAGCTAGCAAAGCTGGCAGCAGAGCAGGCCAGACTTTTTGGTCCTAGAGCCTGGAGGAATCACTAAAAAAGTGGCATCTGTCCACTGAGGTCCAAAAGAGCCAACCCATTCTATTGCATCGTTCAGCTTGGTGTAATGGTTAGCGTGTTGGAGCCGGAGTTTGGGAGGCCTTTGGTCTGGTCTCACTCAGCCAGGAAGGTCACTGAGTGGTTTGGGGTGAGGGAATGGCTCTCACTTTAACTTACCTCACGGAGTGGGTGTGACAATACAATCGATAGGGGGAGGACTGTATAAACCCCTTTGAGTTCTTTACAAGAAAACAACAACATATCTAAACCCTGCCACATGTACAGGCGGACTTTAAGTGGCCACTGGGTATTTCACCAGTGCTATGATCCTGTCTTTGCAACTTACCATGTGCATGCACACTCACACACACACACACATATATATATATCACCAAGACAGGTGCTGGATCAGCTGTTTGTCTTGTCCTTAAAATGCAATTGTTTTAAGGGTTACAGGCATGCTTGTTAATTTATACTGCCATTATTCACCTTCTTTTTAAACTTTGGAAATAGTCGAAACAGCATGAATCCTTCTGGCACTGCTCTCGGGTGAGAAAAACTTGATTACAAGTCCAACAGAAGAGTGGTTATGCAAGATCTGTAGCCATGCTGATGACTAGTCCCATTATAAATGTTTCCTTGTTTCTGGGAAATGACAAATCAAGCTGGAGTTCCATTGTCCAATTTTACTGAATACTAGATGATCATTAGACAAAAAATGTTGGATAAGAAGTTTTGTCCACGGTGAATTATGTGTGTGGGAAAGTTTTGTTGGATAATGTTCCAATAATATATTTTAAACAAAATGTGAATAAAATAATGGTGAAAGGTATAATTAGCATTAGGATAATTCGTCACCAAAATAAAAAAGTAGTGAGCTTTTCAGGGTACAAAATGTTTACAAGTCTTCTTTCCTATACATCCTGGCAACAACAGAGTAGCTGCAGCCAAGATAGCTACTTGCTCAAGGACCACCCAGTGAGCTTCAAAACAAGGAAGAAGGGAGTTGGCTTTGGATGAATGTAAGAAAGAATATGGTCAGTACGGCAACAAAAGCAAATTATTGCAAACCACAGTTCTGGTGATAGCTCAACCCATTAAAACTAAAACAGATGTACAGCTTGGACTTCAATTGCTGTCAGAAACATTGAGAGCTTAGAAAAGATACCTTTCATATTGTCTGGGCAATCTCCATTTATCATAATTTACTGGAAATAATTTCAAAAGAGAAGATCCGGATATGAAATCTCATATTCAGAATATGTGCTCCTGAGCTATGTGAAAGGCATGATGTTTATGGTGGATTTGGAACTAACAGCAGTAATTAACAGGTCTTACAGGCTGCAGCAGCTTTTCTAGCCATGGTCTCTCTTACAGTGCTGTAAAAATCTACTGGTGAATGTTCTGCTTATGCAACTGGCTTACTAGAAAAGAGATGGTAAATCATTAGGCCAATGTGTGAAATGATGGGATTTAGTTTTAAATAATTGGCAGGCACATTTTCAGGGTGATACACAGCCCTGTGTGAATGTATTTGTGCATGTTTCTCTAAAAGAAGAAGAGGAGGAGGAAGGGCAAGATCTCTTCTTGCTGATGCCAGAGTGTAGGACATGGAATAATCAGTTCAAGTTGCAACAACCCAGATTCAGGCTGGACATCAGGAAAAGCTTCCTCACTGTCAGAGCAATACAACAGAGGAACCAGCTGCCTAGAGAGATGGTGGGCTCTCCCACACTAGAGACACTAAAAAAGAAACTGGACAGCCATCTGGGTGAGATGGTGTAACGTGATGTCCTGCAACAGCAGGAGGTTAGACCTGTTGGCCTTCATGGCCCCTTCCAACTCTACTATTCTATGATTCTACGCAGCAGCAGCAGCAACAGCAGCAGCAACGGGATAACAGGAAAATTGACCTTGGATCTTTGCATACCTACCAGGCATCTCCTTGATTGCTTGGTAATGTGGTATTAAGAAAAGAATTTCCCACTGGTTATGTCAGCAAACAATGATGACAGTTACAGTCAAACACATCTGGAGGCTTCTGCAGTCCCCCCAGTTTCTGCCAATTACTCTAGAATAGGACCTGTGTGCTTCTAGAGCTGCTGGCTGAAGGCAATGGGAATGTGCTGGCACCAACCCTAACTGCCCCAGAAAAACCGGAGCTCTCTGCAGGAACAGCTGTCTCTATTTCTCCCTGCTAGGCTGCTGCAAAAGATACAGGAGCCAGGCAACTGCAGAAAAGTTGGTGGGGGGGGTGGGACGATTTTAGGAAAGGATTACAAAGGGACTAAATAGGTGGGTAGTGTGAAGATCCCAGTTCCCGCTGCACTCAAGGCCTGGGTTCTTCGGCCAGGTGTGTGCTTGGATCTACTGGCTTGCCTAGATGCTGCCTTTGGATGGTCCCTTAGTCTTAACCTGAGGTTGTGCTTTTTGGGGCACAATGTTTCTGCTCTCTGCAAGGCCAAAGAGACCGGTGTTTCTTCGCACTCATCGCCTCTTTTCGGAGCATCACTCCCTGCCATCCAGTAGGTACAGCTATATCTAGATCCACATTTGCCTTTAATACACCACCTTTACCAGTGCGCATTCAAAACCTGTTGGAAGAAGGCTACAGTCTCAGATTCTCCTGCATGGACACCAGGGGGGGTTTCAGCTTGCGCCAGTTCTTCTGCCCTCAGGTAAGGGCCTAGTTATCTTTCTCATTGATCAGGTACATCATTTTAGTACAATTGTTTAAAAGTAGGACAGAGGCCCTTCTCTGCCTTAATTAGACAATAACTCATTGTCTCCAAGTGAGGCTTCATCTTCTAATTATTTAGTACACAATTTAATGTCATTAAACATCTTTTGAGTGGATGGAATTGCTCTAAAAGCCTTCACTCCAGAGCTCTAATATTAGGCTCTTGGCAACCATCCCTGTGTGCAAAAAGCAGCCAGTTTGTTTACCAGGAATTCAGACTCACATTACAGGGCAAATTAGCAGCCAGCTATTAGTCTGATTCAAGCACTTAACAATTACTGATCATCTCCTCTTGGTCTGTGGATAATGGCAGAGATCAGCTGCAAATGGAAAGGACTGCCAGGCTGTTTGCTCATGGGCACTGGGGAGAGGGCCCAGTGAAGAGGAACCTCTCTTGACCCCAGGGCTGGCTCACACATGCATGTGTGTGTGCACATTCACATCCACCCCTCAAAAGGGAGGGGATTGTGAAGGAGGCGCATCTCCCTTGGGGATTAGACCAAGCCCTCCCTCAACCGACTCTTCTTTACCAGAGCAAAAGTTAAGCTTCCGCATTCCTGGGGCAGCGGCCCCTTCCATGGACCTATTTCCCTGGACAGAGTTATAGGGAAAGAGTGACCACATGTTGCCTTGGTTGACCTCCTGAAGCCCAGCTACACACTGGTTGGGTTCAGACAACTTGATGACCTGTACTCAGGGGTTGAACATGGGGCTGTGTGCAGGCTGTTGTTGAATTGTGGATTGTTGCTGAACCTTGGGTTGTCCTATTCTCTGAGTCAGCTTGTTAATTATGGACTCATGAAGGTTTGTTGTTGGCTGTGAACTGTGGGTTGTTAGCTCGTTACAAATGTCAGTTTAACAACAACCCCTCCTCAATCCTTCAGTGTGTGTTATCATACTATCTGAACCCAGGACCCTATTGAATAATTCTGTAAGATCCACTTCACACAGCCAGAATTTCCTGTAATGCATGTGTGCTTTATAAAACGATGCAAAAGAAATTATCAATATGAAGGCAACTGCCACTTCAGTATCAGCTGATCAAGATCAATATCTGAAAAGCTGTCGTTGTTACTCTAACATCTGCTTCAGACCCCAGGTGGGACACCCACCTGTGGGAAGCAAGAGGAGAACTCAGACTAAGCCTGGCAACTCTCCATTGTCAGTTATGGAGAACTTCCTTACATCCACTTAGGCCAACCTTCTCTGGCTGGAATCCTTCAGGTATGAGATGTGGGGGACTACAATTCCCATAATTCTCCAGCCAGCATGGAAGGTTCAGAGCATATAGGAGTGGTAGTCTGGCACATCTGGAGGGTGCCAGCTTGGGATATGCAGATTTAGACAAATTATTTCAAAATACCTAATTTAAAAATGGGTTCATATGCATAAAATACTAGCTCTATTCCCTTAAGTTTGCAATTTGGACTTACTTCTGAGTAGAGATTTATAGGTTTGCATTGTAAGAAAACTGCTGCAGAGTAGGTGGGTTTAAATTATTGAGGGCTTTCACATTTCATAATAAAACTGCTTTGGGAAGTCAGCAAGTCACTCTATAATTGCTTATAGATTAAGAGGTCACCTACTCAGTCCAAAGTCTCATCTCTGGCTGTTATTGATAAAGCATACTTTTAAAAGGAGCATTAAGAAAACAAAGTGGGATAATATATTTGTTTAAAGCTTCCGGAAGAGGTTTAGACCCTATGACCTGCTTGTCACTGACAGACTTCTCTTTTGTGAATCAAGGTACTCGAAGATAAAGTTTTTGCTTCTGACCTTCAAAGTATTCCCGGACATGGATGGTGAAGTTACACATTGCTCACCAGCAAGCCATCGTGTGCCTAAAGTGGCTCGTGGGTGAGTGATCTTGCATTAGGAAACCTGTATTCGCAAATAGGTTTGTATTAGGTTTTGTAAATATGCTCATGCACATATTAATATCCCAACTTTTGAGTAAAACCTTCGGCAGCCATTCTTAATCAATTATTTAATAGTGATAAATTATTATTTAATAGTAATAAATTACCATCAAGGAAGCAGTCAAATACTTGTTTTGGAGTGTTTTTGAAATACGAGTGTTTAAAATACACCTGTAAAGCATCTTGTTTGCATAGAGTAATATGTGAAGTGCAACAGACAATGGCTTTTCCAACTTGGCAGCCAGACCGTTTTGTCACTGACCTCTACTGCACACATTCATTTTGGGTGTACCATCTCCACTTTCTGCCAAACTGGTTTTACAGACTTTTGCTAGGCTTCCGGTTGTCCTCTGGGAAAGCTAAAATACGCCCTCAGCAATTTGACCAGCAATGTTGCAAGTTGAGTGTTTGGTTTTGGTATGAATTAAGTGGGTGTCTATAAGGAGAAACTTCCATGCTTGCATTCCGTCTGCATGGAAAAAGTTTTGAAATAGGAATAAGTACCAATGTATTTTCGTCAGCTTTTAAGGTATGCTTAGGCAACATAGTGTTCATGGGCACCAATGTGCCCCCAGACACACGTGTCGGTGCTCACCAAGGTGCCCTGCTCCCCCACTGCAACCCATCCCTGTTTTCTAACCCTTGACTGGGATTGTTGAGAAAAAGGTTTCTGCTGGTGTGGAAAACTGTGGCTTCAGAGTAAATGTTTACAGTTTGATGTTGTGGAGTTCAGACCCCACCTTCATGTTGGATTGAGTCTTTTGCCAAGTCACTTGTCCTTTACCATGACTCTCAGAACAGCCATTTTGTGTTGGTGCTCCAGTTAGTTTCTCAAATGTCCTGATGTACCCAAAGCCCTAAACAGTTGCTTTGATCTATCCTAACATAATGAGTATGTATGTTTAAGAATAAAAACAAAGACACTGAAAGCTATGTATAATTCATTCTGGTTAGCTTAACAGCTCCACTGACTCATACAGAAGTAAGGGAAATAAATTAGGCATTGTGGAAAAAAAAGTTTGGGCTTGTAGTTCCCTCTCCTTTAGTAACCCCCCTCTTCTTTATTCCCTCTCTCACATTTGATAACTGAGTTGGTGCTTGGTAAACCCTTAACCTCAGACAAAAGTAAAAGCAGAGACTCTAGTATTGTCCTTAAAGAACATGCAAGTTTATAAGAAAGAAGATGGCCTTCCAGAGCTCTTGGTCCATGGCTGTTTAGGGCTTTGTAAGATAAAACTAACTCATCCAGTTGCATCTCCAAAGAAACTGGAAATGAACATCTTTTACCATCAGTAAAATAGGCTGAGTCCAGTGGGTTTCAGTAAGCAATCTCATTATTGGATTCTGACCAATTGCATTTCCCAAATACTTTTCAGATGTAGCTTCATGTGCAGCTGATAAAGATCGGGCCATGAGATGCAGTGGTAGTGGAGACCACCTTGTTCAGGGCATAGAATGCACATAAGCCAGTGTGGTGTAGAGGTTAGAGCATTAGATCGGGACTTGGGAGCGCTGGATTCTAGTTCCCACTCATCCATGAGGTTTGTGTATTCAGGAAGGGTATTTGGAAATAGTAGTGACAAATGATGAAATTCTCAACTTCACTAACTAAAAGTTAACAGATCACTGGGCCCAGATAGTATCTCTCACAGAATTCTTTAAAAACTCAAATATGAAATTGAATATGAAATGTTATTACCACAATATCTAATATGTCCTTCAGAACAGACTGGAGAATGGCCAATCTAACACCAATTTTTAAAATGGGATCCAGGGTGGATCTGGGAAGTTACAGGTCCATTAGCTTAACGTCTGTTCTGGATAAGTTAGTTGAAAGTCCATAGTAATGCAGAGAGTGACAAACCCTGCTGGAAAAGGATCCTCACGGCTTTTGCAAAGGTAAATCTTGTCTCACTCACCTATGATTTCTATGAACACATCAATAAGAATATGGACGGGGCAATCTAGTAGGCACCATTTACTTGGATTTACAAAAGGCTTTTGACAAAGTCCCCCACTAAAGGCTCCTGAGCCAGCATAGCAGTCACAGAATGTGTGTGTGCGCATCCTCTTAAAGATCAGCAAATGCTTAAAGAACAGAAGAGAGTGGGAATAAATATGCCAATTTCCCCTAATGAAGGGATGTTGCCAGTGGTGTCCTACAGGGCACTGGTACTAGAGCCACAGTTTTTCAATCTATTCAGAAATGATCTGGAATTAGAAGTGAGCAGTGAACTGGCTAAGTTTGCTGATGACACCAAAATATTTGGAACTGTTAAAACCAGAAGGGACTGTGAGGAGCTTCCAAAGGGAATTCTCCAAGATGGGAGAATGAGCACCAAATGCAGATGCAGTTCAGTGTAAAGTAACGCGTGTTGGGGCAAAAAGATCCCAATTTCAAGTATAGGTTGATGGGTCCTGAGCTAACAGTGATTGGTCAAGAAAAGGATCCTGCGGATGCAATGGCCGGCTCAATGAAAATCTCAACCTAGCATGCAGCTGCTGTGAAAAAG
Source organism: Varanus komodoensis (assembly GCF_004798865.1). Taxonomy (NCBI): domain Eukaryota; kingdom Metazoa; phylum Chordata; class Lepidosauria; order Squamata; family Varanidae; genus Varanus; species Varanus komodoensis. The sequence goes on from NW_025336346.1 coordinate 58,911, forward strand.
GCAAATGCCATTAGGCATAATTAGGAATGGAATAGAAAATAAAACTGCTGAGATCATACTCCCCTTGTACAAATCTTTGGGGTGACTGCACTTAGAATATTGTATACAGTTCAGGTTGCTGCACCCGAAAAAGGACATTGCTGAGTTTGGAAATTGCAGACAATGGCACTGAAATGATGAAAGGGTTGGAGCAACTCCTCAGTGGGGAATAATTACATCAGCTGGGATTTTTTTTAGCTTAGAAAAAGGGTAAGGGGAGGCCTGATAGAAGTATTTGAAATTATGCAAGGTATTGAGAAAGTTGAGACGGGTGTTTTTCTCCCTCTTCCATAACAACAGTACTTGAGGTCATCCCATGAAGCTGATTGGTGGAAGTACTTCTTCACATGGCACATGAACCATGGAATTCACTGCGGAGAATCTGAATTATTGCACAAGTCCTTTTAAAACTTCTGTTGCTGCGCACCATCAAAGTCTGCATGCTATCATCAGTTAAGAAAAAAAACTACTACTTTTCTTGCAACTGCAGTTGTGACGCTTGTCTGCATTGTAAACACAGCAGATACTGTACTATGTGCCTTCAAGGCAATGATTCTATTTTGCAGAAATATTGGCGTAACAAAGCCTAGAATATGTAGTTCCACTTTAGCCTAATGCTAATTCTTGCATTGCAAGAACAGCATTCCATTTACTACATGGACTACGGCAAGTTACTGTCTGATCCCTCAGCAGTGCAGTCACAGCAATCAGCGCAGGTGAAGGACTGTTCAAGCACAACTGAATTCTAGTAAAGTAGGCTGCCAGGAGAGAGCAAGACCAATCTTTCTCCCTTTGTTCCATTCTCACATTGTCATAATCACTGGGTGGAATTTGAAAGTCAGTGCACCTCTTGCTGAATGCAAAGAAAAGAGACTCCCAGAGTTATAACATAAACTTTATTTTGGATATTATGGGCTGAATCACATTGGTAAGATACTGGAATTTACATTACAGCCGCTCGGAATGTTCCCACTTCCTCTGTTTGCTAAGAGACTTAGATTGTGCATCGAAGACACTTGATAACATTTTAAGGATTTCTATTTGGTTTGCACTTTCCCTTTTGAATAGAGGTGTGGGAGTTGCTGACGTACTCAATATAGATGAAATACAACAGTAATAACCATGTAAGTACTATAAAATAGTGCCACAAACACTGAAACATCAACAGAGACTCAACACTTCAGGTACAGAAGATCCCAGCTATCAGAAAGGCAACCCCCAGTGGAATAGGCTAGGAACAGAGACAGTTTGGGACTAGCTCCAGCCTGCTGCACATGCAAGGAAAACCGTTTTTCCCTACCTGCGTAGGTAAACATGCAATGCAAGAGGCCACTGGAGTAACGTGTGCATGTCTCTCTAGCTGCATCCAATGTCCCCTCTCCAGCTTTGTGCAAGGAACCTGTGCTACAGCAACACAAGTCATTTGTATTGAGGTGAGACAGATAGGCATAGATGCGGGTGCAGAAGTGTGCGTGGATTTAAGGAGACTCCTATCTAGCCGAACTGGGGAAGGGCAGAGGGAACAAACTATAAGGCCTCCCCTTCCATACATGGGTGCTGCCCCTGCCATGAAACCGAGGATGCCCTTGAAATCTTAGTAACTGTCTATGTGCATTCATTACAACTGTTGAATTTTAATTTTGTAATCTGATTTAGTTGCTGTGTTGTTTTATATATCTGCTGTGAATCTACTTTGAGTGCAGTGGTTGCATAAAAAGGGTATATAAAAGGCCTGATTTGAAAACTGAGCCATGATGAAAATCAAGAGTGAAGAAAGTAAGCAAAAAATGTTTTGACAATCTACATAGTGACAGAATTTAAGTTTAGGACTTTTCATAGTTTTTCCATTCTGGACTTGCCTACCCTACTGGGGGTAACATTTCTCGTTAAGAAAAGTATTTACGCTACTAGATTTTAGGCCTCTTCAAAAAAGTCTGGATTCCCACAACACTTTAAATGCCAGGAGCTAATACATAACCTGTGCTGGTATTGTATTGCCAAGTTCAACTGTAAAAAATTCCTTTAATATTTGAAATGCTTTTAATATTCCTTGTCTTCTGTTTTTTAAGAAGCCATGCTTCCACACTTACTCATATAGTCACAACAACTACAGACATTTAAAGGTTGGAAGTAAATTACTTTATAATTGCCTTCATTAAGGAGGTGGAATAATAATAAACAGAATGGATTGGCAGGTCTCCACAAACTGTATCTTCCTGGCTGATACCAAGGCTACAGTAAACCCACATAGAAATGAGACCAGTGTGCCAGTTGGTGGTATGAAGCTCCCCTTCACTGAGCAGGAGTAAAAGGACACCTATTCCTAGATGAAAAAAATGCAAAGCATGCTAGATTTCATAAAGGGATTACTGTCACTACTGAATGTGATAGAGCCCTGGATCATGAATACATGACAGTCAACTCTGGCAACCACCGCACTGCATCTCTGAGGGAGAATGGGGAAGAAACAGGGTGTTTGGTGGCTCTTTCACAGGAAAGTTATTGGGATTAGTGTTCTATCCCTTCCAAAGCCAGCCAACAAGGTAGGTGTGACATGTAGCGGGTTTGAATTGCTCTTCCATACCTAGAGATGTAAATGTGTCTGTGTGGGTGGGTGGGTGGGTGGAGGAAGGGAGGGAACCCACAGACCAAAGGGGAGAGATGAACCAGAAAAATTCAGGAAAAACATTTCCCGAAGGATTTTTGGAGAATTTGGAAACATTTTTCCCCTTCAGAATTTCCCCCGCAAGCCTTAATTTCCCCCTAGGTCTTCACATCTCTGCCTGTACCTCAGTTACCACACAAACCTTTACATCCAGAGTTATTAGCTCATCGACACCACAGAATGTACAGAGACATGTGAAAGGACACTAGATTATTCCATACAGAGGTCGTTGTGCTGTGACTTGGGGCATACAAGGTCAGTGGCCCAGGCATTTGTAGTGCCCAGCAAGCCTGCAGGCTGATTCTTCTGAAGGCCTAGAAGGGTCATACAATACTGAACAAGGAAGATTTATGTCACAGAAGCATCTAGCTCAAGTGCTTTACATTTCTGAGGAGCAGTAACAGATGCAGAAATGTGGGACAGAAAGAGACCAAGCACAGAGGCTACAGTTCAGTTACCATGGTCCTTAACTTCAGTTTTGTTTTGTGTGTTAAAGAACTGGACAAATATACAGCAGGGACCACTGGAAAGTATATCATCCAGATTTTGTGGCAACCCGAAGCCAAAAAAGCATTTCACTTGCTAGATCAGAGATGCATCAGACTCCTCTACCTGATTGCTTTGATTTCAGTTTTTTAAAACAGTTCCCTAAAATCTCACATCTGCCTGCTTTTTCCCCTTTGGGGGCACTGGAAAGAGAACCAGTCCCCAGGGCTACATTGCATAGAAAAGTGTGTGAAACAGTCAAGAGTTCTTGGCAGAAGGGTGCAGGTTGTGAAGAGGCTTGCAGTGATCGGTGTGTCCTCTTTAGCATGAAAAAATCCAGTTTCCTTTCTCCTGGAAATGCATGACAGTCACATGCATGAGCAATGCCAGTCACATTAGGCTACGGTGGACTGAGTAATAGAAGGAGCAGCGTCAAGGTCAAAAGCGAGGAAAGCTGAGCTCCAGTATATACAGAATTTGAGAACGATTTTTGATTATGTACAGGAACTTCTGGCTGTATCTTCTCTTCAGGTTCCTAGACACACACACAGAGGGGGGGGAGGTTACTTAATTATCAGATAAACCTAATTTTAATACCTACCCCAGCTCAGCCCCTCCTCCTCAAAGGAGGGGGTTCAAAGGTGACAGACTCCTTGCCCAACCTTTTCTCACAATACTAGAGACTTAGCTGACAACCTTGTTATGCAAACCATATTTTAAACGACAACCTCCTTCTGCCTAGGCCCTGAACTGGCAGGGCTGTTCATACCCAATACACTTTTGCAGTGAGAACTGTGCTGGTGCCATCTCCTTGGATGTTCACAGAAGAAGAGTACCGCAGTTGCTCCCGACCCTCTGTAGGCATCTGCTGTAGGCTCATCTGTGACTGGATTGCACTTTCTGCAATGCAGAGAAGAGACTGTGTCAGGATTTGAGCCTGCACAAGCAGGCATGGGCCATGGAGAGAGTGCTCTGGGCTGCAACTGTGCTTGACTAGATAAATAAATTTAAGCCATTCCAGCACCAGTCCTTGACAATGCTCTGACAAGAGACCAGCAAACCTTTTCCGCCCTGCTATGGCTGTGCAAACATCTACAGTGTGTTTGATCTTTGTGAAGTGCTCTGTTGCTGGAACATATTGGCAATTAATTCACTGGAGAGAAACAAGGTAGTAGCATCCTATTTCAGTTCATGTTTTGGACGTCAGGATTTACTCAAGCAGGATTTTTTCCCATGCAGTGGCAGAATGTGCAACAGAGGCTGGCAAAAAGTGTGCAAGGCCAAGGAAAGCCGCAAGGGAAGAGACTGTTTGGTTACCTAATCTCAGACTATACACTCTCCTTTCCAAAGAGAAGAAGCATGTTTAGTCATAGCAGTAATTAAATCTTAACTGCAGAGGCATGAAAAACTTCTCCATAAATAAAACTGAGGAAATGAAAAGGTGAAATACTGAACATTTAAATCAGGAAGTTTGGTTCTTGATTTGATGTCACCTAGAAACAGTAGAGAAGCTCTACTGTGTTGGACCAGTTAGAACAATTAAAGCTATGAATGCTGAAGACATAAATTAATAACATAAAAACATAATGAACAACCCAATGTTGCCTAATAAAAGGTCCACCTAGTACAGCATTATGTTTCTTAAAGAGGCCAGCTACATGTCTCTGGAACACATAAAAGCAGGGCAAGAAGGCAACGGCTAAATGCTTCTTTTGTTTGTTCCTCTAACGTTTGGTAAACAGACTTGTAAACCTGTAGATTCCATGACAGATTTGCCCTCTACAAGTTTCTCTGTTACTCTGAAAAACCCATAATCAGAAGCTGTGCTGACCTTCCTGGAGAAAAGATGTAGCACATAAAGTTTAGTAGATGCAGTTAGTGAAGCAAAAAACCAAAAAAAGGTCCAGCAATGTATTTTATAAGATAGTTACACATGGTGCAGAGAAAGTCTTCCTGCTGTCTGTGTTGACAGTAACACCAATCAGTTTCACGAAACAACAAAGTTCTAGCGTTATGGCCGAGGGAGAAGAAAGGGCTAGATCTGCTTTCGCCAACCCTCTAAAGGCTTTGAACTGCAATTCCCATCAGCCCAGGCACAATGACAGATGGACCGAGGGGGCCCTCTGCACTCACTGAGGCATCTGTTGCTGGCAAAGGCGCTGAGGATTCGTTCACAGTCCTCTTCCCGGTTGCCGCTGTTCTTGCAGGTGCACCACAGCGTGACCTCAGCACTGGAATTACTGACGTAATTGGGCGTCATGGGGGTACCTGTGTCGAGTTCCAAGAAGGCAAAGTCAGGAATGTGTGTACACAGAGTTCTGACAAATCCATGCTGACTAGAGACAGAACAATGCCTGAATCCGCGAGATGGCATCCTGGCAATCTCAATCTTCTTTTAAAACTTAGCAAAGTGTATGCTTCTATTTCTCATGTTTAATCAAGAACACCATGAAAAGCCTTCCTTGAATTCTTTTTCAGTGAATCACATGTTAAAATATTCATAATGATTTGAAAACCTGAGTACCAGAAGCAGTATAAGTTGCATACACATGCTTAATTTTAAATAAATATAATTAGTTATTTATTTGTTCACAAGTAGTTTTGCACAGAATGAATGTGCAGAATCTAAGTATAACTGCATTCATCACATTGTGCTATCAGTCCAAACTCCATCCCTATGCCTCTGCAAAGTCTTTTGTCAGGCCTCAAGAATGCAGCTCATTCTATGCATAAGCAGACAGTGTGCAACTAAATGCTTTGCTCTGAAAGCTTCTTGAATATTCCTGGGAAGAAAAGTGCCTAAGCTTATCAGTATGTTCAGACAATTCCACTTATGAATTCTCCTCAGACATAATGTAGGTCCAGGCACAACTTAGGTTTGTAATACCAACTGGTAAGGAAGCAAAATTCTACACATTCAAAATTAAGGCTACAATCCTATTCACAGTAGTTTGGGGTAAGCCTATGAAAATAGGTGAACTTACTTTGAAACAAACACCAGCAATTTTGTGCTTTTCCTTTAGCTGTCTTTAGTAACCTTTTCCTCAGATAAATTTCAGTCCAGATAGTGTGATGGTGGTAGTATAGCCAATAGTAACCCCTGCATGGGGAATCCTGTATCTAGGCAGTTGTTGTTGCTGTTAGTCGCGAAGTCGTGTCCGACCCATTGCGACCCCATGAACAACATTCCTCCAGGCCCTCCTGTCCTCCACCATCCCCCAGAGTCCACCCAAGCCCACACCAACTGCTTCAGTGGCGCCATCCAGCCACCTCATCCTCTGCCGTCCCCTTCTTCTTTTGCCATCTATTGTTCCCAGCATTATCTAGGCAGTAGGGAAAACTAATTCATGTACCTAAAAGTTGCCTTTAGCCAGCATCCTCTCACTAGACCTAGCCAGATGCTCATAATCCAGTGATGGCAGTGATCCTGCTTTGGTCCCTGGCACCTGATAATCAAAGATACACTGCCTCGAGACATGCAGGTAATCATGGTGAATAATTATCCAAAACAGGGAACTAATGCTAACACTGCTATTGCAACACCAGAACAAAAGCAACAATATTAATCTGCTACACACTTGGACACAGATCGGGGTAAACACCATGTTGCCTATGGCACATGTGCAGTCCCCTGGGCTTTTTTGTGACCCCTTTCCACCTCCACTGAATTCCTCACTGAAATCAGAGATGGGACAGCCAAGAAGGGCCCATTTTTCCTTGAGGCAGCATGCTTGTCTCCTGCACTGCCAAATTCTGGAGGCAGAAGTGCGGCACCTGGTGAGTTCCAGATTTTTTTTTGGGGGGGGGGGGGACTGGCCTCCAGGCATCACCTACCCCTGAAGTAAATGGACCAAGTCTTTAGAAGGGGACTTGGTCCGTAAGAAGTTTCTTACAATATGTCTGAAGGTTGCAATCAGAGTAGCTCACACCCCCTTATCTTTCTTTATTCCATACAGCTTATTTAAAAGGACTAACAGCTTTTCCTCTACCCACCATAGACAGGGCTAATGGTATACCCACATCAAACCTCCCAGGGTGTTCCTTCGGGTCCAACACATACCAACCATCCCCATGTAAGCCTCCAGGCATGCAGCATGATTGTGCTGGGAGCAGCCATCTGTGGACGCTCCTGAAGGCTTGCACTGTTCTTGGAAGTCAGCCAGCTGGGATCTGGTGGAAGACAACTGCTATCAGAATGTGGGCCTCCTTTTCTCATTCCAGAATATGTTTTACTCATTTGCCTGTATTTACTAGGCTAAGCCAAAGCCACTCTTTACACAGAGCCAAAGAAAAGATCATAGAATTGTATTCATGTTGGGAATGGGCAACTGTGGCCCTTGTGATCCTACCAAAACCACACATGCAAATATACATGCTGAGTGCATGCACTCCGTCACTGCAAAGCCCTTCTTGCTGGGCAGTGCCCAACTTCATTATGGAGCTGACCATCCCCGCTCACAGAAAACCGGAGGATAAAGTAGCTCCCAAGCAGGCGGGAGTTGACAACGTCTGATTTAGGTGACGTGTAGCCCAGCACACATACATGGTTAGTCACTCCTCCACACAGCGTTATGCTTTATTTACGCCTTCCCTCACTTCATCAAGTACATAAAAGGCTCCAGCTGCCCAGGGGCCATGAAATTCACGGTACCAGTCATCCCCAGGCCCTCGGTGCCAGACCTACTTGCAGATATTGTCCTTCAGGCACGCGTCCAACAGGACGAGGCAGTTTGGTTTGCTGCCGCTCTGGAAAGAGCACTCTGGGACAATGGTGTTCCAGCGCCGCTCGCCACAAACCTCATCTTGACAAGGGCAGAAAAGAAGCCTCTTGGTGAAATCCAAATCGACCCTCTCAAAAAAGAGCCTCAGTCCTTGGTGACACTTGCGCTGATCGCAGGGGTGGCCTGCGCTGCAGATCTTGGCATAGCGTGAGCGCAGGCGCAGGCACCTGTGGTCCAAGTGGCAAATGTTTGTGGCCTGCAGGCAGGGATTTGCGCTGTCTCCAGCCATATGCGCGCCTACAAAGCCACAGAAACACAAGGAGAACATAGATAGTTCCAGAGACGGTTTTCCAAGGGAGGATCATACTATTATTATTATTATTAGAACATTTTTATGCTCAGATCAAGCCATCTCTAGCATCACTTCACAACTCAGAGATTCATCCTCCCTCACATTTCCTTTCCCTTCCTTTGTCCTTTATTTTGTATCCAACTTTAGATGGACAGAGCTCTTTGTGACAGAGGCTTCTCCTTGTACTCTGTAAAACACTAAGCGCACTGATAGTGCTAGCTAATAAATAACAAAAGCAAGAAAAACAGAATAGTAGGGAATATTTGAAATAATTTCCCCCCAAACTGGCTTTTTTTTCGGGGGGGGGGGAGAGTATTTGGAAAAAGCAAGTTTGGCAAGGTATTTCTTAATTCTTAGCAGCACTGACAATAAGCTAAGTGCTGACAGTAAGCATGAAATAATGGGTACAATCTCTACATTGCCTCACAACGCACTTTTGTAACTACTATCTTGCTTTAATTTTAGTGCTAAAGTAAGAACATATATTGGATCCTAGTAACTAAAAGCTGCCAGATTTTCACTAAAAATGGGTTAGCTTTGTGCTAGATAGTAGCCTACTACTCCATTTGATCTATCATTTTCACATTACTTGGTGGTCTGCTAAAGTCCTGGTCATTACTGGGAACAAGGAGCTACCAATAGGATTGTTCCCAGACATCCCTGATCTAGTCACAGAATTGCATCAGTTCCTTGGCATTCCAGAGAGCTGAAGGCAATGACATGGTTGTGCCAACGATTAGAGCACAAATGGCGGAAAGCGTGAAACAAATACAAATGAACACAAGTAACAATCCATTTGCAATCTTAGGAGGTGGTGATGGCAGCAAAGAAGTCTTAGGTCTATGCTGCCACTGAGCCTTCTGTTGGCCCCTTCGATTCAGTAATCTGGTCCCTTCACCTTCTGCATGAGCAGTGGAGATCACTGCATTGTTCTGCCCCCTCTCATGCTGACACAGACATTCCTTCTGGGATACCACACATTTGTTTCTCACCTTCTAGCATTAGTGTGGTTTAGGCTACTCAGACATTTAATTACAATAAACATATTCTCACCACTAAAATTCCTCCTAAAAGGCAAGTCCTAAAGAAAAGGGAAGACACCAAATATACAGTAACTTGGTATCACCAGGGATGGGAAACATGTGGCCCTCCAAATGTTAGACTGTATCTCCCATAATCCCTTACCATTGAGAATGCTGGGTAAATCTGTTGAGAGCTGTACTCTAACATCTAAGGGCCACACATTCCTCACCCCCGGCATTAACTCTACCTGAGATTTGGGTTGCCAGCTTGTCATACTTTGCTGTTAAAGACTCTTCATTTTCTACATCTTCATAGGGAGACATCTCCAAAGAAAACTCATCTGTGCAAGATAAAATAATATATTATTGTCTGCTGTGTGTATCTAAGTGTTCTGAAGAGCTCAAGTCAGAGGTCAACTTTAAGACCTTAACTGCTTTCTTTCATTCCAGTAAAGTATCTCATTCAGTGCTGTACAGCTGATGGTGAGAGGATTTCTCTGACATTGGCTCCCTTCTCCTCAAATCTCTTCCTACACTTGCTAACTCTACTTCTTGAAAGAAGGCAGACTGGGGTTTAGGGACAGCTTCTTTCTTCTTGTAGCTGATCCCTCCTCAGATGAACATTAACTGAGCTTTCCTTAACTATGGTATGCTCAAAGGTAGGTTTCCAGAAGTGGGGCTCTGCAGCTCATACTGGGAGGAATGATATGACATGTTACCCACTCTGGGAATTTTACTTGAGTACTGAAGTGCTCAGTACAGGCACAGTTCTCTCCCTCACCCCCTTTGTTCTCCTGCAGTATCCTGGGGAGAGGGAGTAGGATGCAAATGGCTGACAGTTCACATTTGGGAAGACTTGGATCTGGAAGGGTGGCGTGGGCAGGCACCCGTGTTGCTTGTCCTGCACACCTCCACCTTGGAAAGGAGAAGACACACGGGGCAGGAAACAGGAAGGGATGTTGAGGGAGAGCAGGATTGTTTTCAAGTGATCCTGCTCTCACTTCTGTATCAGCAGAGGCCCAAAGCAAATGGATGATGACCACACTTTGTCAGCTGTCATCACTCAAAGCTCCTTGGCCAGGGCAGCCATGCAACTCTTTTCCATTTTGGCTTGACCATAGCATAGCATGTTGCCTGGATTCAGACTACATGTTAAGCTACAATGAGTTATTTAAACCCTACAAGCTATGGGTAACTGGCGTGGTTTAAGAAGCCACCCCAGGGTTGCTTACAAAGTACCCTGAGGGGCAGTGCCTGGTTTTGATGACACATTAAACCACCAAGGTTTAGCATGGTTGCATTATTGTGTCATCCAAACCCAGTCATTGAAGTGTTTGCAAGAATGCACACTTCTATGGCAAACTTTACTACAGCTTAGCTGGTTTGCAAAGCAATCAGGAAACTTTGGCAAAGTGGAGTAATATAGCTGTCCACTTTGAAAAGACTTTCTTAAGCTTCTTAGCGTCTTCTTCAATCTTAGGGAGGGGGTGCTGGAAGCTACAAAGGAGATGCTTAGATAATAATTTACAAAGACCACATGTTGTTGTTGTTAGTCGCGAAGTCGTGTCCGACCCATCGCGACCTCATGGACAACATTCCTTCCTGTCCTCCACCATCCCCCGGAGTCCACTTAAGCTCACACCAACTGCTTCAGTGACTCCATCTAGCCACCTCATCCTCTGCCATCCCCTTCTTCTTTTGCCATCTATTGTTCCCAGCATTAGGCTCTTCTCCAGGGAGTCCTTCCTTCTGATTAGGTGGCCAAAGTATTTGAGTTTCATCTTCAGGATCTGGCCTTCTAAAAAGCAGTCAGGGTTGATCTCCTCCAGGACTGACCAGTTTGATCGCTTTGCGGTCCAAGGGGACTCGCAGGAGTCTCCTCCAGCACCACAATTCAAAGGCCTCAATCCTTTGGCGCTCAGCCTTCCTTGTGGTCCAGCTTTCACAGCCATACAGTGCAAATGAGAAAACCATAGCCTTGACTGTATGCACTTTTGTTGACAGGGTGATGTCTCTGCTTTTTAGTATGCTGTTCAGATTTGCCATAGCTTTCCTCCCCAGGAGCAAGCGTCTTTTAATTTCTTGGCTGCAGTCCCCGTCTGCGGTGATCTTGGAGCCCAGGAAAATAAAATCTGTCACTACCTCCATTCTTCCCCATCTATTTGCCAGGAAGTGAGAGGACCGGATGCCATGATCTTAGTTTTCTTAATGTTGAGTTTCAAGCCAACTTTTGCACTCTTCTCCTCCACCCGCATCAAGAGGTTCTTCACTTTCTGCCATTAGAGTGGTATCATCTGCATATCTGAGGTTGTTATTTCTCCCAGCAATCTTAATTCCAACTTGCAATTCATCTAGCCCCGCCTTTCTCATGACGTGCTCTGCATGTAAGTTAAATAGGCAGGGCGACAGTATACAGCCTTGCCGAACTCCTTTCTCAATTTTGAACCAATCAGTGTTTCCGTGTCCAGTTCTCACTGTTGCTTCTTGACCCGCATATAGGTTTTTCAAAAGACAAATAGGATGGTCTGGTACTCCCATCTCTTTAAGAACTTGCCACAATTTGTTGTGATCCACACAATCAAAGGCTTTAGCATAGTCAATGAAGCAGAAGTAGATGTTTTTCTGGAACTCCCTGGCTTTCTCTATGATCCAGCGTATGTTGGCAATTTGATCTCTAGTTCCTCTCCCTCTACAAAATCCTGCCTGTACTTCTGGTAGTTCTCGGTCCACATACTGCTGGAGCCCAGCTTGTGGGATTTTGAGCATCACTTTGCTAGCATGTGAAGTGAGTGCAATGGTGCGGTAGTTTGAACATTCTTTGGCATTACCCTTCTTTGGGATTGGAATGTAAACTGACCTTTTCCAATCCTGTGGCCACTGTTGAGTTTTCCAAATTTGCTGGCATATTGGATGTAGCACTTTTACTGCATTGGTTTTTAAGATTTTGAATAGTTCAGCTGGAATACTGTCACCTCCACTAGCTTTGTTGTTGCTCAGTCTTCCTAAGGTCCATTTGACTTCACATTCCAGGATGCCTGGCTCGAAGTCAGTGACCACCCCATCATGGTTATCAGGAACGTTAAGCTCTTTCTTGTATAGTTCTTCTGTGTAATCTTGCTAACTCTTCTTAACCTATTCTGCCTCTGTTAGGTCCCTGCCATTTTGGTCCTTTATCATGCCCATCTTTGCATGAAACTTTCCCTTCATATCTCCAATTTCCTTGAAGAGATCTCTGGTCCTCCCTATTCTATTGTTTGCTTCTATTTCTTTGCACTGTTCATTTAAGAAGGCATTCTTATCTCTTCTAGCTATTCTCTGGAATTCTGCATTCAGTTGGGTGTATCTTTCTCTTTCTCCCTTGCCTTTCACTTCCCTTCTTTCCTCAGCTATTTGTAAAGCTTCCTCAGACAGCCATTTTGCTTTCTTGCATTTCTTTTTCTTTGGGATGGCTTTAGTTGCTACCTCTTGTACAATGTTGCGAACCTCCGTCCATAGTTCTTCAGGCACTGTCTATCAGATCTAATTCCTTAAATCTATTTGTCACACAAAGAACACATAATTGTTCTTAAATCTACTGTTCTAACATCAAACTATGTGCAGCATCTTGGTTATTATCTGTCATAAGCACACAATCTGAAATAATATCAGTCTACATATGTAAATATAGATCTCGGTTTTCCATACTTTTCTGCAGCTATGGATCAGTGCAGTAAACGCAGAATATGAGGGTGTGATGTTTAGGCGAGAGGCCTGCACCTCCATTTCCTGACATTTCAAAACCTGCTAAAAATCTTCATGACTCCATCTGGGCAGGTCTGTTTAGCATTCTTTTTGGCTGCATGCTTGTGGCATTGCATAGAATTTGGCATGGGCTCTGGAATCTTAAGGATTTCAGATTTTTCTTTTTTGAAAAACAACTGCACATTTCTTACTGTCATGGTTGTAGAGACATTTTTGTACACAAGTTGGGACAAGTAAAACATTGGGATTATGGATGCCAGGTGGCAACCATGTGAAAGTGCCTGTGTCTTTCAAAGCTCCTCATCTCAATGCAAGTTTGCATAGAAACCCTCACACAGCTCTATCCAGCAGCCTGCACAGATGCAAATGCCATTTCTTGGAGCCTGCCTGAGTTACTGAAACATGTCTGTGCATAGGTGCAAGACACAGACAGGAAAAACGGTAGCCTGCTTCTTCTCCCTCTTGATTGCTACTTAAGCAGAGGAAGAAATACAATAAATACTCCACAGAGACAACAAATTGGATTTCAAAGTTAAGGGACCTTCTCCAGCTACCAGTTGACCAAGCCTCACCATGATGGAAAACAACCAGGGTGGGAGGACAGACATCTTTCCTCTCTTCCACCAGTGTCCCTTGAGAAGAATGACTGGAGAGGCAAGAGGAAGCGGTCCTGTGCCTGCCGCCCCCCATCCTCAGATGGTGTGGCCTCCACTGGTGCCTCACCCCTCAGGACCTGGGCATGGAGCTGGTGTCTACTGCAGGGCAGCGGCCAACCCAATGCCTGCTGCATGTCTCCTCCCACCACCCAACTGGGGCAGGCACCAGCACCACTCGCCCTGCATAGCGACTCCTTGGAAATGGAGTGGACAAGAGGAGGGGAAGCCTCTCACCCCATTTCCCCACTGGGAAGAAGAGGCACAGGTGAGTTGAAGTACACTGCTGGCCTTCCCCTTAAGGTAGGACGGTGTCTCCACCTTACTCACTACTGTTCCAGCATGTACCTGTTGCCAAGTCCTGACTAGGGCATGGGAAGGCAGCACAGGCAGGCAGTGGCGTTGCTGCAGCTTGCCCTACATAGCTTCTCTTTGAAAGGAAGAGGGGAGTGAGGCAGGCAATGGGAAGAGACACCTCCTGCCCTGTTTCCTTCCTTCCCTGCTGGTTCTTTCACATCCACCACAAGGGTTGCTCAGCACAAAGCTGAGCAACTACCCATACCAATCTTGGGTGGGGGTTGTCAAGTTGCCTGAACCTAGTCAGTGTTTCTTCAGAGCAGGGGCAGCTACCATACTGCCCAGAGGCTCCATGCAGCCCCTGCTGCCCCCCCCCACCAGATTTGGTGGCATCAAGAGTGACAAATCTCACCTTGTGCTAAAGTGGAATGAACAGTCCAGTAGATATGTAGGCATCGCTTCTGCTTTCGGCTGCGTCGGTGGCACTTGCATTCTCCAAAATAACTGTTTCTAATCATTGTTTCTGCCTCTTGGCATCTGTTTCTGGCCTCATGGTGCAGAAGGAAGGAATTGCTCTTAGCAAGGGATGGAGAACAGTTTTGCAGGGTCTGATAAGCGGCATTGCAGGCAGGGTCAGCCACACAAAGATTTTCAGCTGTTATGCAGTTGTTTGGCTGTTCAAGGGACGAAACAAGGAAGCCTCCTGTTCAAGTAAAGGAAGTGTGTTAGCATTTCACACTTTTGTACTGCAAGCACTGCCTCTTCTCACAATGCAGACTTCCAAAGAAGCACTCACAAACTCATACTCTCAGGGCGTTTCTAGACAGAGGGCTCCCATTGCTGCTAAGGAAAAAAAGCATTGCACAGCTATTCCAGCTGTTTATCCTTAATGCAATTTCTGTAGTAAGAGGGAAGACAGAAGCAGTAGGAAAACATGGGAGGGTTATGAGTGTTAAGATGAAGGCATCTAGAACACACTCCTCACAAAATTTTGTAAACTGGATGGGGCAATGACGCAGTAAAAGACTCATCTAGAAAGAGCCATATAAATTAATCTGGAATACTGACAGTGCCTTGATATTGGGCCAGTTCACACAACAGGTGAGGCTATGGTGTATGAAGCCACCATTTTGCATATCTTATCTCTGGGTGTTGTCACTCTGTGCAAATGCAATGAGTGTGGGTTAGGACAGACCATGGGTTCTGCGAAGGCTGCTCAGCCCACACTTGTCAGTTTGCATGACATGGAAACTCCTGAATGGAGGTTGGATATGCAACAGCTCATCATGGTTGAAAGAACCCATAACTTGTCCTGTACAAACCAGGTCATTGCCACTCAACTAACATGAATTAGAAGCATCATTCACCAGTTCAAAAGCATTCTGAAAACTATTTAATATGAATTGGTTTACAGACACACTATATGTATCCTTTTGTTCATATGTTCAGAGTGATAAAATTGAATTTCATTTTAGTATCACAATGTTTATAGGAGAGTTTTATAACTCTACATTTATCTAATTCTTGCAGTCATAATTGCTAGCAAGTCAGATCACCATTCACCGCTCCTTGCATTAAATGCTTTTTGGAACAGAGGAAAATGCTTGCACTTTTAACTACTTTGCTGTCATAAGTGAGTGTCTGAAGCATTTTTTTTAAAGCAGTAGCTTCTAATTGAGGGAGATTGATTGCTGTTGTATTCAGGTGGAATCAACTTCTTGTTAAAAAATCTAGCCCTTGACAGAAGTGTGGTGTGGAATAGGAGACTTCAATCCATTTGTGTGTTGTCAGTCTGTTCCAAAGTCATGTCCTTCTGCTGTGCCTGAGATGAGGACAGCAGACAGAATTTCTGCTATCATATTGGGAACGTGACAATAGACACCAAAGCGTGAACTTATATTAGGTAAAGCCTGAAGTTACTATAGCAGTCTCTGTATTTAAATGTGAGGCAAAGTGAGGAGGGGAACAAATTGAACCATCTTTGAAGGGCAATCATTCTTAACTTGTTCTTGGGAAATGGCCATTGCAGAGATAAAACTCATGAATTTCTATCACATACAACCTTGGCCCCATTCTTGGGTGTACATATTCCTGCCTATCATCTTCTTTCACTGTGCTCTTGATTTACATTTAGAGCTTTCCTTTGCATATTGATTCTCAGCCTTTATTGTGTCTTAGTTAAAAACCATCAAATCCAAAACATACCTAACCTTAAACCTGAAAGAGCTGCTCCAACATTTAGACATCCTAAGGGGGCAACCTTATTCTTTACACTTGGTTGCAATGCTGCAAAATACGGCAGATGCTCTCCTGAGGAACACAAAATCCACTACCTCCACAAAAGATACAGAGACAGAACTTGTTGGCTGCATGGGGGCAGCACATTTGAAATAACCTTTCCACCAGCGGCATGATCTCCCATCAGCTGTTGTGAATTGCCCAGGGAGCTTTGGCTGTTGGGCGATATCGGAAATAAATAAGTATCTGAAACAGAGCAGAGATTGGGAGGGGTAACACCTATGCTCCTTCTGACCTCGACTGTGACACCCATGGAGCTGGTTCAAGGAAATTCTCTCCAACAGAATTCAACTGGGAACAATAGATGGCAAAAGAAGAAAGGGACGGCAGAGGATGAGGTGGCTGGATGGAGTCACTGAGGCAGTTGGTGTGAGCTTAGGTGGACTCCAGGGGATGGTGGAAGACAGGAAGGCCTGGAGGAATGTTGTCCATGGGGTCGGGATGGGTCGGACACGACTTTGCGACTAACAACAACAGAATTCAACAAAGGGAGGAAGACAAACCACAAATCACTGACTCTGTACTGCCAGCTGCCCCGCTCACATCACAACCGAGTATCAGCTATGGTGAAATCCAGTGCCCAAACAAGCACTTGTATCTAAACCCCAGACATGGAACTCATAACTCAGATCAAAAGGCACACCGCATGGGCTACACACCTCTAGTCTTATGCTCTGCACACCTAAAGTGCTCCACCATTGCTGCTCTCGCCCTTCCAGGGACAAGCAGCACCCACCGCCATTCTTGCTCCCCACCCCCCGAAAGCCAAAAATCCTGGATTGTCCAAGTAAAGTCACAAGCAAAGCACAGGCTGAATAAAGAAAATACAGGCATGGAATATGGTTGAACACTCGTCAATCACATATTAAAGAGGAAATAAAAAGCTAGGGAGTGGCTGATAGATGACAGGGCGGACAGGGGAAACGGAAATATCAAATATAATGTTGTAACATTTCCCTTCTAGCAACCCTCTTATGGAAACCATGAGACCTGAGTTCATACAGCAGTGGTTGAGGGAAAAAGATGTTGACCCCAAACTAGTGTGTAGTGCCTCCAGTCCACCAGCCCATCTGTTCCCTGAAAGGGGACAGGGAGAAAAACAGTGTGCAAGTTAGATATGAAAAGCAAGTTCTATGATTTCTTTAACCAGGAAAGCAGGAAAGAGGGAGGAAGCAAAACAAACATTCAGATGAATAAATGATGCAAAGTAAGCCTTGAAACCATAAAATGGAGTCCAATAGAAAAAGGGTCCACAAATATAGGGTTTTTTTTAAGGCTGGCCTGAAGCAACGCAGCCTAAGATTGCAGCAGCTGTACTGGGCTTCTGCTACCAGCAGCAGGTTGTTGGGCTGTTGCTGACAGATAACTGATTGAAAGGCAGAAGACTGCTCTTTCCCGTTTTCCCCCTCAGCCTCCTCAGGACTGTTCTTCCTTCCTCTGCATCTGCCCCTTCAGTTTCATCGGAACCTTTCTTTGCAATCTCTCTCCTCAGAGTCTCCCCAGGATCTCTCCTCACAATCTTTATCTCCTTTTATACTGTCCTCTTGGAATCTCTGTGCAGTGGCCCGACAGGACTGAAGTGGGAAGGGGGTGGGTAAGGTGAATGTGACCAGCGCACCCACACACTCTCTGTAATGGGAGGCCAACATGGATCAGCCCTCTATTGTTGCCCAGCTGTGGCTATGTTATGAGGATGAGAGCCTGGATAGAAGGCCAGGTCCATCCATACTACCCTTTCATTGGGAAGACCACCAGCCCAATGGGCAGTATCAGAATGGCTAAGAGATGTGTGAGGTCTTTGAAGGGGGCCACCTTCCTGTCAGTGGCCAGGACCTTCCCACATTTGGCAAACATCGCATCCTTTCTTTCCAAGGCCAACTTGCAGAAAACTTCCAGCCCTTACTCTTCTGAGAGAAGCAAAGGGAAGTTGCTGTTCTCCCTGCGTTGCTTTAGGTAATAGTGGGAACAAGTTGCTTGCACCTTCCCTCATAGCCTGGAATGAGGGTAAACAGCCTTGCATGCCCCTGGATCCAGAGAAAGGAGGAGCAAGTGATAACACGAGTGATGGGCTGGGCAAGTTAGCTAAGCCAGAACATGCTGAGCCCAGGAAGGGGAGCAATTCTGCCTGTCCAGCCTAAGGGGGAGGAATTGAGGGAAATGAGGTACGGGTGCACTTGCGGGGAGAAGCAATAGAAGCCTACTGGAAATAAACACAGCATTCCCTGGAAGGGCCACAGAGGGACAGTGGAGTTCAGGATTCTGCATGTTGAGGAAGCAATCGGGGAACAGAAAGTCTCTTTTTGGAGACTTCATAAGGGACAGTGGAATTAGCTGCATGTTGCATTTGGAGCTGTCAGCACTCCAATGTAAAGACTTGCAGGACAATCCAAGGGTCTTATGATAATGCCAGGCACCTCCACTGAAACCCCTCCAACAGAAGCCTAACATGGTGCCTTTGCAAATCTCATGCTGCCCAGGGAAGAGGGACTAACTTAACTGTCAGCACCCTCATCTCATTCCAGGAGGGGTATCACTGCCACTGTTCGTGTGGCTGGCGTGGCGGTTGTGAGGTGGGCTGCTGCTCCAGCCACTGCTTTGCCTCCTGCCCACTCCTGTTTTGGATGTTCCCAGCGAAAACGCAGTCCGAGGGTGGACAGGGATGATGATGTGCAGCACCTAGCAAGGCTTCCAGCTGCTTGAGCCATGCACAGCCTTGCTTCTTTTGAGGGGCTGCTGTGATAGCCTTTCCAGCCATCTGTGTGGGAAAGGAACGGGAAGAGGAGGAAAGAGATGCCCGAGGTGTTTCTCTGTGCCTGTGTGAATGCTATTCCGGCTGTGCCGCAAGACTCTGTTGGCTGGGGCTCTGTGTCGAACATCATCTTCCACCTGCATTCGGGGCATGTGCCTCTGCATCAGCCTGCACAGATTTGGTTCTTCTATGTCTGAACAGCATGGAGGTGTTGTTGCCATTCCAGTCTTTGCTTGCCAGCACTGCTGTTTTTGCCATAATGGATACTGAGCAGGAATCTGCCAATTTGCCTCAGGTGTGCATATTTTAGAGTTGTGCTCCCCCTTCTGGGTTGGGCAGGTATAGGATTTGGTAAACGTTGCACCAGCATAGCCAAGGAATGGAGTAACTCCTGGTGTACAGCACTGCACAGTTAAAGCGTATTTAAACACAGTTCAGAAAATGGACTGCAATTTCTTTCTACAGGGGTATTTTAATTTTGGATTAACTGTGTGGGAGGCTCTCAGCATAAACTATCACCCATAGCTTCCCCAAATATGCCTGACAGAATTCACTCAGTTTGAGCTTAACGTTTTATGGCTTAAAACTGCTAATCTGTTGCCTCTGTATGTCTCATGTCACAGACATTTTTTACCTTGACCAGTTATGGCCACAAGCTATTCCACTGAGCTATATATTTATTTACAACCTACCACATGGCATAACAGCCCCAGGGTGGCTGTGTTTAATGGTTTTTAAACACAGGCCGTTTGAACCATGGACTACAACCATGAAAAACAGCATGGGAATACTTTAGGGATTCTCTGAAGATAATAGCACTCTCCCTCTGTAAGTACAACACATGGAAATTAAAATGTTACATGCCACCCTGTTGCTCCTTACTTGTAAGAAGCAGAACAGAGGAGGAAGGGATAACAGGGTCAGGCCAGTGACTTACTGCATAATACCAATGTGGGCATGAAAGGTCTTTACATCCAATGCTATTTAATACTGTTGGGGAACCTGCCCCCCAAATCATGAACAATGCCTCCACCCAATTTTCAGGGAGTCTACCCCTTACTTCCCAGCACCACAGCCTGCCCCTCCCAGCAGCAATCCCCCGTCCATGGTGCAGCATTTTCAGGGGACTGGAGGGGCTGCAGTGGTGAGGAGGAGGAGGCAGGGAAGTCTGCTTCCACGTGTTCTGTGGGGCACAGTGCCAAGAAAGTATGCATAGGGTTGCAACCTTACCTTTGCATTTTTCCTTTCCTCAAATTTGAGGCTCAATATACCCTCCAAAGAAATCCATATTATACTTCCCCGCTGCCCACTCCATATATAGTGGAAGTTCTTATAGCTTTAGTCTGGAATGAGTCACTTCCGAATGTTAATGCACAATAGGAAACAGGATGGTGTTTTTATACTTGCTGAAGTACTTTGACCTTTTATACCATCTGTGCATGTGTCAATGTTGGTAATGCAAAAATAATAATAAATAAACAAAAATAAAAGTCAGCTGAAAATAGTTATTCTCGCCAATCTATGTTTTATATTTGTGATACACATAGAGAAAACTCAAAAATCACCTTTATTATATTTTCATCCATAATTCATAATAGAATTTTATAACATTTTATGATAGCATTTTGTTAGTATATAATCTTATTATATTATATTAATAATGCAATAATAGCAATTAATATTGTGTATTATTTTAATATTAATGCATTGTTATAAGATTTCATAATAATATTCATAATAGAATCTTTGCTATTTCCTTGGTTTATAAAAGCCATATTAGATACAATGTGCATATAATTTTAAAATGGTCCTCTTGCACTTCCTGATTTGCATGAGCAATTTAAGTACCACCTATGTTAGATCACACCAAGGGGCCGCTTGATATCCATCACATTTCCCTAGAGAAGTTCACAAACAGAACAAGATAGAGATAGCTACCTCTCTGATGCTTGCACTGCATTCATGTGTGAAATCACAGGAAAGAAGCAATTTTAAATCAAATACACAGTTTGTCAATGGTGGACAGATTACAAGCAGATGTAAAACAAACAAATGAAAACATAGAAGCCGCATGTGAAGAATATTTGACACTAAAATTTAATTTAGCATCTCTTGTGAAGTATTTTACTAATGAAACAAGCAAATTGCCTGTTGCAGCTACATCTACAACATACAAGTGACTAATTCTTTGACTGGAGTGTGGATCAGTGTCTTTTGCTTGCCTGGAAATCACTCAGCAAGCACCTGCTGAAAGTTTAGCTGTTGGAAGATCACTGCCTGCCACTTGGAACCGAAATCTGCTAATACCAGTTCTTTAGACCTAAACCTCGGTACCAAAAATGAGATGGGCAGAACCCATAAGGGAAGCCACAGCCTTGAACTTGGAAGACCAGAATGGAACTGTCATGAACAGTCCATTTTAGAGGAGTTTTTTTCATAGGGTCGCCACAGATGGAGACGACACGTAACAACAGCCCTCGAGTTGCAACCACTTTCCACTTCCGTTAACAAGCCACCGGGGGGGGGGGGGTGCACTGTCCGCTCGCGTATTTCTCTGTGCGTCCCGTATTTCCCTTTCCCTTCCTCTACAGCGCCCATCAAAAAAGCCACCAGGCCGGAACACACCCAAAGTGACTAGCAAAAGAGAAAAAGATCAGACAGTCTTTCGCGTCGCCGCCTGCAGATCTGAGACACCAAGCGCACTCTGGAAAATTGATAGGGACGACTCCTACAATCACCGCCCCACAGATAGGGGAAGACTTGGCAGCCCGATCCTAAGCATGCTCCCAGTGAAAGTCATCCCCTTGCAAGATGCGAAGAAGCTTGCAGCCAAAAAGTCCCTCTTGCCTTGGGGAAAGGCAAACAAGGACGGCTGTGGACTGGACTACAGACTCTTTCCACGCTCCAGTCGGGAAAAGCAAAGGCCCGCAAAAAATAAGAATAAAAAAAAATCCCTAAGTTCACAGGACATTTTGCCTAGTTCAGCTAGGGGAGCGCGCAGCTCGCAAAGCCAAAAGCCGCGGCCGGACACACAACATGTTCCCGGGAGCCGCACCAAGCGGCAGTTACAGGGCGGCACTTGGGGCGGGCACCAAGGGCGCCAAATTCACTCCGTTCACAGCGGAGAGCCGCCCGCAATACCGTTGCAAAACCGTTAGCGCCGTCGTGTAAGCAAAGCCCGTCCAGGAAAGAGGGGTCAGCCAGGCAGCCATGCACACCGGAGCCCCCTCCCCATTACCGGCTCGGGAGAGCAGCAGCCCCAGCAGCAGAGGCAGTCCCATGGTGGAGGGAGACCGAGTCGGCGTCGCTCGGGTCGCTCCGTTGCAAGGTGGTCTCCGAACTCGGCAGGCTCACTCCGTCCAGCCAGCCTCGCTTGCCCACCTGCTCGCAACCACCGTCCTTCGTCCCGCCTTGGCAGGGACTCGCCTCCCGAGCACAGGCTGGGCATATGCGCGCACGCAGAGCGAGCAGGAGGCGGGAACTCGCGCCCAGCACGCGAGGGCGGGAGCGGAGCGGAGCGGAGCGAAGGGAGGGACGGGCGGCGGCGCCCCTGCTGAGCGCGGCCGCAATTGCCGCCCGCGGGAGGCTTGTGCGCAGCCGAGCGCGCTGTTTTCTTGTGCATGCGGCAGCGGCGCTGCCCGCGACGATGTCGGCCTGGGCTGGCCTCGTGGTGGGCGTGGGGCCTCTTTTGCGCCCGGACGCGTCGCCGTAGCGGCGTCTCTCTCCTCTTGCCTTTAGAGAGGGAGCTGTCGAGCTTAAGGAACTGGGCGGTCTTCGCCAGGACGAGGCTCGGTAGCAGCGCCTGGGCTGAAGAAACGGGCGGGCTGGCGTGGGCTCTGTCGGGGCTCGGGCGGCGTTTCTTACATCTCCAGGGGACACACGCGCCGCGTTGTGCACACGTTTCCTTTTTGAGACCATGCAGGATGCAGACAAAGGGATTTAATATCGAAACCGGACTTTCCAAATATTGCTTCTAGGGAGAGTCCTGTGCATTTTAAGAGCAAACAGGAATGACAGCTTCTTTCATTCACCTCTGTGCTCCCCAGTAGCTGAAGCTCTCTTAGCTGTTAACAGCAACTCATAAAAAACAAGGATCGTAAAAACAATAAAAGCATTTTTCCAAAATCCAAAATTTGAAACAACAGCTTAAATCAATTTTAGTACAAATTAAATCTGTTAAAATAGCTAACATAAATGCCCCATTCATTAATCATATTTATATCACCTTTTTTCCTTCCAAGGAACTCGGCGTATTTCTCCTCCTCTTGTCAATCTTACCCTCACAACAGCCCTGTGAGGTAGGTTGGACTGAGTGTCTGGGGCTGGCCCAGAATCACCCAGTGAGTTCCATGGCTGAGTGGGGACTAGAACCCAGATCTCCTGAGTCCCTCTCCCACACTCTCAACAACTACACCACACTGGCTCCTAGTGAAATGTCATGAAAAGCCTGGGAAAAGAGCACGGTCATTTTACCTGGCACCAAAAAGTTGATAGTTGGCAGCAAACAGGCCTCAGTGGGGATATGATTCCATGATCCGGGAAACTGCTGGAAAGGCCCTCTTCTTTGTTGCTACCCTCTTCAAAGGAAACTTCGAGGAAAGTCTCAGATGCAGATTCTATTGATTCATGCTAGACATTTCATCAGGTGCCAAAACCAACACTTTGAATTGAGCTTGGGAGCATAAAGCAACCAGTGCAAGTGGGCCACAACTTCAGAACTTCTAGCCCAAGTTATTACTCTGGCTGCTGCATTTTGCACAAGCTGCAGCTTATGAACAGGGGCAGATCCACCTAGAATACATTGCAGTGATCTAACTTGAATGAGAAGGAAGGACTCCCTGGAGAAGAGCCTAATGCTGGGAATAATAGATGGCAAAAGAAGAGGGGGATGGCAGAGAATGAGGTGGCTGGATGGAGTCACTGAAGCAGTTGGTGTGAGCTTAGGTGGACTCCGGGGGATGGTGGAGGACAGGAAGGCCTGGAGGAATGCTGTCCATGGGGTCACAATGGGTCGGACACGACTTTGCAACTAACAACAACAACAACTTGGATGTTGCCAGCACATAGATTATTGAAACCAGGATTTTCTTGGCCAGACAGAGGGATAGCTGGGCCAATGCTGGTAGAAGGCACTCCCTGCCATTAAGACCAGCTGAGGTTCAGACAACAAACATGGATTAAGGAGGACCCCTGAACAATGAACCGTCTTTCAAAGGGAGGGCAACCTCATCCAGAATGGCATGAGCACCCTACATTTGATCAGAATAACCACCCCCTAACAGCATTTCAGTCTCATCTGGACTCAGTACCAGGCTATTAGCCCTCATCCGGTGCATTCTTGGAGCAAGCAATGATTTGCACATCCACATCTTTATCTAATGGAGATGAAAAGGAGAAATAGAACTGTGTGTCATCAGCATATTGATGGCAATGCACTCCAAAATTCCAGATGAACCCATTGAGCAATTTAATGTAAATGCTGAATAGCTTGGAGGACAAAACTGCCACCCTGGGATCCCCATGCTAGAAAATCCTAGGCAACAGTCTCCCAAGCATCACCTTCTGGAGTTGGTCATCCAATCCAGTAGAACCACTGCAGTGCAGTTCAGACAATTGTCCCAGAAGGATCTCATGGTTGATGGCATCAAAAGCCATGGAGAGGCTATGAACAGAACACACTGCTCATCTATCTCTCTTGACATAGGCCATCGTACAGGGTTCAAAGCTGTTTCCATATAGAAACCTGGCATAAACTCCAGCTGAAATGGAGCCACATAATTCTGATCAAAGAGTTCCTGGAGATGGGCGGGCACCACTCACTCAAGGAACTTGCCACAAAAAGGAATATTGCCACTGGCCTAAATTGGTTAATATTTTCTGGGCCCAGAGAGGATTTCTTCTTGAGTGCTTTTATTGCTGCTGCTTTCAAACAGCAAGGAGGAACACTCCCTCTTACAAAGAGGCATTAATCACTTTCCTGGCTGAGCCAGTTCTCTCTACTGCTACTTTCTATAAACCAAGAGGGGCAAGGATTCAGTACCAAAGGGGGTGTACCAACTTGTCCATCACTTTGCCTGTGTCCTCAAGCTATATCAACCAAAACTCTTGTGCAAAGTGAATAAAGTTGTTCTTTGAAAGCACCACCTGTTTCACCTGTTGTAACACTGGAGTCTAAGTCTCTCAGAAATCTAGTCATCCTCTTTCAGTTCACTGTCCCAAATTTAAATCTGAAAGGATTGATTAGTACTCTGTGCCAAAAGTGGGCCCCTTCGCATCATCCCCTCCCATTTAATGTGCTGTAGCCCAGTATCATCTTGAAATCTCAAGCAAGGAAAGTCTGGGCCTGCTGACAGGAAGTGGCTGTCTGAAGTTTAGACAGGGTTCTCAGCCAGCTCTGCCTGGGACCTTTTGCATGCCAAGCATGTGTTCTGCTACCACAGAGTTACTGTCCTCCTCTACCAAAGCCTGAGAGCTGCCACCTTCTGTCAGTCATTGGCAGAGGAAGGTGGTAATTCCTGTCAGTTTGGCTCCTTATTTTGAGCTTTACATGAAGTTGCATGGTCTTCCATGCTGATGAACCTAGTTTGGAAATGGTCTTCAGAACTATGGATAGCATTTATACAGCTCCAAGTAAGTGCTGCAGTGGACAAGGAGCCCCACTAATATAAGTTATTGGCCTCCATGTCATTGGTCTCACTTTGTGCTGATGAAGAAGAAGGCCTAAGACATTTGGCAACAAAGTGAATTATCAGCAAATTATTGGGTCATACTCTGTTCTGAACATATTTTTGTTGCTACAATGTGGACAAACTTGGTGGACACCCTATCTTTTACTGAAATTTTCAGAACATATGGGCAGTCTTTCTCAAAAAGGCTCTTTGGGTTTATAATTGTTTAAGAAATGGCTGTGTGAGAAGCAAACACTTTTCCCTAGGGAGAAAAATAAGTAGTAAAATTCTCCAACTCTTTGTATCTGGCAGATGTCACTTGTATCGGTATGCAACAAAGCCCAATATAGGATATGAAATCTCAAGTAAACTAAAGAGAATCAGCAAAAGGGTAGCTCAGAATTGCCTCTCTGAGCAGATGAAGTCACAGGAAATCCTGAAAACAGGTCTGCTACATATTCATACTGCATTATAATAAGCTTAATTTTTAGCAGTCACAAATCTATTATAGTCACACCTTTGTAATTCCAAACTTTGTATTACCAACTATATTGTGAATATTTTAGGTGACCAAAACTCCTCAGAAGTGACCTTCTCTATCTAAAGAATTTGTCCTACTCCTTTGTTGGGATCTAGCCTTCGATTTTTATTTCCAGCATCATGCAGGTGGTATGTCAAAAAGTGTCTTCTTGGAAATGTTATGGGTTAAAATTTGTCATAAATGATCTTGCTCCATTATGATGTACAGTGCCTTGGGGATTTATTTTTTCCAAGTCTTTAACAAGTTTAGTTCATTTTGACTAATCCAAACAATGTAAGAAATGTTGGGTACTCTCAAATACCTGAACTGTCATGCTGGTGAAAGCTTAAAAAACTATAAGAGATCAGATTCCCAGAACCTGCTTCTGGTGTCAAGGGCCAAACTCTGCCTTAGAACACAGACAGCTTGGCTTTGTTTAAATTCTGCCATCTTCTTCCCTGAAATAGCTAAGAGAGAGAGACTTAAGATTGTAATCCTTCATACCTTCTTTGGGAGCAAGTCACATTTAATTTAATGGAACGCTCTTCTGAATAAACATCTTTCAATTGCTCTTTATGCCCAAAGCTTGAGTATCCCATGTCACTGGTTGTCATAGCAAGGGCTGAGATTACCTAAAAAAACTGTCCATAGCTGAAGACACAGCACATGCTTCGATGCCTTTTTTATATCCTAATTGCCCTAAGCCTGGGGCAAACAAGTAATAGCAGAGATCCCCCACACAGTGCCCATGCGCATCTGCAGTGGTGCTGGCAAAGGGGTCCCCTACTTGGGGCCCATGAACCGCTTCTGTTTAAAAAACACCTCATCTCTGTTTTGTCCATTTTATTATATGTAAATTTATGTATAAGAAATATATATAATTCTCTGGCAATTAGGCTTCAACAAAAGTAGATAAAATATCCAAATAAGCATCCATTTGAGGGTGGTGACAGTATGCCACCAGTTCAAATACCAGAAACATTGTAAGGTCTGCGGTCCTTTATGTCATAAGAGTTGAGTGTTTATCCCTCCAATATTGCAATATCAGTCTTTCAGTGGTCAAAAAGGCACATAGAATCCATTTTGCTGACCATTTCTTAATTTTTCAGAAGTAGGCAAATAATTTTAAAAGTGTATACATCAGTGAATATTAAAGATGGTTGCAATGCAAATTTTATCTCTGCAATAACTTCCCCCCAGTTACTGGACATACAACAACTAGTGGACATTGTCAAAACATGTCTAAAGGAAAGTATCTTTTCAAAGTATCCTTGTCAAATTCAACAATTCCTTATTCAGGAGGTATTGTGGTGTCTAACAGATACAAAACCAAAGTTTCTGCTAAATAAGACACTGCATAATATCCAGAGATAGGGCAGGGAGAGGTCACAGTGACAGCCACTAATTAGGCATTTTCTGGTGGTTCCCATGTTCTCAAATGTGTCCATGGATCCAAAAAGGTTGGGGACGCCTGAGTAGTAGGAACCTGTTTTTCACAATTAAATAAAATAATTGCTTTGTTAAATAATTGCTATGTTAATTATTTACATATGTTTTACAGTTTTGTACAATAAGTTATATAGGACAATTTAATGTGGTTCATATTTTATAATGGATTTTATGTGCTGTTGTAAACCACCCGAAGAGCTTCAGTTATCGGGCAGTATAAAACTCAAATGAATAAATAAATGCAGTTTTGTATTCTGGCACTCAAATTTATTTATTTATTTATTTATTAAAATATTTTAATGCTATTTTTATGCAAATTGTGTTAAAAAGGTTTAACATGCAGTGCAGGAATGGGGGGACCTGTGGTGCTCCCCATATTGTTGTCTGCTCCCATCACCTCTGACCATTGGCTGGGGCTGACAGACATTCGAGTCCAACAATATCTGGAGGGCCACGGGTTCCCTATTCCTACTGCAGAGCAAATTTTTAGCTTAACAAGAGCTAATTTGGTAATCTGTTCTCCACCAACTGTGGTGTGACCCAGGCAGGTTACACACACACTTGCAAAATAGTTGAATGGATCTGCCCTCCTCCGTCATTTGCACACTTGCCCTGAATTGTTCATGAATAACCTGCCTTTGGTTCCTTCCTGGAACAAAATTATCTGCATGTAGGATAGTCCCGGCCCTATTTTTCCTATTCTGACTATTTCCTATTCCTATTCCTATTTCCTATACATTTTAATGTATCAGCAATGCTAAATACTAGTAATAGCAAAACATTGCCAGTCAGGTTAATAAACTCTTTTTTTCAGAGGTCAACTTGAAATACACTAAATTGGTGCTATTGCTTCTGGGATATGAAGAGTGACTTTGAACACAATTATCTGTGAGGAAAGCATATATAAATAAATCAACATTGAATTTTATCTGTACAAATGCCAATTAGTAAATGGTCCCTGCTTAAATAAGAAACTGCTTCTTTAAAAAAAAATGTGCCAAAACCTCAGCTGATGGACAGTCAGAACAAATGAACTGTTAACTAAAGTTAAATTACAATCTGTAGGCCATATGCAGTAGTGCTGTTGTCTTACTTGAGGAAGAAGAACCATATCATCTGGTGAATCAATTATCCTCTGATGTTTGCTTTTCTGGCTTTCCTTTTACAAGAACCCTCCTCCCTCCCCTGTTCATAATGAGCATCTATTCAGCTTCAAAATTCACAAGCAAGGTGAATTGCTAGCATGCTCCATATGTAACTCTTACTACGTTGAAGCAAGCCATTCCTTCATAATAGGGCAGCATGCACTTTCCGTTTACTTGGAATGAAAATAAAAATGATTGCTCAGTCACGGCTGTGGAAGGTTGCTTTGCATTACTAAGCATCACAAGTTCATAATCATGAGCAAAGTCACCAGTTTATAGAACCTATACCCACCCAATTCCTTTGCCCTCCCAAGCAATGTGTAACCATACAAAAGAAAGAAAGAAAGAAAGAAGGAAAGAAGGAAAGAAAGAAAGAAGGAAAGTTCTCCCCCACTTCTCTTACTAAGTGCTTGAATTTACCTCCCAAGTTAAGGCTCGAACATGTCTGTTTCCTACAGAAGACACTAACACCCCCTCACACTACCCCAAGGATCATGAAAGACTAAGCCCCATAAGCTCAACATTTCTTCCAAACATGGGTTTCTTGTCAGTTAAAACAAAGAACAACTGCAACTCCTAGGTAATAATGATTAAAGCTATTTATCAGTTTGTTCAATGTCCAAGGTATGACTGGAGTTTTCAGGTTCCCAGTTTTTATTGTCAACTCTCTTCTAAGCTATTCCCCATTAGTAGTGTGTTAGTTTTGTAGGGAGAAGTGCTGCTTTAGGCTGCAGTCCCATACCCAGTCACCGTAAGTCCCCTTGAAAGTAATGGGACTTCTTCTGAGTAGACATATATAGGATTGCAGTTAGTCTTCTTTCTTTTCTGTTTGTATTTTTCCATTGGCCATAGCAAACAAGACATTGCTGTTATAATGCACCATTAACTTGAATGGGAAATTCCATTAATACTTTCCATCTGCTACACAGAGAGTTGGTATCCATCAATACAAGTGTCTGTTTCCATTGCTATGCCTTGATAAAATTGAATGTTATTGCCCTGAAATTCCATCAAGTGCTGCTCTTATCAGTGAGAGAACCTTTTCCATTAATCTTAATGCAAGAATGGAATAACCTGCACTCAAATGCAGTACACATCTATTCAGATGCAAGTCCTATTGAATTCACAGCATAGATCACAGCCTACATTTCTAGGCCTGTCTGCTGGACTTGGAAGTCTCTCCAATGCTGTATGTATTGTCTATAACTAATTTATCTATTTTTAGATCACTCCATGTCTACATTAGCCAGTTAACAAAGCCTCAACTCACTCTCTTAATAGATTCTGGGAACCCACAAAACCAGAAGTATGATCAACAGGGTCTAATTCTCAGGTCCTTAATTTAATTCTGGAGGGTGGGATTCTTTTGGCTCAAGTGTTTCACTCTTTTGTATAGGCTGATGCCTATCATACACCTCTCCACTTTGCAATGGTATTCAAGCTGATAGTCCTTTCAGTTCTGTCTGCAACTCCTCTGTAAGTTCAGGTTGAAGTGAATTTATCTGATCCATACTTTCTGAAAGTTAGTCATAGTACAGGTTTGTCCATGGTTGCAACCCTCCACCCTGCTCATGGTCAGCTCATGAGATTCCATTTTTTTCTGGTGACAAAATTTAGTTTTCCACATCGCTATCTGTATTTACCTCAATCAGAAGATTCAATAAGATTTTCTAACCAGAGGGAGTTGAATCTTCATACTGTTTATTGTTACTTCCCTCCTGTCTTTTAAAAATCAGTGTAAGAGGGCAGGCTGCAATTCATCTTGTGGAAAAGCAACAGAGTTTTGTGGCTTATTAAAGACTAAAAATTGCTGTGTGAAATTACTGCATTAACTGGAATCCACATATATATGTTAGTCTGCAGAGGACACAAAAGACATTCATGTTTTTGCTGCACCTTAGATTTAATGCAGGTGCTCCACAGGTGCTCTTTTTGCAATAGTGAGGCAAAGGCTAGCAGACACCCTTCTTTGTCAATACTTTGCACATTGTAGGACCCAGCCCATGACTGATAATGGATCCTGGGACTGGGCTCTGGTACAAGTTACACTCTGGAAGAAAGTGTCGCAAAGAAAAGCAAGCGCTCTTTAGTGCCTATACAAGCAACATTGCAGCTCCACTAGTCTTATGAAGTGACCTAAAAGCTGTTGAAGGAGACTTGGAACTCTGTTGAGCTACTCCCAGCCCCCCCCCCCCAATGCACAGTCTGTTGTCTCAATTATTAATGAATCTGGATATTTATATTTTGGTGACTCAAATAATAAGGCAATAGTTTGAGAAAGAACTTACTTTCAGCTAGGCACGTGCAGTTTACTAATTCTGTTTTGCAAGTTGCTTTGCCTAAAGGGACCATACGGAACAGAATATTCTCATCCTTTCTACTCACTGTTTGGCCAACAGCTTGTGGAAAAGCTGATCCACCATCTGGCACAAATTCTTTCTTGGATCAGCTGAAGAAACTTCCAGAGCAGAATCTGAGCAACTCCCCACGCTGCATGTACTCCACATTATCTTTAAGGAGGCAAGGAGAAAACAGAATATCTTGGTGAGAGTAGACTTGGAGAGACTAACGGCCTGGTTGGCTGATAAGGCTTGTGAGGACACACTTTGAGAATCCTTCAGACATTTTGCAAGAGGTCTTGCAAAAGACCTTGCCATCATACTGCAGGTTTGGTTGCTTCTTCCAAGCTTGCTGAACAGGAGTGCAGTCAAATAATTGCATGCAGTACATAATAATAATAATATTGGATGAGATACACTGGGAGAATATAGAATTCCCAGGATCATCTGCTAGTAAACATGAGCTCAGCTGCATATGGACTCTGATTCTAGGACAAGCTAAAACTGGCATCAGCAGCATGGCAGCCGTGGGTGCAAGTGTGTCCCCAGACTCCTTTCATGGTGCCCACTGATCTGTTCCATCCATCTCACTGTAGGAAAAATACTAATGGCTGGGATCATTTCAAGGCAAAGTGAAGGCCTCCAGCTGCTGCCATCTTAATCTCCCTTTAATGCCTCTGGACCATGCATAGAGCTCGCTGTGGGAAACAGAGCGAGAAAGGACTTAGGGGGATTTTGAGTGAAACCTAAGAGGAGTGAATGTGGAGTTCTGTATGTTTGCAGTGAGGCAGAGAAGGGAAGGATATGCTTGTGCATGAGGGATGAATACATGGTGTGTGTGAAAAGAAGTGAGCAAGAAGGAGGGAGCGAGGGTGATTGGGTGGTGATCCTGAGACAGAAAGAAAAAGAGATTGGCTGGCAGTGGTGTGGAAAGAGAAAAATTTGGCTTCTATGAAATACGTTTTGGTTCGCACTGGAAACTGGGTTCAAAGGATTGCTTTAGTGCTTTCTGCCTCAGGCCCCACTGCTATCTTTTGGCCATTTCTGTACCTCAAATGGCAACATTTTGGTGGTGGTTCCCAGGGCAGTTTCTCAAATTTTTAGACGTTCCTATGGGCCCCTGAGTTGGAATATATGAAATTTTATTAGGTTTTTATACTAGGACTGTCCATTGACTACAGGAGCTTTTAGATGGTAAGTTAGTAAACTTCGGGAGAGGGGAGTTCTTTAGACAGTTCTTACATCTTAATTTTACATCTTAATTTTTTTACAACACACACACCATTTCCATTAATAGTTACCGAATTCTAAAGGCTCCACAACTAATACTGGGAGAGATAATGTTCAGGGCTGATGCTGAAGACAAATCGAGATCCCACACTGGTAGATATAACTACCCACATGGCATTCCCTAAACTTTATGCGCTACTTTATGGAGCCTCTGAGCTCCATCCCATTTTGCATAAGTTGTTGGTGTTTGGAGACCACATGGTGAAAAATACAGAAGGAGGGAACTCTGTGACTGTGGAGCTTGGCCCACTTAGGACAAAAACACCAAAGTCCAGGCTGCAAGAAGCTATGCAAACATATCTTGGCTTAGGTTAATATTTAGACCACACAGTACTTTCATTACAGGGGCAGTGGCAATGCAGCTAGAGCATATATTTTATTTTTGTATTTTATTGTATTTTATTCTGTGCTGTGAGCCGCCCCGAGGCTTCGGCAAGGGGCGGCATAGAAATGTTTTAATAAATAAATAAATAAATAAATAAATAAATAAATAAATAAATAAAATATATTAGCACCTGTGCCATACGGAATTATTAATCACCATCAAATAGCCCAGCAAAAGCAAATGTCAACATTCGAAGGGCACCAATACAAGCAGTGTTGTTTTTTAACATCTGTTCATTATATGCCTCATAAAGCGCACTGTAGAATTTGATGCAACATGTTGAGAGCGACTGTCTGCACATGTGCCTTAAAATCCTTTTGCTTTTGTTCCCAGATGGAAAACTGGAAGGATATTCTCCAAGGATATTCCATCCCAGAGGCACTGTATTTCCGGGACTGACATAGAGAGCTTTTGACTGTGATGTTTAACAGTCAATTTGGTCCTTTCTCCAAAAAATGGTCACTCTCATATATGTTAATAAGACTGAGAGAGAGGCAGCTGCATGTAGAAAATGAATATTTCGGTGCTGCTACTGTGTATCCTGACAACCATTTTTTTAAACTGCATAGAGACAAAAACAATGGAGAGTTATCATCTTCTGGCCAGGTTAAGGGTTAATCACTGTTTTTTCTGTAGACCAAGGGAACTCTGGAGAAACTGTTCAGCTTATTGCTACTCTGGACAAGCCTTTCCTAACCTGATGCTCTCCTGGCTGTGGATTTCAAGCCCAGCCAGCTTGGACAATGGTCTTGGGAAGTGTAGTTCAAAACATTTGGGGAGTATCAAGTTAGAACATAACAGAAGAAAAGCCATGCTGGAGCAGAATAATGGTCCATCCAGTCCAGCACTCCATACACTCAAGCGGGATGGGTGCAAAGCCTCCACCTGCCAAGCTGCTCAGCACCTGGTTTATTTATTTATTTATTTTAAACATTTCTATGCCACCCCATTTGCCAAAGCCTTGGGGCGGTTCACAACATAAATTAAAATATAATACATTAAAAATATATAACAAATTAACAATATAAAATAAGTCGCCCTGGCCAGATAAAATAAGCAAATAATATTAACAATTAAAATGACATTTAAATAAAAAGGTCTTCACCTGGCACTGAAAAACAAATAACGACGGCGCCAGGCAGACCTCTCTGGGGAGCGCATTCCATAGATTGGGCGCCACCGCAGTGAAAGCCCTCCTCCGAGTACCTACCCTCCTAATTTCTTTCATGGAGGGTTCCCGGAGAAGGGCCTCTCCCGCAGATCTCAAGGGGCGGGCGGGCGTATATGGATGTAAGTGCTCCTTCAGGTAACCAGGACCCAAGCCGTTTAGGGCTTTTTAGGTCATCACCAACACCTTGAATTGGGCCCGGACTTCAATGGGAAGCCAGTGAAGCTGATGGAGGACTGGAGTCATGTGAACATAACGCCCAGTCCCCGTCAGCAGCCTGGCAGCTCTATTTTGAACCAATTGAAGTATCTGGACCGTCTTCAAGGGCAGCCCCACGTAGAGCGCGTTACAGAAGTCAAGGCGGGAAGTCACCAGCACATGTGTCACTGTCGCCAGGCAGTCATACTCCAGGTAGGGGCGCAGCTGATGGATGGATCCGAAGCTGGAGGAAAGCGCTCCTCGCCACTGCTGTCACCTGAGCTTCCAGTGAAAGCTCTGGGTCGAGGAGCACTCCCAGGCTGCAGACCTTGTCCCTAAGAGGGAGTGCAACCCCATTCAGGACTAAGTTCAATTCACCCTCTCCGAAGCCCGATCCGCCAATCAACAGGACCTCCGTCTTGTCTGGATTGAGCTTCAGTTTATGCAGGCAATGCCTCCTCTGGTAAGGGAGGTAGCACACAGCCAAGGCTAGTAGCCACTGACAGCCTCCCCCTCATGAATCTGTCCAGTCCCTTTTTAAAGCCATCCAAATGGGTGGCCATCACCACTTCCCATGGCAGCAAATTCTGCAGTTTAACTATATGCTGTGTGAAGAAGTACATCCTTTTATCTGTCCTAAAACTCCCACCAATCAGCTTCATGGGATAACCTCAGGTTTGAGTGATTTAGGAGAGGAATCAAAATGTCTTCCTCTCTACTTTCTCCGCATCATGCATTATTTTAAACACCACTATCATGTATCTCTTTACTAGCTTTTTTCCCCTAAACTGAACAGTCTCAGTTGTAACCACCCCTCACAGGGAGCTGCTTGTGTGCCCTGATCATTTTTGTTTCCTTGAGGAAATTGAGGAAGGCTGCTATGGATAATCCATATTCTGTCTTTTCTTTTAGACACTGGCACTGCAAGCCTTAAGCCTGGCCTTCCTTTAAATGATGAACCAAGCAACAAGATGTCTTCCTAAGAGGGTAGATGCAGCAGCCTCTTAGGATCCAAAGTCCATACACACTCAAAAAGCTGCTTCTTTTAAAATAAAAAATAAGCATCATTACAGCATGCATGTATTGCATATGTGAAACACACAGACACCGCCTCCCTTGCCCCAGCCTCTGCCATATGTCCAGCCTGGGAAATAGCAGGCAAGACTTCTGAAATAGCAGGTGACCCAATTTGGTCGCTAGGAACCCGCCCAGCCACTCTGAGTTATGTAATAGGATACAGGCCCATATTTGAATAATCAAAGGAAATGTTAGAATAATTATTAATTTGAATTTCCCTGAAGCAAAACAACTGTTAATGTCAGGGTCAAGAGGCATCAGTAATTAATTCCTGGATAACCTGGAGATAGCCAGATTGTAGATAGTGAGAGCAAACAGGCAGGACAAACAATCTGCACTGAAAAGAAACACTACTCTGTTTGAGTCAAAGAGCCAATCTTTGGGTCTGCACCTGAAGGTTCAGGTGTTTGTCCCCATGAAATGCGAGGAAACACTGTAAAAAGTGGCAGAGTTTCTTTCTGTTTTGTCAACAGAAGACCTTTTATATAAGACCACACAGCTAGCCCAGTCTTCACAGAGAACTGCCCTGCCCCCTTATTGAGCTATGAGAGCTAAACACCAGGACCGACAGTAGCAATTAATAATGGCAAATGGAATAATCAATTACATTTTTGTGTACATATTGCAATTGCAGAACTGCATTGCAAAATTCGGGTAAGTGTGAATACTGAAGGGTAACTGCATTTTGATTTGCATATTGCTTTGAGAAATGCATATTAGATAGGTTTGTGTTAGAATGCAAACCTACCTCATTTCTTCTCCAAGCCTAACAGAGGCATCCTTTCATATTGCAGCATTAGAGGGCAGTGATTAGAACAACAAGAATGCCCTTCCCATACCAGGGTCATATTGTTTCCCCTGTCATTATCTCCCCTCACTTTACTTTTACCCTCCTTATCTCTCTGATTGCAGATGTGCTGTAGCTTTAGTGGCTCTCTTCGCTCAGAGCAATCCCGAATGAGTGTGCAGAGCTAGAGAGATGGGCTAGTGCCTGGAGGTTGCAGCTGCTCAGAGGACTTGCCTATCGATGATAATGAACAGAAAGCTTAGAACAGAAAGCATGTTTTCAGAGCCAATGACATTTTCTAAGTATTATAGAACAGAGTGCCAAAATGTCTTCTCTAGCTCTATTTAGACGTAATCTGGCATCTGTTAGCAAATAGGATCACTGTTGCATGCAAACACAGGGAGAAATGAGAGGAGCAAACTGACCTTCTGCTATACTCATAGATGTATACGTGCACACATATACACACTTGATGACTTTGGTCCTGCTTTTGGTTGGCCATAGGAGGAGCCCATCCTTGCCTACCCATTTTACTTGAATCTGCATGAGCTCCTAGGTAGGCAGCAGCTCGGGGCGGGTGTGTGCCGGCTTCTTTATCAAACCAATTGGGTGCTGTGGTGCCTTTGCCAGTAGAGGAGAGGGCCACAGGCCTTCCTGTGCAGCAGAACTTCAAACCCCAACAGAGAAACTACTGGGCAGACAAGGTTGTCATTACCCTGGACCTGAGCACTCCCATCCTTCACCAACAGTAGCCACAGCCGGGAGCTTCTGTTTTGTTCCTTTAATAAAGCACTGGACATTTGCCCAGGAGGATGCTATATTCCAAAGACAGTTGAGTACCAGACAACTGTGCCAAAACAGTGGGGCAGCACAGCTACCACTTGCAAATAATTCGGAGACAGATACAAGTAGAAACCTTGGGAGGTTAGTGTAAGAAGTGTCCCTTCACTTTGTGGCTTGGGCTAAGAGAATTGAAGAGAAGAGCTGGTTATTTCTTAGTGCCAGAGGAGAGTGTGTGCCACGATTAAAACTCGTCTTGGGAAATGGGCAGAACGGAAAATGAGGAAAGCTGCAGAAGGACAGCTGGTGAGCCTGCAAGAAACAACACTTGCGAGGCACAGCCCTGAGGAAAAAGGAGCAGGCAACATGCTGTTCTTCAGGAGTTGGACATGCAAGTTGAAGCTGATGGGATCTGTAGTCCAAAACATCTGGAGGGCACCCAGCTGTCCATTTCTGTAAGATGAGAAATAATGGGGGTAGGGGTTGTAAGGCCAGTCCTTCCTAAATGGTTTTTAAGAGGTGTCTACTGGTAATATTGCAAAATATACACAGCAGCAATGACCTTTGCTCTTCTTGTGTGGCCACAACACA
Source organism: Varanus komodoensis (assembly GCF_004798865.1). Taxonomy (NCBI): domain Eukaryota; kingdom Metazoa; phylum Chordata; class Lepidosauria; order Squamata; family Varanidae; genus Varanus; species Varanus komodoensis. Next base: position 96,331 of record NW_025336346.1, read on the forward strand.
GTGATATCCCCAGTGGAAGCCCAAGCCATTTTGCTGTTTTAAGGGGAGCCTGCGTTTCCCCAGCCCAACTGTGGCCAACAATTCAGAAGTCTTGCTGCACCAGGCTAACAGATTTCTGCCTTCATCTCCTCACCCTGGGGTTGTGCAGAGCAAATTGCTTCACGGTACTCCATTATGAATGGACAAACTGCTGCCTCATCAGATGGTTTGCATCAAGAGACACCTCTTAGAACTCTCTTTGGAAACAGTTTGCAAGAAATTCTTTAGCATTTTAACACGTGTGCAGGTAAAGGCAAATAAGGATGACTGCAAGTAAAAACACTTTAGGCAACTGCCAAAAAACAAATGTCTGCCTTTTAATGTTTACCTCTTCCTTTGCTCATTTGGCACTGTCTTCCACTCTCCCCCACTTCACCCCAATCCACAGGCCTTCCAAGGGTTGTGCAAGCAGGTTCAGCAGCTGCAATGCACAGATGGATTCCAGCTGCTGACAATGTGCTGGACATGCTATTTGATATTAATATTATTATATTGGGAGAATGGACAGTTTCTGGGCTCAGAGCTCTTTGTATTCTCTTCCTCCCTTTCCAAAATACTCTGCCTCTGTGTATGAGGGCAGGAAAAAGAACATTAGTGCACATGCTACAAAGGATGAGCCCTGATGGACCAACCTGAAGGTCTGTCTGGCTCAGGAACTCATTTCCCATAGTGATCATAAGCAGGGTACAAAGGCAATCACCCACCATCCATCACTGTCTCCATACCCAGCAATGGGTATTCAGGCTCATGCTGCTTCTGAATATGAAGTCTCCAGGCAGTTATCATGCCTTAGCCATGGGTAGACACCCTTCCCTTCCTCCTCCTGTCTATCCTCCCTTTCCAGCTTGTAGCTGTAACATCTTCTGGCAGTAAATTGTTTGCATTAATTCTGTGTTGTGTGAAAAATCCCTCTTATCTCTCCTTGATTGAACTGTTAAATTGTTTAATTAGATAATCCCAAGTTAGAGTATTATGAGGAGAAAAATTCCAATAGTGTGGCAAAAATTTCTATATAACTATAACATCCTTGAAAAATCCTGAAGTATCTGTTTAGGGTTTTTCTGCACTATCATTTCGAAGAGCCCTTGGGGACTTGTTTTTTATTTGAATACATGCAAGTTGCTCTCAGGTGATGGAGGAGATATTTTGCCCCATAATAATTTGGCAGTGATTATGTGAACTGATGAGCTTCTGTTTGAATAGCTTATCCATATGTTCTTTAACCTCATATGAGAAAAAGTAGGACAGCTAATGGAAGATAATTAGTATCTGTGGCACCATCTGATTATGATTTCAGTTTTGTGTTTGGTATTCCTTTAGTGTCACACTTACACATTAAAGATCCTATCGCTGTACAAATGTCTGGCCAAAATGACTGAGGAAAGGCAAAATACATCTTTCTGCTCCAAGAAGAAAGAGTCTTGTGGCACCATAAAAACCAACAAATGTATTGTAGCACAACTTTCATAAACTAGAGTCCATGTCATCAGATGCTGATGAGGTAGGCTCTAGCCCACAAAAATATTTATGTTAATAGTCTGTTAAGGTGATAGGAGACTCTTTGGTTGGGTTTGCTGCTACAGACCAACGCTGGTCCTCTTCTGTAAGTGCCTTCTGTTTCAGACTGAGAGATCGTGGACTTGTCCAAGAAGGTGCCTGTAACCACAATGCATGGCCAAAAGAGAAAGACGTCCTCATCCAGCAGAATTCCCTTGGATGGTTCAGACTTGTCTACATTCTCCTTTCATTGTTTTCAGCTAAGAACACTGACCTGAAATTAACACACACAATGGCACTGGAAAAGCCACTATTTCCTCTACAGAGCTGCACTGTTACCTGGACGGTGTATTTTGGCAGTCCTCTGAGCTGACAGAAAGCAAAAGGGTTCCCTCAGTATACTTGGGCTTGAGTGTTGCAGTTGTGCCATCTCGTGGCAAACTGCTTGTCTAGCAGATAATTTTTATTTTGCACCAGCAGCTTTACAGTGCCTACAGCCTCCCACAAGAAGTCTGTAATGAAGATCTCACTGCTTATTTCAGTTGTTTATTTCCCCACCACCTTGGACGCCTCTAGTTAAGAACTTTCTTCTTTGAACTCACTATGTTTTCCCTTTCAACAAAAATGCCTCTATCTTAAATCCAATCTTCCATCTACAAGGTTTCTGTGGAAATATATCAGCTGTGGGAGAGGTGTGCCTCAAAACGTAGTATTTGCTGGATCCAAGCCTCCCTCCACATTGCTCTCAAACACGGATGCCCCTGCTGTTACCACATGATACCAAGAGCACTCCAGTGCAGTGTCAACAGATACAAAGCTGGACTTTTGACTGTGGGCCAGTCTTAGTTCTCACTGAGCTGTTGTGAGGCTAAATATATCCAATACATATTTCTGCTTCCTATTCAGGAAAACAGCTAGGGAGGCAGTTGAAACCATGGATGATAATGGTACTAAAGAAGGATGAGTTTGCAGAGAAGCTGAATGAATTCTTTTAACTGTCTTTGCTGTTGAACATATAGGACAGATACCTCTGCCTGATGTTTTTAGGGATTCTGTGGATCTGACATAAACAGTAGTGACTAAAGATGAAGTTCTCAATCTTATTGACAAAGTTAAATCACATGTATCCACCCTAGAGTTTTTAAAGAACTCAGATATGAAATTGCTAACTTCCTAACAAAAATATACAATAGGTACCCAAGGTCAGCCTCTGTAGCAGAGAACTGGCGAATGGCCAATGCAACACCAATATTTAAAATGGGATCTGGGGGGATCTTGGGAAATTACAGGCCAGTTAGCTCAACAACTGTTCTGGGTAAAACATTTGAAACCATTATTAAAGATAAAATTAATAGGGCAAGCTATTGCCTCAGAAGGGGAAGCTGCTGAGAAAACCAACATGACTTCCACAAGGTAAGTACCACCTCATTAAACTTTTATGGTTCTTTGAGAGTGAAGGTAAACATGTGGACAGGGTGACCCAGAAGACTACTGTTTACTTGGGCTTATAAAAGACTTTTGCCAAAATCCATCAGCAAAGACTACTGAGCAAATTTAACAGTCATGAGGTAATAGAGAGATCCTTCAATCCATAACTAATTAAAAACAGAAAGCAGAGTGTCGGAATAAATTGTGAATTCTTCCCATGAAGGGATGCAAACAGCTGGGTTTCAGGGGGATCTGACTGGGACCAAAGTTTTTCAACTTATTCATAAATAAATTCATAAATGGAATGAGGTAAAGTAGCCAGGTTTTCTGATGACACCAACTTGTTTAGAATGATTAAAACAAAAAGGGATCAGAAAGAATTTTGAAAGGAACCCTTTAAATGAGTGTAAAGTGATATACACTGAGGCAAAAAACAAAACAAAACAAAAAACCCATATTCAAATATAAGCTGATGAGATCTGAGCTACTGGTAACTAACCAAAAAGGGGATCATAGAGTTGTGGTGCTCAACTTGATGAAAATGTCAACAGCTGCTGTGAAAAAGATATTTGGGATAATGTTGGGCATAACTGGGATAATAATTGGGAAAGGAATAAAAAATGAAACTACCAATTGCATATTGCCCTTTTAGAAATCTGTGGTGTGACCACCCTTGGAATACTGTATATTTGGGGCCGAATTCAAGGTGCTGACAATAACATATAAAGCCCTAAACCGCTTGGGGCCAGGGTTTCCAAGGGAATGCCGATCCCCATACATGCAAACCCGATTGCTGAGGTCATCATCAGATGCCTTTCTCCGTATTCCTCCCTTCAGTGAAGCAAGGGGGGAATCTGGTGAGGAGGACGGCCTTCTCCGTAATAGCACCGTTTGTGGAGAACAGTCCCATCCGAGATTTGGCTGGCACCAACTTTGTATTTTTTTTAGGTGCCAGTTAAAAACATCTTTTTTTATTATTTTGGTGAGTGAACGGTTTTGTTTTGCTTTGTTTAATGGGTTTAAGATTTTAATGGGTTATGCTGTTGCTGCTGCCACTTGATTTTAATGCCAAATTTCTAGTATGTACATTTTTACCTTGTTTGGCTATTTTTACACACACACACACACACACACACACTTTACTTATTGACTGAGTTTACACTGAAGTTATTTTAATGAATTGTATTGTTTTTAATTGCTGTTAAATGTTGTTTATTATGTTGTGGGCTGCCCAGAGAGCCCATGACTAATGCGCACCATACAAATAAATAAATAAATATTCTTCTGGTCACAAGACCAAAAAAAAAAAGTAGTGCTGGAAAGTTCAGAAAAGGGCAACTAAAGAAAAAAAATCAAAGTTTGAAACAACTATCCTATGAGGTTGCAACAGCTGAGATTGTTTAGCTTAGAAAATAGGCAAGCAAGAGGAAGATTGTATAGAATTGTGCAAAGTGTGCAAAAACTGGACAGGGAAAGATTTTTTCCTCCCTTGCTCATAACAAATGGCCATTTCCATGAAAGTGATTGGTGGGAGATTCAGGACCGATAGAAGGAAGGACTTATTTACATGATGCACAGCAAAACTATAGTGTTCACTCCCACAAGATATAGCAACGACTTTAAAATGAGATTGCAGATTCATGGAGGATAAGGCTAACAATGGCTGCTAGTCCTGATGGCTAGAAGCTACCTCCCATATAAAAGGCAGCATGCCAGCGTACACCAGTTGCTGGGGAACATGGGCAAAAGGCGCTGCGGATTTTGTGTGGGTATCAGGTTGGCCACTGTGTGAATGGACCCCTGGCCTGATCCAGCATGGTGCTAATGTTCTCACAGGGAAGGCAGAGAACTCCACATGCCATCCTGAATTTACTGAAAGAAGATTGGGATAAAAAGTGCGCCAAATTAAAAATTAGACGGGGTCCAGAAGGCAACAAAAATGATCCGGGGCTTTGAAGCACTACTGTATGAGGAGAGACCAGGAGAACTATGTATGTTCAGCCTTGAGAAGAAAAGGCTGAGGGCAGACATAACAACACTTTTTAAGTACCTCAAAGGCTGTCACGAAGAGGAAGGTCAAGATCTCTTCTCGCTGATACCAGAATGTAGGACATGGAATAATCAGCTCAAGTTTCGACAACCCAGATTCAGGCTAGATATCAGGAAAAGTTTCCTCAGAGTCAGAGCAATACAACAGTGGAACCAGTTGCCTAGAGAAGTCGTGGGCTTTCCCATACTAGAGGCATTCAAAAAGAAACTGGATTGTCATCTGAGTGGGATGGTCCAACAGCTGGATCAGATGGCCTTCTTGGTTCCCTCCCACTCTACTATTCTATGATTTTATGAAATAAAATACTGGGATAGCAATTGCTAGAGGATGTTTGGCAGTTTAACTTTTCTGAGGGTGCATGGAGAGAAGCACTCTGCCTAGCTTAATTCCACTTTTGCTGAAGGTTATGTTCCTCATACATATACTTTAATAATTACTGAGCATGTGCAACTGCACATGTGCCCTGTTGTTTAAAAAGGCAGACTGTTTCAATAATCTAAACAGAAGCGGTTCATTAGCAGTGAGATTACAGTGGCTTGTTTTGGGACTTACTGTGGCAAAGCATATCCCAATGTCCCAGTGTTTCTATTTCCTCCACATCTGAGCACCAAAAGATTTTGTCTTCTATGATTATGTATTCCATTTCTATATCACCCCACAGCCAAAGCTCTCTGGGAGTGACACATTTTGATCCGGGTTATATTGGTATATTAGGGGACTCACATATGAGGTCAATTTTGGGTCGTTTCTCTGGTGTTTGTCACATGTTGGACATATTAGACAACCTTCAATTTTTGCTTTGCTATTTTTGGTTTCAAGTGTCATCTTGCACACTGATATACACAGTAATAAGGTGTGGAACAAGCAACCAGGAAGTATTTTTCAGAAAGATACTGTATATATGCATATAAGGGGACTCATGTATAAGGCAAGGTCAATATTTTGAGCTGTTTTTCTGGTGTCAGGTATAAAAGATGACCCCCAATTTTTGCTTTGTTATTTTAGGTTGCAAGGCTCATCTTACAGGCTGATATACAAAGTAACAGTACTTTCCTAAAACTAATATACTGGGTGCTACATTGCATAAAAACAAATGTGTATACAAAAGAACGAGTCATTATTTTCCATAACATTTATTCTTCCTTTAAAATTGAACACTTTAAATGCAAAAACTTTGAGTAATATTATTAAGTAATAAAGTCTCCTACAGGTGACTAATTTAGGATTTGAAGTGCAAAACCACTCAGCCTGCTGCCTTTAAACACACAGGAGGCAGTAAGTGTGCCAACCCGTGCTCCTGAGCAAGGCCCTGTTTTTCACTGGTAGGACCACCAGCTCCCTTCTACTGTGAAACTTTGCACTTGAACATAACTTCCCCCACCTGAAGCTTACAAGAGCAAGGGGCTTAACATTTCTGAGCTCCCCGCCCTGTAACAATGGGCAGGTCCACTTGGTCCTGGGCATGCTCAATATTCCTAGCTTGTGTGCAGCAGCATCTACTACAGAGGCTTTCCCCTTGGCCAGAGAAGAGTCCTCTTCATGCAGAATTCCTCTTGGCACATGCCTCTAGACCTCATAGCTTCATAGGATGAGCAATTTGATCCCTCCGCCTCCGTCCCCCTGCCCATGCCTTGCTTTTGACACGGAACTTGAGCATCTCTGCCTTGAAGTCCTGGTGATGCATGGGGCAGTAGCTTTGAGGCTCACACAGCTCCTGAAGGAAGATGAAGCAGAATAGATAGGCTGGTTTGTTTGTTTTTTAGCACAGAGTCTAGTGAACGCATCACAAAATTATTGAAATGCAACTTTTTGAAAAGCATGTTTCTGGACCATTTCTGTTTAAGGCTCAGAAAACAGTGGACTGTGGGTGGGATTTGAAGAATTCTGCATCCTGAACATCAGGGATGGGGACTGTGTGGCCCCCCCAGGCATTGTTGGATGATCTCCATACTGACTATGGCTGATGCTTTTCTGCAGTGGCACTCTGACCGTGGAATATCCACCTGCCAACAAATGGTTTGGCTGGTGCCTCTGTGAATGAATTTTAGGTGCCCAACTAATTTGCCCAAGCTTCTGCATTATCAGTAATTGATTCTTGATAGCTTTATGGGGCTTTGATACATTTTCTAACAATGTTTTATTATTTGTTTTTAGTAATTATTGTAAAATCCTTGTAAAGTTTTTGAGACAAGGCAAAACTACTCTGCACTCAAAACATGTTCAGTACCATCTTTTTATGAGCTAGTAGCACCCACATCTTAGGATTATTTGACATCTTCCAATGTGGTAATATTCCCTGCCCTTAAGTCAGAGGCAGCAACTTCTGGGTCAAAACATCTGTAGGACCACAACTCCCAACAGCCCTAGCCAACATAGCCAATGTGAGGGATGATGAAGACTGTAGTCCAAACGATCTGGAGAGCTACAAGACACCCAAGCCAACACCACCACCATGCTATTACCTTGTATGTCAGGAAGAAGTGCTTGTAGCCACCCCGAAGGACATACAGTTCTGGGTAGTGCAGTGCCGGATACTCGTTCATGGCTCGGTCTTCCTTCCTCAGATAGCGACACCTTCGAACACCAGCAACAAGTAAGCAAAGCAAGCAAAAAGAGGGCATTCAATATGGCAAGGAGCCTCCAAAAACAGCCTGGCTGCTGTCCCCAAAAGTCATTTCACCCCCACCCCCTGCCTCTCCTGACCCACACTCACATCTTGGGGGCTCTTTCAGAGGAATATTCACAGTGGAATACAAGGATGAGGCGCTTCTGTGGTGCTGACAGGAGAAGGGGCTTCCTCAGAAAGAATTCAAAGAGATCCTCCTGCCTGTGGATATTCAAAGCCCCCTTGTGGGAAACAAAGAGAAGCAATGGGGAACATGTACAGCCCAGAGCCTCATGCAAACAGGGTCACACAGCGGCATGAATCACTCACCTTGATGTGTCCTCCATGATACTCATAGGGGTAGCGACAGTCAATGATGCAGAATTTTTCTATGAGGTTCTGGAATTGATCATGAAGCAGGGAAGCCATCTAGAACAGCACGAGACAACTCAAGCTCAAGGTGGCACCACTTTCAGCTTTACCTACCTTACAGGGTTATTGTGAGCATAGGGAAATGCAATGTTGCCTCCTGCTGAGCCAGACCCCTGGTCCAACGAGCCCAGCATTGTCCACACTGTCTGGCAGAGGCTCTCCAGCAGGAGCCTTTCTAGCCCTCCTGGGGATGCCAGGGACCAGGCCCAGGACGTCCTGTGTGCAAAGCAAGTGCCCTGCCATGGAGCTATGGTCACTCTGAGATCTGGAGAAAATGTGCACATAGCTGGGCGGAGAGTAGGAGAACCATGGCCGTCCCCCTGAGCCCCTCATGGAGGAGGGATGGTGAAATGAAAATGGGACAGGTGGAACCACAGACAAACAGAAGGTGCCTCCCTTCTCCATCAGTTAGGCCGACTGAAGCAGAGGGCAGATCTCGCTGATACCCTTAAAAAGGTGGACTGTGATACAACTGGGATAATTTAGATGGTGCACAAAAGCATGTGAAAGACAGATAGCTGGGCCTCCAGAGTAGGCCCAGAGACTTTACAGAATCAATGGTGAGTAATGGAAAGGGCATGTGCAGAACCAGAGTTCAGCTAATGTGAAAAGGGTAGGGCAAATATATATGGATAAGGATGGACATGGATGCACGCCCAGCAGGGGTCATTGCTTACAGTCTCCGAAGTGATGTATCTCAGCTCCTGCTGCCGTCCTGCTACTGTTGGCAGAGAATACACCTGAAGAGACACAACCACATTCCATTGCTGCCCCAGCTCGATGCATTCTAAACCCAAGACTGTCTCCTTGGGTATGTGCCCCACTGATCTTAGCGGGGCATATTTCTGAGTAACCATGCACAAGTTTGGACTGCAGGTGGCAATACTGACTTTATTAGTTGATTCTCTGTTCAAAAACACGTTTCTGTGCTTTGAAAAACACCAACAACCTATCAGGATGTTAGCTTGGATTTAGTTTATGCAAGATTAAAAGACAAAGTGTGGAATGTTAGAGAATCCTCTAATTTGAGAACTCATAAGAGTTCTGTAAATTGGGGAAGGACACGTATACCTCATTTTATTGATCTTCACAGTCATTGCACTTCCTGGAGATGGTGAGCACGTGCATCTATCAGCACCATTTTTCTGACAGGGGTCACCCACTTTCTCACTCACATTTTGCTAATGTAATCCTCTCAATTCCGTACTGTATTTTCAAACTTTTTCATTATTGTACTGTATGTGTGTTATGATTATCTGTGATCTTTGATGTTACCATGACCTTTGCCATTATCTGGGGGAGTTTTGACCGTTCCTCTTCCTCCATGTCTCTCCCTTTCCTCTGGCCTCCCTATTCCTTGAGACACAACAATTCATATGCAGATTGGGCCAATTACTGCAATAACTCTACAGTGGCCCCTAGAGTTCAAGTGAGGGGAAGCTAGAAATGATTAAGCATAGTGAGGAAGGCATGTCAATACAGAGATAGGCCAGACAGACAGTCAACACTATAACCAGGGCTTTTTTTGTCATAGAACGCACCCGAACGGTGTTCCAGCACCTTTTTTTGACGGATTTTTCCAAGTGATTGTGAATCGCCCTGTTGGGCGTAACAGATCAGCAGCAAAAATCATTAACATAGCGCCTGCGGGCTGCTTGTCTGTCGTGAAGGCGCTGCTCGGCTTGGGACACTGCTCAGCTTGGGATCGGTCGTGTGGTCGCGCACTGAGTGCTTACTGCCGGCAGCGACCATTGTATAAAAGTGTGACCCCAAGACATGAGTTCCGGCACTTTTTTTTTTTTTTTTTTACAAAAAAAGCACTGACTATAACTATATGTGACCAGAGTTATTGCTATACTTGATTTATTGTAGGGGTCTGGAACCAAATTCTCAATATTTCTTAAGTATGCCTGTACATAATTTATTAAAACAGTCAGTAGCAGATTAACACAGAAGAGGAGGCAAACTACAAAACTGTAATAAAATGGAGGGGTGAGGAGACAGCATGGAACACAATGGCTCTACTCACATGGAAAGTGAGACCTGATGAGAACATTCACGGTGGCTGAAGGAATATTATCAGTGGTCTTCTTGCTTCTCAGTTTGTAATGAGTATAATTACCTGGCATTTTATACAGCTCCTAACTCTGAAAGTTTAAGTCTAGCACATTGCTCTTTAACCTTGAGTATTAGAACAGTTGCTCTGCTTAAATCCAAAGTGAGAAATGCTTTGGTTAAAGAAATAGTACATGGCACCCCCTACTGGTTTTGGTTGCTTCCCTCTGTAAATCAAATTCACATTAAGATATCTGGATGATATAGTAGAAGGGGAATAAGGTAACATATTTTGGGATTAAGAGACACTTCCTACATATTTAAACTTTTCTGCCAAAACAAGAATTTCTGAGAAGCAAATGCTTGATTTTGGATTCTGTGAAAAAAATTTTTTAGTACTACTACAGGTGAAACATGGCTTTGTGATGGTGGCTAAGGGGTAAAGAAGTGGCTAAGCCATCCTGTGCCAGTTAAAAAAACTCAGCATCCATTAATTAGCACAGCAAAGTTATAACCAGAACTGTGTTTAATGCATTTCCCAACAAACTGAACCACATCCATGGACTGCAGAGCAGGTGACACAGTGCGTAGAAAAAAAATGCATGAAAATTCAAGTGAAACATGCTTAAGTGCTGAACATTGTGTGGTCTCTTGTTTCAGTGATGTTTAGCACCAAAGACTAAATAAATAGGGTTACAGTTTTAAGAAAACCACCCAGGTGCAACTTCCCAGTCTCCAACTATTAAGGGAGCAGCTCCCCATTCAATTTCAATGTATTTGAATCATACCAGTTTGAACACGAAAGAGGGCTGAGTGTGCTAATTATGTGGGGGCTGCTCATACAAACCAATTAATAGCTGGAGCTCCATCCACACAGTTGCTTTGCAAGCAGTCTCCCAAACAGGTCAAGGAAGCAGCCATTGTAAAGATTGTCTAGCAAGATACATCCAGTTTCTGTACTGGATGGTGCCTGTCCACTCACTTCAGCACTGGAGGCAACACACTGGCCCAAGATTGGAGGCATTGTAAAGAGAGGGTGCTTAAATATGCAGGATGCTCACATCTCCCAGTATATTTAACAATTCAGAGGAGCAGTTCTGTGTAGGGTCCCATCTGATTGTGTACTGTTCTACAGCAATAGAGCAAAAAACCCACATTCTCTCCCCTCCCCACAGCCCCCAACAAAGGAGAGGGTATCCAGAAGAAACCTACACTGGACAAATCTCCAATCAGCTGCCTGAAGCCATGGTCTTGATCAAGTGCTCTGACAATCTCAATGTCAGAAAGGGAGGCTGTTTTCTTCAAAAGCACAATCTAAAAACAAGCAGGCAGAGTCATCGGCAGTGTGTAAGTCAAAAAGTTGCTGGTCAGTAACCTTGTTTCTGTCTCTGTGGAGGCGCAACTGTGGGATTGACTGCCAGCTCTCATGTTCCGCTGGCTGCCTCCCAACAGCTCTCAGCACAGCATTACTGTTAAGATGAGGGTTCAGGCAACAGGCCATGGAGATCAGGTCCTGGAGCCAAGCAGAATCTTACCCCATCAGGCTCCTCCTGGATTGGGGTGTGCCTCCATTTCTCCTTGGTGGGAGTTCCATTCTCTTGACCCTTCACTGCCTTCTTCAACATAGGCCTGTTCAGTTTTTCTGGCAGCGATGGACAGCGGAAGAGGTGGCTTTTGTTCAGAGAGACCTGCTCAGAGCAGTATGCAAGCAGGAAAGGAAAGGAGTGAGGGCAGCAAAAGGAAAGGGGAGGGAAACAGTGCAGTAAAGAAAGCAGGTGGGAAAACTCTCCTGGGTCCTATACCTCAGAAGCCCCTATCATTGGATGGCAGGCAGCGCCAACCGCATTGTTAGGATTTTAGTTTTGGGTCATTCTTCAACAAATGTTTCCTGGGCTGAGTTGATCAAATTCTTTCATCTCAGAGGGCCTTGGCAGCCCTACCACCTCCTCAGCACTTATTCACATTGATTTATGCTAGCCATTTCTAATGTACAACGATTATTTTTGTGGGGTGAGGGGTGGGTTCTAAAGAGTCATTTCCTTACCAGGTATACGAGAGGAAAAATTTTACCTGCCACAGGCAGGAAGCCAAAAGCCTGAGGTTGCTATACAGTAAATGGAAGTTCATACTCACCTCACTGACATTGATGTCCTGCGTCAGGAGCGGTCCTGACAGGAAAGTAACCATGCTGGAGACATGCCCAGCAAACGGCTTCTAAGGAAGAAGCATAGAAAAACAAACAAATACAGAACCCAAGGAGAGGGCAGAAGGGTCCTAAATCTCTAATAGCTGTATAACAGACCGCATTTCAACAGATACATGACGAACACCACCTTCTGAAATTGCCATTTTTATACAAGTATTAAAGGTGCAAGAGCCCTGTCATTGTGGGCACACAGCCACCATAGATGGAAGCCAACTTGCATTGTCCTGAGCAGGAAGACTGGGAAACCTAGCATGCTTCTGCTTGTAAGAACACACCAGTCTCCCTTTTAATCCCAGTGACACATGGGAAACGTAGGCTATAACCCTGAGGCTGCCCAGCCAGTGTCCAGCAACTGCTCAGCTGTTTCCCTTTCATAGAAAGTTGCAGACTGCTACTCCAGGGCTCCTGGTAGGCCGGCTGAAAGCTACAGCAAGACAAGTATACTGCCGGTGGCGTCACACTGAACCACGTGAAGGGACGTGGTTAGCGCCATTTTATTACTATGATGTAGTAATAGGCTTTAAAATGTTCTTTATGTTTTCAGTTGTTTATTCTTTTAACTTGTTCCTATAATTTTATGTTGTATTTTAATAGCAATCACCTTGGGACTTTAAGTATTATAATCAAACCAAACTATACGCTACTGTATCAAGATGCCATTGCCTTTTAATTAAAAAAGTATGAACAGAAACATGAGAATTTACTCCATGGGAATTGGGGAAAGTAGGAACTGCAAGCATTACAGAGCATATCAAAGTGTTGCAAAGATCTCCCACACCCAGTTTTGCACACTGGGCTGCCTTTGCAAAATAGTCCTCAGCACCTGCTATCCATACATCAGTATTCCTGGGCTAATGCTTTGTACATATTCTATCTAAATACACTTTAAAACGGTATGGTGGTTAAGAGGAAAAATGGCAATAACTTGTAGGATCCCACACCATCCAGGGCTGGCAGGACCTTCTGTTCTGCTTCTTAGATTTTCCGTGCAGTGCAGGCACACTTGGGAGTTGATCTTCTCACCTCAGTCTCTTCCTGCTCACAGGGGCAAGGTTCTGGAAAGCCATCCAATGCCTCTGGAATTCTTGGAGATGCCACTGCAGCAATGGGGCTGCCAAGATCTTTCATCTCATAATCCTCCGGATCCCCTGCATCCTGTCAAGAAAAGAGGCTCATAGGTGTCATCCGCCACTTCTCAAGCATGAAAACACTCATAGTTCAGGAACATACACACTGACCTTCATTTAACTTATCCTAGAATTGTTTATGTCTGCAACTATGTGAATAATTAGCCTCCCCTATTGGCTTTCTGCACTCTGAGATTTGACTGGGTTGTTCTAAACAATTCATAAATACCCACTTGTTTTTATCTTGATTTCTTATCCATGTAAGTGCACCTGCCATTTTCTTAGTTAAAACCATCCAAAAGGGATCCATATGCCACTGTATGTAAACGTACTCCCTCTGTGACCCAGACCTCTCCAGTAACCAAAGACAGATTAAGGTCCTCAAAATGATGGCTGGCATCTAAACCTAACAAAGCATGGAGGCCCCATTCACCGCCATTACCAGCATCTCTGCGGGAATGTTAAGCTTAGCATACAAATCCTATTGAGAGCTTTAACCAGACGCATCATTTCCATTCATCATGCCTACAGAGAAGCACCTGCATCAATACTTACCTGAAGACAAGGGCTGTTCTATGATTCTATAGGGCTGCTTTAACTTGGAGTCCAGCATTAAGCAGGGGGTTGGCCTTGATAGCCTTTCAGGTTCTTTCCAACTCTACCAGGATTCTTAGGAAAGGTTCTTTTTAGAAGTGGGTAGATCTGAGTCACAGATTCTCCTGTATCAGTGCAGATCAGCTTTCCTCAACCCGAGACTCTCCAGCTGTTTTGAATCACAGCTCCTAGCATTCCTGACCAATTCCATGCTGGTAGGATTAATGGGAGCTGGAGAGCACTAGGTTGGGGAAGGCTGGTGTGTAGTTGGTACTGGACACGCAGGATGACACTGGGTAAATCAGCTAAGTGTAATAAATCTGTGACTATATGAGTAATTAGCCTACAGTTATTTATATGTAGTAAAATGCAAGCCTGGGCACTATTTGCAAACCATTTTAATTAAATTAGATAGCCATCAGTATTAACTCACCAGCACCGCAGTATAGCAGGTCAGCTGTGAGGCTGGCAGCCACTTCTGAAACAAGAGAGATCCGGGCATATGCCATCCAGGGTACTTGAACAGGCTTCCCTCCTGTAAGCAGATAAGGAAAGGAGGCCCAATCTCTGTAGGAGTTTCAGAAAAGTCAGGGAACTTCACCACTATGATATGCAAAGGAAGTGTCCAGTCTATGAACCCTTTGGCTCTATAGAGCAGTCTGCCTCCTGCCTGCCTGCCATTCTGGCCCTCAGGTTACAAATCCTAAAGAGGAACACCCACCTGCTGCAAGAGGTACTCACATTCTCCTTATTCATGGAAGGACTCCTGATCTCATTGATAACTTGGTGCATGGAGCTTGGGGTTCCTGGTGTACTGCACCGTACCTGGGGCTGAAATGCCAAGAGAGGAAGGGGGAAACCCAAATATTTTCTGCAAATCATACTGAGCGGGAGTTTTAGAATAGCAGCAGCTCATACCTCCAAGTCTTCCAATTCATCTCACAGCCTCTGTGCACATCCCAGTAGTGACAGAACGCCATCTCCAGGAGAAATACTTACCTGGAGTGATTGCACACACAGCTTCCTTGAGCCCCTGCTGAGAGAAAGAAACGGCTAGCGAGGGAACCTGGCACAGCCTGTTTTGCCTTGCCAACACCTCCACGGGTTTTATTAAGATGACCACAATTTGCAGAGTTCGCGACATTCTTCTCCCTCACTTTTACAGAAAACGGATGGAAATAAAGTCTCCTATCCTTTCCCGTGGCTCACTCAATAAGCTGGAAATCACTTTACTGTCCACCTCTCAGCTTATTAAAAGGGCAGGTCATCTGCTGAGAATGAGCTGTAAAGTGAAGTGGCTAACTCCTCCTTCATATTCCCAATGCCTGAAAGCAATTTGAAAACCTAATCCAATACCATTTTTCTTCTCACGTTGCCTAGCAAAGACCGAATCCTTAACATTCTGGCATTGCATGCATCTTGATAAGGAAAGAAGAAACAGAAGATCATCAATCAGGGTGGCATCTGTGGAATCAGCACTGACTCAGGGACAACAGTTTAGTGGATTTGACAATGGGCCAGCACTCCCACCACCGCACACAACATTCACATGCAGCGAGCCAGAAGTCCTTTCCCTGTATGACTACTTCCACCAATGTATCATGAGCATGATTCAATGGGCTGTTAAGGCTGAGCAGCCTGCTCTATATTTCATTACACTTGGAATCAAAGTCATGGATCTGAACCTCTAGGACTGGCTTTGTGTTACTCAATTTGCCTGGAAGATCTACAGGGTGAGAAGGGTGTGAATGTGTCTGCCCTGCCAGGTATGCAAGCTTGGCTGTGTACAACTCTACCATGCTAGCTGGTACACACAGTCGTTCAGCTTATTTCCAAAGCATCCCTCAGTGCTGAACGAATTAGTTGTCACTGGGTTAAGAACAAGTATAAAAGAATTGTTCAAGTACAAGAAGTGTAACTGGAAAAAGATCAATCCCATCATAACTGATGAATGGATAAATAGGATGTGGGACATAATCCATATTATTAAGTTGACAAATGGAATACATATTGCAAAACAAAGACAGCAGGAAAATAACTTTACAGGAAAGTGGAGTCTTTTTACAAGATTCTAAAATAATGTTCAAAACATAAATCCAAATATATTGTTGGATATAATTTAGAGCATAATCCTATGGCCCTCAGGCAGCATTAAGGCGGTTGCAGGACACTTCAGAGCCTCATAACTAAGGTCAGAAGTAGAGCCCCACCTTTGCAGCTGGGGATCCATGTCCTGATCCTCCCTCCAATCCACCTCTCAGGCAGTGTGGAAAGAGCCCTGCTAGCTGCTTCTCTGAGGTTGGGAAAATGACCTTGGGAGCAAAATGGGTGGACTGGAGAGAAGACTGAAACTGCTTGGATGGTGCTGCCGCCTCTTTCCTCCTTCTCTGAAGCACTGCAGAAAACAGCTGCCTGGCTAAACTGCAGAATGGGAGGAGCAGCGGAGATGGAGGTGGCACACTTAATCCATTAAGTAAAGGGATCATAGGAAAGTTTGCATGTATTTATTGGAAAATGTTGAACTTGTTGATATTATCCCACTGCAATTTATATTTATAGTTATATGCCTATGGAAGGGTTTATATATGGCTGTATTATAATATTTTATTTAAATACATTATTAACACAAGCCCCCACCACTGCCTTCCCTTTGAAAGCCTATAGCAACAAAGACAATTTCAACAAAGGAAAGAAGGCATTTTTATTATTTGTAAAATCATTATAATGCTTAAAAGCCATGTATTCTACTCATTTTAGGTTTTAGGTCACAAGATTTTTCCAACAAGCTGTTCTTTAAACCATAGAAGAGGTCAACAGCAGAGGAAACTCTAGCAAGTTATAGCATGCTCTCTCTGCTAAAGAGTTGAAATTTCCTAGAAGCCCACATCATTTACACTCAAAAAAGGAAGCCAATGGAGAAATTCTCCTCTGTTGATCCTGTGTTAGTCTCAGCTTTGAAAGCATATCAACACTGAAAAGCTCAACAAATAAATCCAAATATGGTTAAGCTATAAAAATATATAGGCAGAACTTACAGTTGATCTTGGAGTTCTGTGAAGCCTTTCTGCTCTGCAACAGGACAGGGAAAGAAGTCAGCAAGATTTTAATACAGAAACGGATCTTACCACCTGTAAAAATCCCTAAGATGACAGATGAACCAGGAAAAAAGTCAAGATGGCTGAACATCAAGAACTCTTACTGATAGTATACAAGTCCAAGTCCAATCTTTACCACATGATTTACCGATTATTATTATTAATTTCTTTTCTAAACTTCCCCACAGTTGAAGCTCTCTAGGCGGTTTACATTATCTATAAAAACAAATCAGAAAAATCAGAAAAAAACATAAAGTTAACAGCTAAAAACAGATTATAAAAACAGACAATACAAGGAAAGACAAAGGAATCACTCTGTGAAACATCCTGGTGATTACCCTGAGGCCTTTGGGTGACCGATTTAATTTTTAAAAGCCTCTGGAAAGAGGGCAGCCTTAACCTGTTCCTGGAAAGAATATAGATTTGGCACGAGCTGGATCACAGTGGGGAGGTTATTCCATAGATGGGGAGTCACCACCAGGAAAGACCTTCCCGTTGTTGCCACCCTCCACACTTGCCTCACAGTTGGCACTAGGAGGAAGACCTCAGAGTGCAGCGCAGAGCATGTTGAAATAACCTAATTCAAAGACTACCAGAGCATAGACTACTGAAGCCAGGCTGTCCCTTTCCCGACAGGGGCATAGCTGGACCACTGGCTGGAGCTGGTACAAAGCATTCTGAGTCACTGATGGCACCTGAACCTCAAGTGAATAAGACGGATCGAGGATCCCCAATGGCAACCCCCTCTAGAACAGGTTGGGTACCCACCCCCAAAGGAACCACCCACCAACAGCATCTCAGTCTTGCATGGACTGAGCTTCGGTTTACTAGCCCTCATCCAGTCTACTGTTGTAGCCAGACACCAGTGTGGCACACCCACAGCCTCACCTGCTGATGATGAAAAGGAGAAACAGAGCTGTGTGTCATCACAGTATTGATGGCAACACACTCCAAAACTCCAGATGACCCCATTCAGCAGTTTCACATAGATGTTAAATAGCATGAGGGACAGAACAGGCCCCCGATGAACTGCATGCTGGAAATCCACAGGGCTGAACAATATTCCCCAAGCACCACCTTCTGGAGACTGCCCTCCACGTAGGGGCAGAACCGCTGCAATGCAGTGCTTCCCAATCCCAGCTGAGGCAGTCACCCAGAAAGATACCGTGACTGATGGTATCGAAAGCCTCTAACCAAGCCAGGAGAACCAACAGGGTTGTGCTCCCCGTCTCTCGCCTAGCATAGGTCATTACATAGGGTGACCAAGGCTATTTCCATGCCAAAACCAGGCCTGAACCCCAATTGAAATGGATCCAGATAATCAGTCTCATCCAAAAGTGCCTGGAGCTGGTTGGCTACCGCCCTTTCAGAAACCTTGCTCAGGAAAGGAATATTTGCTTCTGGCCTGAAGCTGTTCAGATCTTCCAGCTCAAGGGAGTATTTCTTCAGCAGTGGTCTCACCACTGTCCCTTCAAGGCAGCATGGAACCACTCCTTCTCACAAAGAGGTATTAATGACCTTGCTAGCCTAGCCAGTCATTCCTTCCTTGCTGGCTTTTATGAGACAGGACGGGCAAGGATTCAGTACAGAGGTAGTAGAGCAAACCTGTCCACGCATGTTGTCCACATCTTCAAGCTGTGCTGATGGATGTGTTATGTTTCAAAATGTATCCAGTTGCTGTTTAAGTTTATGACAGACACAACACACAGCGAGCTAAGCTTGTCATGGCTCTGATGGAGTGGAAAAACCACATCACCAAGGATGGATAGGACATAAAGATAAATGAACCTGTATATTGAAGGTCTGCCTGCACTGGAGCTATTGCTTTGGCACATTAAACCTTAAGCACAAGGAATATAAGGTGCAGGTACCCCTTTTTCTTGTAAGCAGCTCAGTCAACCCCACAATCCAGTTTGTACAACTCATGTTGATCTTGGAATCACTGCTCACTGCATAAGCAGCATAGAACCTCTTTCAGCTCAAGAGCTGAATATAATTTTTGAGAATTCTTGAGGGCCATGTTCCAATGGTGGGTAGAACAGAGCTAAAATACTAGCTTAATCTAAAGCTAGATTTTAATCTAAAATCTTAATCTTACTGTCACTAAGTAAGGTTTGGAAGAGGTATTTTGGTTTTCTTGGAATGGGAAAAAGCTGTACAAAAGTCTGGAAAATGCCAAATGATCAGTGGTTGAGGAAGAGGAGGGAGTAAAGGAAGCAGTCTTCCAGAGGCTCTTAGGTCTAAGGTTCTCCACCCCTGCAGAGCATCTACCATATAGATGAGTAGGTAACCAATAGTGTTTGGGGACCAGGGCAAACTGTGGGGATCAGATGCATTTAATTAGCATATCAGCTTCCTTATAAAAGTGGGAACATGGAGACAGTACCTGGAACAATATGTGATAGGTTCTGAATAAAAAGCTTTGGAACATGTTCAAGATGGGCAAGAGCCTTTCCTGGCCCGGATGAACTGTGACACCTGAAGTTTCATTTTTTGTGGGGGAGGTCTTACCTGGCACCCCTATACCTAGAGACTGGCAGTGAGAGACTTGGCAGCAGTATGAGGAAAACAAGTTCTTGGAATACAGAAATGAGGAAATTTTGAAGGCAAACCTACTTAAGGCTGTGAAAGCTGGAGAGTAAAGAAAGCTGAGAGGAAGGAAATCGATGTGTTTAGAACATGATTCTGGAGAACTTCGTGAATGTCCTGGACTGACAGAAAGACAAACAAATTGGTCCTAGATCAAATCAAGCTAGAACTTCCTTAGGAAGCAAAGATGACAAACTGAAGCTATCATATTTGGGCACATCATCAGAAGGAAAGACTCACTGGGAAAGACAATAAAGTCTTATTGCCAAAGGCAGAAGAAGCCCAAATATGAGATGGCACAACTTCATAAAGGAAGTCACAGCCCTGAATTTACAAATGCTGATCAGGGCTGCCAAGGACAGGACACTCTGCATTGTTTCCATTCATAGACGGAGCAACATGACAGCACGTAGCAGGAGCAGAGGACCATCATCAAGGGTCAGGTGCTGCATGTCAGCAAGGAGGGAGGCTGCTGGCCAAAGTGAGTGGAGTCAATGCCCAGCGTTTGCACAGCCACTGCTAGCATTTGCCTGCATCACATTTTATCACACAAACGCAGATGCTTCCTAGACACATCATCTTAGTTGGCCCATGTAGATCAGAAGGGGGCATTTTTTTCTGCCACATCTTGGAGAGATCAGAAACATGCCTCTTCCTCAGCCCCAGTGCTGACAGAGGACAAAAAGCTTATTCCTGAGCTGCTGTACACTGGAAATGAGTCTTGCCCATCTCAGTGCTGGGGAGGGAGAAAGGATTGCGGGCCGGGGAAGAAGCTTGGTGGGTCATATTCGGCACTTGGGCCAGAGGTTCCCCATTTCTGCTGGTCTATGCCATATGCTATTCCTTAGCTGTTCACCTCATAATCCAAAACTAGAAGGCCATTAAGGAAGGACAAGGACCACATGGCACCTATAACAGCATGAAGCACTAGCCACATTTCCAGTCAAGTTTGTAGATACAAACATAATTCAGAAAGGCTGTTCTATAAAACAGATAACAATAATTGTAATAATAATGACATTGCATTTACATCCCACCTTTTTAACTCTTGTGAGGAACCCAAGGCAGTCTACCTAGCTCCATTTTTATTACCCTGTGAGGTAGGTTAGACTGAGAGGGAGTGACCGGACCAAAATCACCCAATGAGCTTCATAGCCAAATGAGGACTAGAACCCAGATCTAGTCAAGATAAAACAAATCAAACAGATTTAATTTAATTAATCCCATTTATTAATTATATTTATACCCCACCTTTTTTCTTTCCAAGGAACTCAAGGCAGCTTACATAATTCTCCCTTTTGTGGCAATCTTATCCTCACAACAACCCTGTGAGGTAGGTTGAGCTGAGAGTCTGACTGTCCCAAAGTCACCCAGCAAACTCCATGGCTGAGTGGGGACTAGAACCCAGATCTCCCGAGTCCCAGTTCCACACTTGTAACTGCTACTCTGTACAGGTTCCCAGACAGAGTGAAACACAAATGGGATCCAAATTAGCTTCAGCCCAATTACCCTAGTTTAACTGCCCATAACACTGGCATTAAGATAACAGGGAAAGGATGAGCAAGCTGACAGACCTGATGATAACAAAGGGCATTCTTGTAGATTTGTTGTTCATATTTATTTATTTTTCAATTTATATCCTGCCTTTTTCCTACAAAGGGCTCAAGGCAGCTTACACCATTCTCCTCCTCCTCCATCTGATCTCCACAACAACAACCCTGTGAGGTATGTTGGGCTGAGAGTCTGTGACTGGCCAAAGTCACCCAGTTGGCTCCATGGCTGAGCGGGGACTAGAACCCAGATCATCTGAGTCCCAGTCCCATGCTCTTAACCACTACACCGCACTGGCTTAAGAACAGCAGCAGAGAACAATCCAAGTTGTACTGCTAAGCAGTTATTACCAGTTTCCACTGTTTCTGGGGCTGGGCTGAAGTTGAAGGCAGTTTCTTCTTCTCCATTACTGAGATTGGACAGATCTAGGCGGCGTCTTGGGGTATCCCTGCAGTAGGACAGTGACAGGGATGCATGGGGAAAGCAGACAGACACACTTTATACAAATTAATACATGAGGGCAAAATAAAAGACTGAGTTGCACTGATTACATCTTCCAGATGCCTATTTCTAAAAGTTTCCTTGCCCTGCACACCTACAGGAGAGACAGACATCCTAGCCAGTGACCCGACTGTATTTGGCAGCCATTTTGCCAGCTTCTAGTAGCACTCACTAGAACAGGGGTGGGCAACCCACAGCTCCAGAGCCGCACGTGGCTCTTGAACCCCTCTGCTGCGGCTCCCTCGCTCAAAACATGCACCCGCACAGCTGCTGATCTGCTAGAAGCTCCACTCAGGAACTGCACTAGCTAGTTAAGTAAATCGCTACATTCCTCTGCTAAACAAGCTTCCTGCAGGCTCTCATGTTACACAAAATGCTGCTGAAAGGATTTTCTTTGTCCCAATGTAATCTCCTTCATCTGAATGTTAAAAGCTGGACTTAGGACCTGTCACAATTCACAGCACTTGACTGTTTATCTGCTAATCAGTCACTAAACACACCTATCATCTCACATGGATTAACTGAGCCCCCCCCCCCCACCAGGCCAACCATGGATAAATCGAAGAAGTTTCTGAAGAAAACCGAACTTTAATGGTAACGGTACATGGGTAGATTCATTTGCTTTTACTGCTGACGAACTTATGGGGTTTGCTGTTTAATGCATGCAGCCCTTTAGCACTGACTTCGACTCTGCAGGAAGCTGTTCTCCTATTCAAAATGTATGAAAGGAGTCCTACTAGTTCATAATGTAAGATTAAAAATAACAGTTTTTAGTGACTGAACAAGAGGTGCAGCTAAATCATAATGAAGATATACATAGCATTAAGGTAATAAACGATATGTGCAGTGTTATCTTCATTTTAGATGTAAAAAGGGTTTTGTGTCTCCCAGTGTTTTCTTTTGTGTGGGCAACGGGTCCAAATGGCTCTTTGAGTGTTGAAGGTTGCAGACCCTGCGCTAGAAGATGCCTAGAATGCTGCACAAACAAGACTATCCCTGTGGAGTGGATCAAGACTAAATTAGGCACATTTGGATCCCACTGAAACCAGTCTGGAAAGTCAACCATCCCACTGGCTGGGCTTACATAATGTGAGAGCTGGTACTCACAATATTTTGTTGAGTCATACAAACCCAGACCAATTTCCCCAGGGCTGGACAACAAGCCACCTCAAACAAGCCATCAACTGCTATAGGGGTTTTGCTGGCCGCAATGCTTACGATGTCATCGGAGCCCATACAATTGATCCCACCATGGACAGGGGAAATTGACTAGCAAGCCCACCGCAACACTGATCTTGCTATGGAGTTACCAAGTAAGCACCAGCTGCACTTGGAGGCAGCCAGCCCTGGCTTTCCCTCTTCTCCAGCCACAGCTTCCCCACCCCACCCCCCCCTTCGGGGCAGACTGCAAACACTGGCTGTCAGGCTGGATTTCACAACCCCGTTTTGATAGTAATCATAGAACTGGAAGGAACCATAAAGGCCTTTTGGTCCAACCCCCTGCTGTTGCAGGGCACCAATTTACATCATCCCAACTCAGATGTCTGAGCAGTCTCTCCAAACTGCCCAAGCAAGCATGCTGAAGGGGATGCCAAAGTCTTAAAAAAATGTACAAACTGCATGATTTCCCCCACACCTTCAGAAATTAACTGCAGTTGTGCAACTGTGAACTGTCACAGCTGCACTATTTGGGGATTTGAAACCTTGGCTTGGGGCAACATCAAGCTAGGATATCTACAACTAAAAGTTGGATACCTATGTTGGACATTGCTTAGAAGAGGGTCTAAATACATTTTCTCCTCCTTTAGGTTTTCTTAACAGCTGTCAAGCATTTATTAAAAGCTGTCAAGAAACACTGAAGTCATGAGCATTCTTTAGCTACAGAAAAGTTTTTTGTAAGAAATTTAATTCCCCTTTGCAGCAAGATCCTTAAATTCTTCCTTGCTTGGTTCCCACTGGGGTGCACATTTTGCATGTTGTCCTGAGCTTTTGGACACTTTGCTTGGAAAGGGCAACTGTGCGCCCCCCCTCCCCACTTTTAAGGAAAATGTCCCTTAAAAGGTGGGTTGACTAGGAACAGGAAGCTTTATCTGTCTATGCTCCAGTCCACCCTCCCAACTTGGGAGGTAACATCAGGATTAATAGCCACTGATAGATTTATCCTTTATGAATTCATCTACTTTGACCCCCCCCCACACCTTATCTTCCTGGGCCTTGTTACTTACTTTAGCAAAGTGTCAGCACCCACCTGGCTCATACATCCCTGCATACATCCCTGTGATAATCAACTGAAAACCATCCACTAGAACTTTGACACTGCCTAATCTGAATGGTACTGTATACACATATTCTATTCCTAATTTTATGATTAACCCATTTTGAAAAGAAACATTAGTCCCATAACACTATTAGGAACGGAGATTTACACGGCTAATGTGCTGAGGTTCCTGAAATCTTGAGTTAGGCACAAGACTGGGGTAAGTAGTGGCTCTGGAGTAACAGGTAGTGAGACCTCAGCATCCTGTAATAGATTAACCACCATCCTGCAGTTAGATCGGAACTGAAGATGCAAACGAGGAGTATCAGCTTCTGCGAGGAAGTTCTCAGACATGGTGGTTTACAGTCCCCACTGAGCCAACTGTGGACAAAACAGCAACTTATTATTTATAATCTGTTTTTCTGCTATTTCAATCAGAACAGCTTACAGTACCAACACAAAGCAATGCAAGATGATCATGAAAATACAGCCAACAATGAAATGACTAAAAATAGCTGTATTTCAAATAGCAAAATTACATTCTGGTAACAGCAGGGCTAAAATCAGAAGCTTAGCCTCCTTGCTAAAACTTTACATTCTAACCACAGTCAGACCGAAATATATCTTGCACATTAAAACTCGGCTCATCTGTAGCCCAGTAAGACAAATCCTTCGCCAGCTCGGATACCGTCCGAGGCAGCCTCAAGAGGCGACCGTCCACCGGCCCGCCCTACCGCTTGCTTCCACTCCCCACGCGCCGCCGGACGAAGACGGACTCAAAAGCACACAGGATTCCAAGAAGTTAAACCAATCCCAAAGGCCGCTCTCTTCATCAGCCAACCAAAACGAAAAAGGCCCGGTTGCGGCTTTAATAGCGGCCTTTTAATTGGTAAGCATGTGCGCTTACGCGACCGGGGCCGCGGAGCGTCCATTGGGAGAGGGGGCGGTGGGCGGGGCTTGTTGAACGATACTTGTTATTGTTCGGCGACCGTTCGGGAAATCTCCGCCCTCCTTTGTGCTCCCGGCTCGGCCAATCGCTTGCCAAAGTTCCTCCTTCTTTCTTATCCTCGGCACGCGATAGGTCGGAGACCTGCTACGAACCCCGCCCTTCTTGCCTATTGGAGGGAGATTTAAACCACGGGAAGAAGATGTGGTTTTGCTGCCCACGTTATCGTGGTTGTAGAGTAAGTGATGTCGTTCGGGAGTTCTCTGCTAGATGGCTGCGTTCCTGCGGCCAGCAGGTATCAGCCCGGGGATTTCGGGGACTGGGTGGAATTTAAACTGATCAGAGACGAAGTTGCTGCTTCTGGTTATTCGATTTTGTTCTGTCCTCTTTCCACTGGAACCTTGGTCTCTAACGCTGGTCGGATAGTGGTATGGAAGCACAGAATAAAATGGGTTGCAGAACATTGTTGTAGCGCTCTAAAGCTTGTATAGATATCAGCTAAAGTTGGCCGGGCGTTTCGTGTCCTATATGCTGGGGGTGGTGGGAGTTGTAGTCCAAGACATCCGAAAGACGCCCCGTTGGGGAGGGATGGTTTTTAGGCACAAGCTCTATTTTGAACGGGGTTTAATTAGAGTTACGCTAAGTTCTGTTTTTTGAAGGCTGGGTGTGAAGAGCATCTTCTGTATTTGGGGGCTGGAACTTCTTTCAATTGGTTTAGAAGCATGATTTTGTGCTGTGTTTTCCTAATTCCGTGTTTTGAATGGGAGCAGTGGAAACCATTTTAGTTGGTTCTCATTATCTAGAATTATAGCATTGCTTAAATTTGCTTTTGAACTCTAAAATGCCGTTTGGATAATAGCCAAAGTTCTTGTGAGTTGTCTGTTGTTCTAGCATACATTTCTGTATTTCAATTTGTTTTCTGCTCTATGGCTCTTTGAGTTTCAGCCATGGAATACTTGCTCCTGGGAGTCACCTGTGCTTGAAAGACATGAGCTAAGCACAAAACAAAACCAAAAACAACGGGTAGGATGGGATGAGTTACATGAATGTGGTAGGACTCTAAAATGAGGAATTCTCTTTTGAGTATCCAGAAAAGCGAGCTTCTCAGCTTCAGTACTATATAGGCAACTAAATAAGTCGGCCAGGGCGACTTATTTTATAGTATTAATGTGTTTTATATTTTTAGTGTTTTATATTTTAACTGATGTTTTGTAAGCCGCCCCGAGGCTTCAGTGAATGAGGCGGCACAGAAATTTTTAAATAAATAAATAAATAAAATAATTTGAAATAGTCTTGTAAAGAAGTAAGGTGCACTAGAAACAAATATCCTTGCTGAATATTTAATTTTAAGTAGCATTTGATGCTCGGGAACTGTAAATTTGATAAGGATGTTGAATGTAGCCTTGAACAAGAATGAATCAAAAGTGATTTTCCGCATAACTCTATCTGTTCATTTTGAATACATTGCCAGATATATAAGATATTTACTGCCATCACATTAGATTTCACAGTGAGGTACAACACAATTCATACAAAGAAATGCAGTAGCCAAGACCAAAGCAGCAGACTACAACTTTGAAGCGAACTAAGACTTTTTAAATTTAAATGAGTTAATCTGTTAAATGTAAGGGGAAATAAAAAATGTTTGTTATGTGTCTAAAGTATGATGTTGGTACCATGTGAGGCAATTAGCCTTGTGCTGACTGGGTATTGTGAAAATTGTCATCAAACACATCTGAAGGGTGCCATGCTGGGGAACTTTGCTGTAAATGAAGACCTCCATGAGTGGCAGCTAGTACTTAATACAGAGTAAGACAACGGACACTCCTCAAGCCACTGAAAACTGTTTGAGCTAGTCTGATGGTACTTTCGACACTCGTGGCTATAAATTACCTTGTTACAATTCAGACTACATTTCTTTTGGGAGTAATTTATTACCACTGAGCACAAGTATAACACACCTTGAAAATATCCTGGGATAGTATGTGGGGATGGCAAAATTTTTTATGTAAACAGTAGACTAATTGAAGAATAAAATTATAAATGGAAATTCTATTATGTGCAGTTTAATACAGAACAAGAGGAAGCTCATAAAATATTGTTGATTTATGGTTGATTCAAAGGGACTGGAAAATTTTTTGGTTTAGAGAACTATGTATAATTATCTTGGGAGCTTCAACAAAGTGCTAATTGACAAAGATATAAATGTTGGGGTTTGGGGGGAATTTGCAGGTTATGTCTAAGATCCCTAGGCATTCTTATTTTTCTTTTACTTTTTACTTTCTGTACTTTACATTTTTATTGTCTTAAAAGAAATGTGTCCTGGGATATGAAGGTGGGAGCAGCTTTTACCCCTTCTGTCAACTATTGTCACTTGAGCTAACCACTGTCTGTTGATGGAATCTATTTTTAAGGGCTATCAGACAGTTGAAAAGGGTGTGTGAAAATCATGCAAGTTACACTGAGCTTGCTCAAGTGAGTACAGGGCAAAAATGAAATAAACAAATTTACAGTGTTTCCATAGAAGTTAATAACCTTCATTGTTTTTATCAACTAAAGGGGCTATAATTGGAAATATGGATAAGATGCAGACAAAACTTCCATGTACTCCTATATGGAAGATGGTGGCTCTGTCTTTGGCATGAGTTAAGTTCTTATCTCCATGCCAACATTGTTCTAAAATACAGCTTTATCTGGTTGAACCTGCAGTGAAGTATGTGTCTTTTACAGAAGAGAAAGGCACTGTGTGCTAGATTTCTCAAGGTGCAATTCTGTGCAAGTTTAGACAAAGTCTAGAACTCCCAACATGTCTCAGTATAGCTGGCTAGGGCTTGCTGGGTGTTCTAGCCTTTTTCTTGTCTCTACTTGCATAGGATTATGTCTTAGAGGGGCTAGGGAATGCAGGTGGAATACGTATTTGAATGTTTTGAATACGTATTACAGGGAGTGTCAATGATGCATCTGGGAGAAAAATAGGATGGGTATACAAAGCTGTTTCTGCCGCAGCAAGCTATTTCTGCCAAAGTAAGCATCTTCCTAGCATCTCCATTTGAAAAAACTTAGCTGAGAAAAATAAAAGTACCTTGCCACCACACTGAATGTGTTATTTTTACATGTGTTAAGCATAGTTTTTGAAATTTGGTTTACTCCTCAGTACATGATGGCAATAGAACAGATTATCGATTCAGGCAATCTACTAAACTTTGTATTGAAAAATGTTCTGCAAATTAGATGTATTTGTATAGGAATCTTCTCAATTGCAGTGGAAAATGTTCTGAAGTCCCAGAGCAAGGATCAGTAAAATTGTGGCCTCATAGTTTTGTCTGCGACTTTCCCCACCGCTTAGTATTGGCTATGCTGGCTATACACCAACTCATCTAGAGGGCTGGAACTTGCCCTAGATCAGCCTTTCCCAATTTGGTATAGTCCAAAGGATCTCAAGGGCATCTCCCATCAGCATGGCCACCATAGCCAATGGAGAAGAACTATGGAAGTTTTAGTCTAAAACATCTGTAGAAATCAGGATGGAGAAAACTTAGCTCTAGAGTGCTTAACAAGCATTTATTTTACTTATTAAAGCCAAACTTTTTTTAAACATTCCAATATACAAGTTTTTCATCTGAAATATTTGAGGAAAATTATGAGAGCATACTTAATATGATTTAAATATTTCATTATGTAAATCTTTATTAGAATACTTGTAAAATTGTAAAGACAATAACATGGATATTAATAACATTGTTTAAATTCACAGGGGAAAAAAGGGAACTGAAATGCTAATTTTAGCAATCCAACGAATTGCATATGATATGCTGAGAATAACTCATCCATTTCCACAGAGTACACCTCCCTTCCTCTACAGTAGTCAGGCCACCTTTGATTTTGCTGTCATTGCTAAGTTCTTTTCCACTCTGAAATGTATGTTTGCTTCAGTGGCACACACATTCTCTCACATAGTTGCTAGGGATAATTACCTATATAATTATAACTTTGAAGCTGCCCAACTTGTTGAATATTGTATTTGTTTTTGGCATCCATTCATTGTTACCAATGAACTTATGAATCAAAGTTTTCTGGAAAAAATCCTGTTGATGCACTGAGGGAAAAAATCTATTTTGGAAAATTTCTCACTGCGGATCACTGGGATAGATTAGGGCTACATTAGAGGATGCATTCAAAATGAAGTGTGGCCTTAAGGTATAGATGAGCCATATTATTAAAATTCTTCTCCTTCTCTCCTTACCCAAAGTCACTATATTTTTCTAACCTACAGCATGCTGTAGAAATCTGCAGCACCTTGATCCTTCATAGTATAGCATGTGTATAGTCTGTGGTGGTAATCCATTGTTGCATGACCGGGGCAACCATATACAAGGTCTTTGTCTGTCCTCAGGATAGTAGCCCAAAGTGATTGCTCAGTTACTTGGTAATTGTTAGAATTAACTGATTGTGTGGAAGCTCAAAAGACCATATGTTGATCTGAATGAGATGTCTGAAACTGGAGAAGTCCACTTTGGCATGAAGAATGTCAGCGAATCTGTCAGTCAATGGATATTGTTAGGCAATTAATGCAAGCTTACACACTGCACTTGCAATGTGACTTAAAGAACAATACAAATACTGACCTTTCAATTTTACCTACTGTTTCTTTGTCCTTGATGATTAAAGTCCACAGGAGTTTTGTGCTGATCTCAAATAGCATGCAATCAGATTCTTAAAGTTTTGGGCTGTCTCCATGGTTCCAAGAAAAGCAGGTTTGGTTATTGAACTAGGTTTGAACTGAGAATAGCTGCCTTGATGCTGAGTTTCAACTATTAGTCCCTAAAAAGATCTTTTGATTTATTAAAAGAATATTAGAACTTTAGATTTTTTTTCCTTGCAAAGAAGAAATGATATTTGAATATTGAGACATCCTGTTGCTCAACTTTTGGAAAAACTTTTCTTGCTTCTTTAGCTTTAGATTTCAGAAATTACTTATTATTCAGCAATATGTTTTACCATTTTTATTTTTTTTGTATCCCACCCTTTACTGTGTCTCAGGCTGGCAGAGTATTTACTTGATGGAATATAAGCCTCTCCTGATTTCAGGGGCTTGTCCTAACCTAGCAATACCTTAAAATAGTGACTGCACTAGAGTAGGGATTGTAATATAGTGTCATAGCTGTGACTGCTTTAACCAGTAATGCAATATTCAAAACCTTATTTTTTAGGGACAGGCCTTCATCCCAAGTTTTCTCTTCTGCAGTCAAGATGGTGAGTGTGGGTGTGGGCACAAGGCCAAGCTGGCCAAGACAATCCAACCCAGGATTCAGGTGAGTTTTATTAAGGCTGCTGCTATGGCTAATCAGGAACTGGAACTGTCTGTACTGTTGCCTCTCTATCTTCTGCAGGTCTGGTATGGAGACAGATGAGACTGTCTTGCGAAGGAGACAGAAGCAGATAGACTATGGGAAAAACACCATTGGTTACCAGTATTTTGTCCAGCAAGTTCCTAAGTAAGCAATGTTGGTTGTTCTCCAAGTTACTATCTTCATGTCACAGAAGCTTAAACAATACAGCTTTCCAAACTCTCCCATCCCTAGTCCTTGGCATCTGGTGTGCTCATTTTGGGATATTCTCATGAACTTCTGGAAAGGTTCTGTCAGTCCTGCTCATCAGCACTAGTTCCAGGTTGAGGGGGGATTGGAGCAAGTGGTTCTTAATGCCCCCCATCCCTTAGTGGATCTACCTCTTCACCAACATTATCACCAGCTCCTCTTCCTTTATCTTTTCATTGCTATCATCCATGTACTTGCTAGACCAGTACACATGTAATATAAGCAGTAGCATCTATGGATCCTTATTACTCCAATTGTCTGGGTCAGAGTCAGCCAGGTAACCAGGCAGGTTGTAACAGTGAAGACGCTCTTACTTGTGGACCCGCTGGTTGAGTCGAGCCCCACAACGAGTGCTACCTGGTGCTGAACCTGTCTCCTGTGGTCTTGCTTTGGGAGGCCTTCATGTGGCCAATAGTGGGAGAAGCTGATGACCATTCATGACTCATTTCAGGGCTGCTCGGCAGTCTGGTATTCACCCGCGTACTCCAAATAAATATAAGAAGTACAGTCGCCGCTCATGGGACATGCAGATCAAGCTGTGGCGAAGGGCCTTGCATGGTTGGGATCCACCTGAACTGAATGCACATGGACTTGAGAGGGAAGTACTTGCTAGGTTTTTTGTTGTTCTTTTTACAAATTGGAAGGAAAGTATTTTGAGGAAATGAGAATCTCATGTATGCCCAGTATCCCCACCCAGACACTTTATTACAGAGAACTTACCAATGGAATTTCATATCTGATGGACTCTTGATTCCTTATTAGGAAGCAGCTACCTTTATTGTGCAGCACTCATTGCAAGCAGCCTGGTGACCCATTTATAAAGTAATCCTCACACACTGTTCAGGAATCGCAGGCCTAGTCTATATATGTACTCTCCCTGGTATTCCTTATCACCATGGAGACAGAGTTAATTGTCAACAGAGCTGTCGTGCTTCTCAATGAGAGCAAATGGTTCTTGTGCCTGTCAGAGCCTGGGAGTTTTTTGTACTGTGTTCACGTGGATATTGGAGGTGAGGTAGTCACATGGAAATGGGAAAAAAGAGAAATTAATGTGCCACAGAAGTGAAGAAAATAAACCTATTCATGAAATTTGAATTGTTGCTTATATTTTGGCAGCTACTCATCTCCTTAAAGGGGGTGGGGGCAAGCATTTAGCAATTGCTGTTCAGCTACTGTCAGTGGTCAAAAAGAAGACTTGTACTTTTCCAATATGGGTATGCTGGGGTGAAGGATTTGCTTGGTTTCAGGGGTGAGAACTTGGATCAAGGCTCACATTCTCTCAGAGATAATCTTAAATGGCTGAATATCAGTGGTAGATGGGGAGGGCCCCAAAGTGGGCAGGCCACACCCTTTTGTTGGGTCTCCCCCTCTCCCCCGGGGGCTCCCCCTTTTCTGCCTACTCAGCAAACCACCAAGGGGAGCAGATCACTTTGTCAGAGGTTTGAAGAAATTGCTTGCAGAAGACTTTTGAACCTAGGCCACTAATACAGCAGATTGTCCACCTCTGGTCTAGGATTAGGGTCTAATACTTTCAGCTGCCTGGTTCAATTGAATGAAGCTACTGTTTCGTTTGTAAGGCAGGAGCTGCTGATCAAAATGGGTCCTCTGGCTGATCTCTCAAATGACTGGATTGATGCCCAAGGGATCCTGGAAGGTATCTACCAAAGAGTCCCTGGAGGACAGGTACTATACCCTCTGTGGCTATATTTTTGGAATAGTTCTATAATCGGAGGATTTTGGCCTATATAAGTAAAGCCATTGGTGAGTGTGTGTGGATTTCTTCATTTTGCTGAACTGTGGAATTTTAGATTTTTGAGACATAAGATCCTAAGCACAGATTTGCTTTTGTGAAGGAAATGGGAATAACACGTCTTTTCCTTGCAGTCACTAAAGCCATTTATTTAAATTACTATTTTCATTCAATTTCTTTTGTACACTTAGTTTGCTGGGTTGTCATGTTGTGCTAACTTTTCTCCTCAGCTGCCTCAGAATGCTGCATCCAACTGGGAGAATTTTGTGGAAGATGTACAAGACTATCCATTCTGCTCCTGGCTGACAATTTGTTCCCCTGAGATCCCAAAGCAGCTGATGCCCTGGAAGAGTGTCTTAAATGGGGAAGCTTGAGCTATCCTCACTACTTTTACCTCATGATTCACTTGTGCCTTTAGCTTCCTATGATATCCACAATTTTGTAATGAATTACAACATTGTAATTCAGTTTTGTATTGAATTGCCTCTACTGTCTCCATTATCAATTGCTTTAAACAGTTTTCATATGGAACACTTGCTGTTAAATAATGTTGAAGTACCTGAGAAAGTACTTTTTGTCATATTTCTATGGCTGAAACGTGTATGGTGGTTGTTAGTCACGAAGTTGCATCTGACCCATTTCAGCCCCATGGACAACATTCCTCCAGGCCTTCCTGTCCTCCACCATCCCCCGGAGTCCACTCAAGCTCACACCAACTGCTTCAGTGACTCCATCCAGCCACCTCATTCTGTGCCTCCCTTTCTTTTGCCGTCAATAGTTCCCATCGGTAGGCTCTTCTCCAGTGAGTCCTTCTCATTACGTGGCCAAAGTATTTGAGTTTCATCTTCAGGATCTGGCCTTCTAAAGAGCAGTCAGGGTTGTACTACTTGCCTGCATTTTCTTGCATCATGGCATTGGCTGAGGGGAATAAGCAGGAGTTGAGAGCCACAACTGCCATGGACATTGGAAGGTGAGCTCCACATTGCCTTGCCTAGTTTAGTTCTGCTTGACACAAGTACAGTGGTGTGTTAAGTGTGTTTTTAATATTTGTTCCTCAGTCAAGATACTTCAGTTGCTTGACTGAGAATGTCATCTTTAGAATTCTAGGGTGAGGTAGAGAATTCACAAACATAGCTTACTGTAGGGATGAAGCTTGTATCTCTTCTATCTAAAGCTTTGGACCCTTTCCATTAAAAGTAAAGCTGAAGAAAGGTACATTGTGTGTGAGTTCCTAGAATCATATAAAGAAGGGGTGGGAAACTTGACCGTAGACAATTTGGCTTAAAACTCCCCTAATGAACCAAAAGGCTGGGAGTAAAATTCTAGTCTCCAGAGCTTCCCATTGAACTACACTTCCCGTCATGCTCTGCTACGTGGTACGGTCCATGGAGGGGGAGAGAAAAAAGATTTCTGTTGAGGTGTGAATAGCAGGAAACGGGAGTCCAAGCGTTGCAGAGAGAGCAGAAGGGAGGAATTGTGGTGGATACGCCAGTTCCTTTCCGAAATTACCTTGTAGATCGCTTAGGCGAGATGTGACTTCCCCTTTGTTTTGCCGAGGAGTGGTTCGGCCCAAGCAGGTCGACCCACTCCCGACCAAAGGGGGAACGGAGGCTCCTAGCGGGGGCTGGGAGCCCGGGCCGCCGGGTGGGGGCGGCACTTGGACGGTGGAGGGTCGATCGGTGGGTGCTGGTGCTCTGGGAGTCCGGGAGCGAGAACCTCCCCTGGGCGGATGGTTGGTTCCAGTGTTGTTTAGTATTGGGGGGCGCGCAAGACTATTGGGGGCGCACAACTGCTCTGGCGGAGGCCCCGCGAGGAGGTGTTGGAGGAGCCGCCGCCACCGCCTCCAGCTGGCGCGGTGGGTACCAGGGAAGGCGGTGCGCGGTGATGAGGGCTGCGGAGCTGGGGGTGCGCGCGTATAATGTTGAAATATGTGGGGGTGTATTCGGAATTGTGGTTCCAGGTGTGAGCGCGCGTATCTGTATTGGGGCGGGGGACATCCTGGGATCTCCGGCGGGATCGTCTTTGTGAAATATCTGCTTTATACACATCTGCTGTTGTCATAAAGGAAACTGAGGCTGAGGTGGTTTTGTTTTGTTTTTATGAGGGGTTGATTGTATGTGGGGGTTATATTGGGGGTTTCGGGAGAGGATGTGGGTTTTGGTGCTGCTTCTGAGCGTGTATGGGAATTTGGGGTGGAACAGAGGGCCTTGGTAGAGAAGTGAGGAGGGGGGAAGTGGCTTCCTCAGAGGAGGGTGGGATGGTTCTGCTTTGTTAGGCATTGCGTCCCCTGTGGATGCATTTCTAAAACTAGGTTGACGGGACCCATTCTTAAAAAGCACAGTTTAATCACACTGCCTGGTACAATCCTGTCATGGAGTCTCATCCAGGGGCTTCCCATCACAGAGGCTGGAGGTCGCTGAAGGCCTGCCAGTGTTTTGGATCTTAATAAGCGGGTAACTATACAGATGGAAGGATCTGAGTGTTGGTGAAATCTTGTAGGACAGGGTGAGAAATTAACTGCAACAAGGGGAAAGAAGAAGATACTTTGCTAAGCAATTAAAATTCTCTGAACAAAATTTAAAGGTATCAGGTAAACTGGCTTAATGTAGCTAGGCTTTCTAGAGGCTTGTGGCCTGAAGCTAATCAAATAAAAAGAGGAAGATCTGGTATAATTAATTGTCAAAGGGCAGGAAATGGAGGACAAGAATGATTTTAGCAAATCCTTAACAGTTTTAAAAAACACTACAGTATGCTTGGCATATTGTACACGGCATGGTGTTAATTTTTCTTGCAAATTTCTTTCCCACTCTATCCTTGAGGCCCAGGGTGGGTTACAGTACATTTTTATCTCACTTTATTCTCACAATAGTCCTGTTAGGAAGGTTGTTGTGAAGAGATACTGACTTATCCAAGGCCACCCAGTAGGCTCCATGACTGAGCAGGGGTTTGAACTTTTGTCTTTCAGATGCAAATGTACTTGCTATCAGTTGCTAAATTAACCAGGATTAAGGCTCTTGGTAAATTGCTGATGGCAGAAGCACTCTAGACCAGAGTCTAGCCAATATTTAGTCCAAGGAAATTTATGAAGGATTTTAGACATGTACTGTGTGCCAGACAAGTGACTGATTGTTGTATAGACTGATTGTCTATATATGTAAAACTCGAAGTAAGTCCTATTACTGTCTAGAAGGTAGCCATAGGGTTGCAGCTTTTCTCAATTTCTTATAGAGATTTAGGGAAGTGCATTCTTGTGGGTATCTATATAATGGGTTATTGAGTAAAAAGTTTTTAAAACTTGGATTTAATTAAAAATAGAATGGCTAAGAGTGAAGAATATTTCTTCAGTTCACTTACATAGCATCTCCAGTATATACGTACTTTGCTAAGTTCCAAAGCAGAGAGGTCTCTGATCCTGAGGAATGTACAGTCTCATATAGACCATGGGAACAGACTAAAATGATTAAGAGCTGCAGTGTGATTAATGTGAGCAAATCTACATAGGTTTTATTAAGAATCTTGTAATAAACTTTTGTACTTTATTACTGTTTTTGGAATTGTAGTTGCCATTCATTACTAAAATATTTCAGTAACTTTTACTTTAATACTAGTGGTTAATTTATGGAGCCTAGCCTTTGCCCCACTTTCAAAGATATTAAATAGTGTTTTTATAGCTCTGGTATGATTTTTTAAAAGGCTCTTATTGAAGCCAAATTAAACATGCAACAAAGGAGACCTAGGGAACACAAGGAATATGCAGACTAAAAAGCCCTCATATTTTAAGATAATGAAGAAGGGATGTAACATTTAAAAAACCTGGCATGTAGCAATGGTTTCAAGGAAGCAAACAACTGACCTTTCCCACCTTACTACTTATTTCTTGATCCAGCTAGGACTTGAATGCACAACCTGGGTCTTTGTGAATGCACAACCTGGGTCGTCACCTTCCCTTAACCCATTTCACTCTTTTGAATTAACAGTTTTCACAGGCATCTCTTGAACCTTCTTTCCCCATGGATTTGGGATCAGGTCTCTTGCCACATCCTCCAAAATGTGAAAGTTATTCCTATGCTAACAAATATTTAAATATGCACAGAAATTTTAATTTTGTACCCACTTGAAAGCAAGCCTCACTGAAATAAGTGGAATTTATTTCTAAGGAGACATGCCTAAGACTGCATTACATGGATTGTAAATTAATCACAATGTAATCCAATGCATATAAACTATGAAGTAAGTGCTACTGAATTCAGTGGGGCTTACTTCTTAGTGAGTGAGTATAGGATTGTAGTATTAGCACACTCAAAAGTAGTATATAAATTAATATACATTAATTTGCTTGAGTGTGAACACAATTAGAAGCTTGCTTTTACTTTGCATTTTCTCATTCTGGTATGGCCTTAAGTAGGGAGAATCTCTTTCTGCTGGGGTGCCAAATTCCATTTTGTAGAAACTGAGGGTTGCATTGGGTGGGTGGGGCTAGAAGTAAAAGGGGTGACAGCAAAAATACCAGCATATGTTAGCTTACAGCTTACTGCCAGAAACTAAGCATCAACATTTTAGCATGCGGAATAACTGTAGAAGTGCTAGGAAGTCACTAAACAATCAGTGATTCAAGGAAAGGGGCAGAGCCAGGGGAAAGGAGTGTGATACATTTTTTGAAGATCCTAAGTTAGACAGTCATTCAGGTCAGACTATAAAAGGGATCTTGGTTAGCAAAGCTGTGGAGGAAAGAGTGTGCTGTTGTGTATGGAAGCTGAGAAGTCTTATCTGCCCTACTGGCTTAAATTTATTTTACTCAGGTCTGCATGCATGTACCCTGGGAATTTTAGGGGGAGAGAAAGAACATAGTTTATTTCAATTTGCTTCTCAGACTTTGCCTACACCCTGCATATTGCATATGTTGGTAATAATAGAAGGGGAAAAGCATTATAAGTAATCTGGAGGGTGTAGCCATAGTTGGTTTATTTGTATATCACATTTTCTAGAATATATTTTGCTCAGAGTGGTTCACCAAACAAATATTATAGCTGCAATGATAGTACATTACCATCCTACATAAAATCTATTATAGTTTACTTAAAACATCCACATGTAAATAAAAAGGTGACATACCAGGTGGTCAGTTAACAATACTGGTTGTACGCTTATGCCGCATATTAATATGCCTGTCTCTTGCAGGCCCCCGAGGATGACATGGAGTATGGCTAGCTTATGATGAAGACAACAACTTAGCAGGTGTGGTAGCTGCTGCTGATATGATTGAGCACGGCTGGACTTGCTGAGGAAGGTAGAAGGGTGGCAGGAGCAGGAGTCTCTCGAGGGTTCTGATGCCAGGCCTCCACAAGAAGCCATGATCACCCTGATAACCGAGCAGCTACAGAAACAAAGCTTGGAGGAACTGAAATGCACATCCTTCAGCATCAGCCTGGTAAGATTTGACCTGTTTTGCCTTGCTCCTGGAAAGTGGAGTCAGGGTTAGAGAGATCCTTTGCTCTTACCTTAGGCATAGTTTCATTTTGGTTGAGGAAAGGGTGGAAAGACTGCAAGGGTACTGCTGATGAGGGCTAGAACCATGAAGATCGAGAGCCTTCAGACATTTTTTTATTGGATAGCCTGCAGCTCAGGTTGCATGGTAACTGCTTTTGAATTGGAAGGGAGGTTCAAAAAAGGCATAGGGATGTACTGTTCAAAACCAAGACTTCTTTTCAAAGTTCACTTGTATGGGCCCAAGCAGTTCTTTGGATTCCAACCCCTTGTTTTATGCTAACTGAGAATCTACTGCATGCTAGGATCTGTAGGAAGGAAGGGAAGTAATGTGGAGCCAGGACTGCATGTAGTACATGTGTTTTGTGTCCCACTTGATCACTTTTACAGATTTTTCTGTGCTTCAGTCCTGGAAAAGTGAAACTAGCCCTCAGAAACAAGGCTAGCACCTCTGCAATTATAGATATGAGTAGAACTTCTGGTTGGTGATGGGCGAGTGTTGCCCATGAAATAGCTTGCACTTGTCTCCCTTGCT
This sequence comes from Varanus komodoensis, assembly GCF_004798865.1. NCBI lineage: Eukaryota > Metazoa > Chordata > Lepidosauria > Squamata > Varanidae > Varanus > Varanus komodoensis. Next base: position 134,669 of record NW_025336346.1, read on the forward strand.
TCCCTATAGCCAGAGGAGATTTTGGAAAGTTTTTTAGGACATGCAAGGATGGGTGAGTACCTATGCACTTAGGGAACTTGTTAAAAGGGATGGGTGTGTATGAGGGTTAAATGACAGACAACCTAAAGTGAGGTTATTGGTCTCAGTCAGTAGTGCTCTGCCACTCAAGGGCATTTTATTTTTCTCAAGAGTGAAACTGAGTAGACCAAAAGCTGTTTCTGATTTGCAAGTCAATTTCAGCATATTTATATCTTGGGATTACAGAAATGGGGAAAGTTAAAAGTTGGGGAAATGGTGCAAATAAGCATCATTGCTCCCTCCCCTTACATTTGTACAGTTACCAAGCTCCTGATTTGAGGCTAGAGGAGGAGGTCCTTGTTCTCTATAAATTATTATTTGTGGTGTGGTATAGCACTTAAAAAGAGAAATGCCACTCTACACAATACATGCAGTTAACCTATGAAAGGCATTGCCATGTGATAATATCTACCAGGATAGATAAGTAGGGTTATAGCTGTCTAATAGTCTCAATAGGCAGAATTGACATGTCTATAATGAGAGCTGATATGGTATCTGGCCACCAGATGCTAAAGTCCTACAGGGAAATGATATTGCCTTGCCATTAAGTCCTGAAGTTCCTTGCTTTCAAAAGAAAAGTTCTGAATCAGATTAACATGGCTATTCTTACATTGCAGTAGTGGAGGAAGCAGTCTGAATTCAGGAAAACAACAGCAAGTGAGAAGGAGTGTTGATAGCTGAAACAGCTATCAGTGCTTGAGCCTATGGTGTTTGCACAAGGAAACTTTCTGATAAGTAGAAATGAGCCTTGGTTTACTTGGATCACATAAACAGCCTCTGATGTTAGCAGGTGTTTAGCCTGAGGCAGCAGCTTGGATTATCCTGTTCTGCTACCAGAAAACTGAGACTTCATGATAGGAATAAATTAGTCAATTTTTTAAAACCTGCATATGTTGACCTTGGTTATGTAAATCATTACTCTGGGGAGACTGATCACCTTTTGCTCTGTTCCAATATCCTGTTGCTGCATCAGCCCTCCTCTTTCTTATGGTGCTGCTGCTGCCTTTCTTCTTCCAGTGTTGTTTTGTATAAGAAAATAAGTGTCCCAGATGTGTAGTTTCCATAGTTTGATAATCTGTTTAGCACAAAGCTATGCTGTGGCAGCTGAACATCTGTGTCACTCTTCTAGCCAGTAGCCTTTAAAGGCTAATATGTACATCCTTTATAATAGAGTTAGAGATTGCATACATGTCCCTCTTTAATGGTGAAAAACTAATGCTAGAAGAGCAAGAAATATGCCAACTCTATGTATGACTCAGTGTTAGATATACCCAGTGATTTGGTAGCTGTACAGCATCCATATCATTGCAAAAGAGCCAGTTTACTATTTATTTATTTAAAGTGTTGTTACTCTGCTCTTCAGCTAAAAGGGTTCTCAGAGGAGTTAACAAAAGGTAATGACAGTTCCTGTCCACAGACTTACAATCTAAATGACATGACATAAAAGTGAAAGATTGATGGTGCGGGCAGCACTTGGTAAGCTTGCACCTTGGGTACTTACCTGGAGACTATTGCTGCTTCCTGCAAGTGAGTGACAAATTATTTGGCAAATGCTTTAAATATGCAGCATTGTTCATCTTTCAATGTTTTAAGGAATTTTAGGGAAGAATTTGGTAAACATCGTTGGGGTAGGAGAATTTGCAATTTGGGATATGTAGAAAAATGAAGCAGTAATCTAGGGATGATAGAACCGATTTAGAGCAGTAGGGAAGAACTAGGGTCTTTATTGGCTGAAATTGTCTTGTCCTAAAAATTCCTACCTGGATAGGTACCCAATACTATTACATTTTTTCAAGGTGTTTATCAAGGATTGCCCATAAACTCCACTATTTTTGCCCATATGAAAAGAAGTAACGCATTCTTCCTCTCTTTAGTATGCTGGTCCTGTCTGCAGTGTGGATAAGCAAAGACAAGTGAGGGACAAATATGGTTTGAAATTATTCCTAATGGTTGACTACAGTTATAGCCTATTAGCATTACACCTGTTTCTACTCTGCCCAGGCAAAAGTCAAAGTAACTTTTGCCCTTGAATTACTGAAATTCAAAGGAGTAGCCTGCCTAGACAAGTTGAATGTAAGTGTTTGTGGGGAGGGGAATGAAAGTGCTGATGTGTTTCTTTGTTTTGTAGAACATTATTTAAGCTTTCTGATGCAGGAGAAATGGGCATGCTGCAGTGGAAAGCTTCAATTGCCTGTCTGTTGCTTCCATTCCCAGATACTTTTCCTTGTTGTATTATGATGTTCCTTGTGTGAGGACTTTGGAGCACCCTTCACAAAGGAAATCGGCCTGCCTTTTTCCAGTTCTCCTACCAATTTCTAGTTTGTGTGCATGCATTTTATCTGCCTTGTTTCCTAATCAACCCAATCCTATATTACTTTAAAGCATTTCTGGATCTGTACTTTCTCCATATTTTTTCTTAATAGGGACAGAATCAGCTGTACAGAGAAATCCCCTCTACAAACTATCACTCTAACCTAAGGAGAGGTGGCCTGACTTGGAAAACCAAAGACAATGTGCTCCTATGTCAAAATTTAATTAAAAAGGGAGTGATGCAGTGGAATATGAAGCATGTGCTTCCTGATTCTTTTTAGGTCTGGAGTCCATGGTGAACGTGCCTGGAAATTAATAAGTTAAAACAGCACAAAGTCACTGCAGGTGCAGCCAGGAACAGAACTCATCTTTTCCATACAGAAGTTTGAACACTGAGGTGTAGACTTCCAAGAATGGGATGTGGCCTAATGAAGCTTTTGCAGGGAAGGTACAATCAACAGCATGATGTTGTTTGAGCAAATGAAGCTCTGCAGCAGGGAGCTAATGATTTGGAGTAGAAAAGGGTTGAAAACCCTTCAACCTCATGAATTTTAACCCCCTGGATAATGCACAGAAACATGTCATTCTGTCAGCATTTGGAAACAAAGCCTTGTTACCAGGGGTGGTGGGGTAAGATGAAGGTGGCAAAAACAAACCCTTCCCAAAACTCTTTGTATGGCCTTAAGATTTCAGTTAGGTGTGTTTTTATCTGTTACTATTAACAGACTTGGGGATGATTGGAATTTTAGCTCATTGCATGGATATTAGAGGTGGGTCTTAGGCTGTGTTTTAACTGTATTCATGTTTGGCTTTCCTGTCTATTAAGAAAGCTGGCAGGTAGACAAACGAATAATACATGGTCCTTGCTCCAATTAGCTCCCTATCAGAAAAGAACAGTGGAGTACAATGAAAGAAAAATGGGTGGTCAATAAAAATTTAGGTTGGTTCCATGGCCATAATCTAGAATTTTAATCTATTGGTCTACTTTTTCACATTTTTGGTGTTTAATCTACTATGGGCATGGCACTTAGGGGGTGGTTTAAAGATGCATAGAACCCCCATAGAGAATTGCTAGTGGATGGGTGGTCAGCACAATGGAAAGGACTGGTAGTCCAGTTTGAGCAAACCAGAGTTTCTGTCTGATTGTTTTGCCCTTTTCATCTGTGGTCCAATGTTAAAATAAAGCTTTGAAACTTTTTCTTTGAGCAAAGCTTGAAGGCTTGCCACTGTGACAGGGTAGGGGGTGTTGGAGAAACTGGGGAATTCAGCTAGGGCATGACACCTGAATATTGATTGAATTTTGTAGCTAATATTGGCATACCATGATACACCATGCTTGATACTGGCATACCATATGGTGGGAATTACAGAACCGGAGGTGCTTATGAGATGCTGGTCCTTGCTGTGATGTGGTGACTCCTTTTGTTTCCCTCCCTAGCCTTTGCCTGATCATGCTGATGTGGCCAGCTGTGGCAGCCCCTTCCAGATAGCGCCTGGTAAGAGCATCTGGCTGGACTTCCACCTTTTGTGCCTACATCCATTTCTCTCTTAATTGTTCTTTTTATCTTATGTAGTTATGAAGCACAATGCTAATTAAGATCAGGCAGCTTTCAGGGTTTCCTTAGGTAGGTCAAGCATTTTGTTACATGATCTCCAAGCTAAAGCAAAAGTCAGTGCAAATATAGGGCCTGCTTTGAGTTCATTTTAATAACAGGCATTCTCCAGAGGTACACATAGGAGGGCGGCTTAATAAACAGTGTGAGTAGCTATTTACATTAAATAAACTTTATACTTCTGAGGAATGGAGGAAAAGTTGCCTGTAAAAGATAGAAGTGTTCTGTTTTAGTTTTTCAGATGAGTCCTGCTGATATTCTATTTTGACTGTGTCCGCTCTTAAATCAGCAATCATCACTCTTTTATCTAAGGCTGTCTAATGTGAGTGTATACAGCAGTTATTGCCCATATTAAAACGTTACATATATGCCTAATTACCTCCACCGATATTCTGGTCATGTAAACACTCTGACTAGCTACTTCTCATACCTAGCTCTTGGTAAAAACTGGGCTGTCACAAGAAAAGATACATTGATGGAATACCACTGTGATAAATAACTAATATTGGCACTTGAATTATGGATATATTTGATTATGCATGGAGACAGAATGGAAGCCAGGGAGATAAGCAAATGGGTATAATCTTAATTTAAAATTAGTAGTTGCCTTCCTTAACAGTGCTATTACTGTTATAGGCTTAAATAGAATATTGGAACATAATTAATTTAAACTATGTTCCATAAAACCTTAAGCTATCAAACTGTGTTCCTGGAATCCTTAACAACTCTTAAAGAAATAATGCAATTGAGAGTGTTCCTGAGCCTGAAGCATAATAGTTTCTGTTCATGCCTTTTAAAGTCACACCTTCATTTGCAGCACATTCTCTTCTTGAGGCATAGTTTTGGAAAAAGAGAAAAAGAAAACTCATGTTCTCCCCCAAAGTGAGTCATTCCTGTAACTGTTCTGGTCACTTTGTGTAAGAAACATAGGTTGTACACTAACCTATGACTCCTTTGTAGGTTTAGCATTAAAATGCTTTCCACTCACTAGCTTTAAAGTGCATGGGGGTGGGAGTGGAAAGTGTGTTTTTGGTTAAACGACATCCCATAGCAAGATGGATCATCTTATGTATTGGTGCTTTGTTTTACCCTCCCCTTATGGAAAACCCCAGGATGGCTTGTTATCCCCCTTGGCTTTAACCTTATTCACTATTTGGTATGGGAGAGTATTAGCCTTTTTTGGTATGAACTGGAAAGCTTGAGTTCAAGCAGCTTTTTCTTCTGCACAATACTGCTCCAGTAGAATAACCAAAGAAGATATATAGTCTTTCAGGTTTCATACAAATTGTGTTGTGGCATAAAGTGATATGATCAGATGCATAAAGCGGACACTGAAGGGCTATAGAGGGATCAGTGCTGACATGGTAAAACTAAAAGCTAAAGGAACACATTAATTCAGCAGGTCTTGGCCTATGGAAAAGTATGTCACAATACATTTGTGAGACTTTAAGGGCCTACAGATAATTTTTGCTGTTCTAGACTAATACTGCTGTGATTCTAGAACTCAGATTGGCTGTGTGGGTCTTGTCCTGTGAGATTTGCAGAATGATGGCATTATTCCCTTCTGTCTTGTCCGATGGCATGGTTTTGTGCTTCATGAGGTTACTGCCCTGTGTGTGCTCCTTTCCCTTTTGGTGCAATATGCTTGTTTCTAGCTTTTGCATTGGCCCTCTTATTTCTCTATGCAGGTGTGACATTGATCATCTAGTCTTTTGGTATATTTTTGGATGAAATTATCCAAATTAGGGTTAAGCACAGAAAACTTTTGAATCATGTTCAGAACTGCTTCTTTGGATTTAGGTCAGGGCTGCAAATATTTTGGCATATATTTCTTTGGTTCATTCATTTGTTGATAGTCACCAGTAGGTTTGACTGCCTCTGCAGCTGTGCTGAGTGATAGGCAAAGGTGTCTTAGAAGAACATTGCCATTAAATGTCCCTTTGGAAGAATAGTGATGCCAATGCACAAGAATTGCTTCTTATATTACTCTTCAGATATTTTATTATTTATTTATTTTTTATTTATTAAAACATTTTTATGCCGCCCCATTCGCCGAAGCCTCGGGGCGGCTCACATCATATTTGAAAGGGAAATAGCTGAAGGCCTTACTGTTTTCTGTTTATAGAGATGAGACATAGGGTAGACCCTCTGCTGACAAAACTGTTTCTATCAGTAGAACAGAGAGGGGAGGCATTCCTCGTGCAGCCCTTCATACATCATCCAAATCTTCCAGTAGGGCAGGGGACCCTCTGGAACAGATCTTGAGGGCTTGTAGGAAGAGAACAGAAGAGGAGAAAGTTACATCATGCAAGTAGATCTCTGCTTACCTAATGAAATTTGCCTGTACATTTTCCAGAGATTTCATTATCTCTTAGTAGTTGAATCTTTGTAGTTGAATAAAAATACACATAAAAGTAGCCATAAATCTTGGTGCTACTTAATGTGTGGAAACACTTGAAAAATCAGGAAGTGTCAATACTTAAATTTTTCTTCAGTTTCATCTGCCTGTCTCTCTAACTTGTGCTCTGAGTTGTTGTGTCAGTTGTTCCCATTGTTAGTTCCTCCAGTTGAAGGAAATCTTTTGGATTATGACTTAATCTTCTTCCCCTCCATCTCCAACTTGTCCCAACTAGAAACGAGATCTAATTAAAAAATAAAATGTGTTTGTCACCACAATGTTTATATCCCTTTTCTGATCCATAGATGACTTCTTTCTAGCCTGTTAATGTAGCTACTTTTTGAATACAGAGATGTCTTCTGTATCATGGGAAGAAATAGGATGGTTATCATAATTAGGGGGACTAAATGGAGCAAATGGTGAATATTGTCCTGGAGAACATTTCCTAGCTCTTGTCATTGTAGTTTTTGATGCAGAATCATTGGACCATAAATCCTAATGGGCAGTTAGAAAAAAGTGTAATAATTAGGACCATTTCTGCACTAATGAACTAGATAAAGCCATTGTCTGGAAGGGCTCTTTGTACTTCAACTGCAGTTGTAGAAGGTACTGGAAAAAAGGGAAAGGGATATAATGGTTCCAAACTGATGCTATTAGATAAAAAGAAAGCAGCTAGGAGTGCTGATTTTTCACATACCAAAGCATGTGATTGGGTGATAGATTGAGGTGGTAACTGGAGCCCTCAGCTTATTTTTTTGGTCTTGTGATATATATTGCAGAGGGAGCTTCATGGAGGGACCTGGCTCCCTGTCCAAAGATCCATCTTCAGGACAACACAGATCTTTACCGACACTCCAGCTTGAGCCTTCCTGTGCCCTCCTGCAACCCAGACAGCAGCCCCCAGAACACCCTTGCAGCCCAAACACTGGCCACCAACTCACTAGTTTCAGAAAAGGCTTCTGTGCCCCCCACCAAAAGACACTGCCGTTCACTCTCAGTGCCCGAAGACCTCTCCCGCTGGCAAGCTGTCTGGAGGCCCCTGGGCTCCAAAGTGTGGACACATATCAAACGTCGGGACAACAGTGGAGGGGACACTTTGGCAGTTCAGCCCCAGAATCTGGCCCAGGGAGCCAACAGACTTTGCTTCAACCCTGCCCCCAGTGCCTCTCATCAGTGCGTTCAGGATGGTGCTGGTGGTGGCAGGAGCCCACCTTTCTTCAGTCTGGCCCTCTCCCGAGAATCGCCAGCAAGTGTTCCATGGGAGACTGGAGAGACTTTGCAGCCCTACCCTCTGCAACGACGTTTCTCCCTCTCACCTGTCAGATTCCTGCCCTCCCCACGAAGCTCTACCACCTCCACACCAGAGTTGCTTCGTCACCAACACAGCCTTCCTCGCAGCCGCTCACAACCCTGTGACTTGGACACCAGGAAATGTGGGCTCAAGCGGCGCCATGATGAGGATGTGAGGTGGCATAGGCCCTCCCTTGACTTCTACAAGATGAATCAGGTAGGGAAGGAAGCAGGCACTATCCATATCTGTTTAGCTTCTTGTCTGAGTTCTAGGTCGTATGAAATGGAAAACAGCCACTTCAAATGCAGTGGGGAAATCAAAGATGTCAGTGACTGAAATATACCAAAGGATTTAACCTATGTAGCAAAAAACCTGGTTCTCTTTACCTTCACTACTGCAAGTAACATATTCTTATGAGTTGGCTCAAGAGCATTGACATACACTGAAGGGAAATTGGGAGCCATGAGGATTTTTCTGTATGATAGCAGCAAAACATGTTGCTCCTCATTTATTTATTGGAAACACTGGACCAGGTGCTGCACAAAACATAGAGGTGGTGCAGTGTCCACCCCATCGACTTGAATGCTTATATTACTAGTTTACATTCTTACTGGTATATATACTCTTAGTAACTGTAGGCTTCTTGCTAAATATTTTCTGAAAGATCCAGTAGTCATTTCAAGTCTCTTAGATGCACACTGGAGCAAATTAGGACAGAAATCGTTGGGTGGAACATCTCCATGCTCAGTGGAAGATGTTCAGCTATTGTTCCCATTTTTCTTCTCTACATGGGGCAAAGCAAAAAAGACTAGGAAGATTGTTTAGTTCTTCCTAAAATGCTGTGGGAACAGTACAGAGTACAGAAATACTCAAGTTACTGAGGCTAAACTACTGCTGAGTATGAAGGCTGATGTGAATGAAGGATCAGAGAGGCCATGGATTAAAATTGTACAAAAAGGATAGGAAAAGTGAAGTGGCATTGGAACAGCAGTTTACATGTACCTAGTTATTCAGGGAGGGCATTGCTGAAATAACTTACAGTGCTGCCAGCCCTACACCTGGCAGTTTAGGGCTGTTTCAAACAGTTTTTGAAAATACAGCTGTGTCCCAACTGCCCCTCTCCACAGCCAAAAGTACCCTTACAGAAATTGTTCCATCTTTAGAAACTGCAATCAGTTTTTTCCAGGAGAGCAGATGAGCTAGTCGTGATACCAAGCTACACCTGAAAGTACTATAGTACAAGCACTTGTGAATATGGTTATAAACTCTCAATAGAACAAAACAATAAAGATAGCAGATGCTGGCATTTACATGTTTTCTGTCTATACTTTTTGCAGAAACCATTTGCAGGAGGTGGCTGCCAGTTGGACAAATCTGAGGAAGGTGGTTATCCATCATGGCTCTTGGCCTGCAGTCCACAGGCACCCTCAGCTCCATGCAGTCCCATCAGCAATTGTATCCAGGTGCTTAGTGAAAGTGAAGAGGAGGAGGAAGAAGCAGCAGAACAAGCAGCAAGGCGATTAAATTGGAATTTAGCAAGCAAAAGGACACTCTTCCAACCAGACTTTAGTGATCTGGATCTAACTTTGATTGAGGAGAACTAGGAGTAGGCTATCTCCTTGAAAAACTGACTGTGGTCAGCAGCAGGGAGAGGCTGCACACCTGGGTGAGAGCAGGGGGAGTGGGGTGGGTGCTGAGGGTATGTGACAATAGGACCAATGGGGTTTTGTCTGCTTGTTTCTTTTATATTAAAAAAAAGAAAACTGTTAAGTGAAAGTTGTACGTCTCTGGGATGGGGTGACACAACCCTACAAGGAGGTAGAGAAATGAGACCTTTCCTATCCAGCTTGCTCTTTGGACTCCCAAACTCCAAAATTCAAACCTTTTTTGTGTAAGAAAGGTAAGAGTTCTAGAAAGACCTAACTTCACATTCCCGTTAGAAACCTATGTGTGGAGGCAAGAAACATCTTGTGAGGTAACACATTTCTAATTAAACAAAAACGGGGGGGGGGGGTGCAAGTTTTCATTGCAGTGCTTTGAAATCATTGAACCCATCTGCTACATTTTTTTTTGCGCACTGAATGACCTGCTTCCTCATGAGGTGTTAGAATTGAACTGTAGCCTACAGCTGACTGTGGGAAGGAAGAAAGCTTAAACCCCCAAGTGTTTACAAGTGTTTAGTTTTCCTTTATAAATAAGAAGTTAATGAGATCTGGCATCTTGATTGCATCTCAATTCAAGTAAAGTAATCTGGCAGAATAGAAAACTTCATTTTCAGGGAAAAAAAAAACCTATATTTTGCTGAAGAGATAGAAAAGAGGTTCTGGAGGGAAAACCTCCAATGCATAAGGCTGCATAAGAAGCAGAAATCCAACAAGTGCAATCCCTTCACATTTATCTTCATGACAAGACTGTTCAATAGCTTGGTCACACATGGCTGCTATATGCCTTGGAATCTTCCTGTTAATGTCTCTGAACAGTATATATAACCTGTTAGCAGAAGAATAGAAAAATGTAATGAGCTGTTTAAAAGGGAGACTAAACTAGCTGTGTGCATTTAAACCAGAAACAGGTAAGCGGCTCCTGTTCGATTTTTCTCCTGTTGCTCTATTGGACTTTGTGCTGTCGTGAGTGCAGAACAGGAAAAAAGCCATTGTCGCACTGCGAGGGGGTGGCGGGTGGAGAGGTAATTATTAGAAAGCACTGCGCACTGCAGCAAGCGGTAGCTTCCACTTGCGTCTTGATTGCTTTTAAATGCTTTAAGAATATAGACCTATATATGCCTCATTCTTTAAGCGCATCAGGAAACCGCCAGTGCTGCTGGAGAAGCTCTGAGCGTACAGCATGGCGAGCGGTCGGCGGGTGCAGGCCGGGGGCGCTCTATAGTGGCTCTATGGTTGAGCGTCCCGTTGCGCTCCGGCTTTGACGGGAACCTCGTCCTCGCGGACTCAGACCAGCCTTTCCGCTTCCTTTTGGAGGCCGGTGGCGGCGGGGAGGGCCGCGACTGGGAAGAGACAGCGGGAGGACGGGTTTTGTAGTGCATCAGCCAAGCCGGCCAAGCCTCCTTCCTGCAGCCCCACCTGCCGCCCCGTCCTTCCTGCCGAGGGACTAGGCCGCCGCCGTGCTGCTCCGAGCCTTGCTCGGCCGCTGCCGCGAGTCCTTGGGCGGGGGCGAGCCCGCCTGTTCCGTTTGCCGACCGGAGTTGTGCCTTCGTCGCGCCCTCCTTTTCCCCCGCCGCCGCCGCCTCTTCTTTCCCTCCGCCCCGCTCAGAGCTTCGCAGGCCCCTCGGTGTGTCTCATGGACAGGCACAAAGTGAAGCGCCAGAGGTTGGACCGCATTTGCGAAGGTAACGCCCTGGGGGGTAGGGAGGGATCGCTGAGCGGAGGCGAGGTCTCTTTCATGGAAGGCTGCGCTAGGATCCGGACCTCGTGCGGAGAGTTTCCCTCCACGCGGCTCTGCCTTGACAGACGGCTGCGGGTGAAAGGTGTCGCCCCCGCCCCTCTGTTACAAGAAAGGCCGGAGCTGCGCCTTCCCTTGAACGCCGGCATCCTGGAACTTGCCGCCAGCCGTCCAAAAACTACCGCCTGGCCTGCTACGGTACCAGTCCCGCGCTCCCTTCTAAAGCCTAAGAGCTGCCCCTTGCTTCTAGTCGTGTCGAGCGGCGTAAGTGCCCAGAGGACTTTGCGTGCGCTATCTTGATCATTCTCTTAACAACCCGTTAATGTCCGACAGTATTGTCATACCCTGTTCCGGTTGGGGGAGAGGAGCTAAGACCAAATGTCTTTATTAAGGCCTCCAAATGTGTTCAGTTTGTATAGACTGATTCTAATAATAACTCTTCCCCAAGGCTCCATCATATGTGGATCTAGAGATAAAATAAATTGAAAGGGGTGTGTGTATCACTCTCTGTTAAATATTGCAAGGTGGACAGGAGAAGTTGACATCTTGGCAGAGTCAGAATGTGTACAAAAACTGTTGGGGGGTGGTTAGTGAGCACACTAGGGACCTTTGTAGTTGTCTTGTGCTGTGAAAGTCTTATTTTATACTTTCAGAACTGTGGCCTTGGATCCTTTCAGAGAACGTTATTAATGGCTCTGGCAGGTGCTTCCTGGGTCTTCATGAATTGTGTAGGAAACAAAGCAGTCTTTTCAAAAAGTACAGATTGGCACCTGCAGGGCCTTCTTAAGACTCCAAGAGGCCTGTGTAGTTGAAGGTTAGTTTGAAGAGGCAGCCTTTCTTCTCAGCTTTGGTCTATATGTTTTTCTCAGTAGGAAAACATTGCCAATGTTGATGAGACCCCTGGGGCAACCCCCTTTCACAAATTTTTTAGGTCTCTTCTACAAATTATCATCTTGACTGCCTGAAGTGACACAGTGGGATTTGACTGGTAGATCTGGCACATTAGTCATCTGAAAGACACTGCTCCTTTCCGTGGGCTAAGTGGCTGTTTGCCAGACATTTTTTAAGTAACAGTGGAAAAGAGAAGAATCATTAAGTGTTGAAGAGCCAATATGTGGTTAGCTGCAAGTGGAAAGTATTGGAAAGGAAAAGGCTATGCAGTTAAGTCAGCTATTCTTTGGCATTAGGTATTCTTAATTCTCACAGACTAGTTTCCTAATGTGACAAATTCCTTTAACTGCCTGACAGTGGCATGTTTCTTATCAGGATGCTCAAATGTGTGATGTGGGCTTTTAGGGAGGTACCATGAGTATGCTGCCATGTGGCCTAATGCACAACTGCACAAATAATCCCAGACCTAATTGCCATCTGATGGAAACATAGGAAATTGCTGATGGAGGTGCATGTGCCCCTTTTTTCTCCTTTCTAGTGTGTTATAACTGATCTAAGAATTCACTCCCACCCACTATATTGACTGGTGTATCTAAAGAGGGGCAGTTTTGCAGAAGCTTTTTGTCTCTCTGGCATTTTCATTCAAAAAACATTATCCTTTCATTTAGTTGCACCTATGCTGAGAGATGGTTAATTGGCTTTGGTGTTAATTGCTATTATACAAATTGTAGCATGATCCTGCATATACTTGTTTGGCAATAAGTATGTTGAGTTCAATGGGATTCACTTTCATGCAGGGGTTGATAATCTTGCCTTCTTTGCCCTGCAGAGGAAAGCCAGGCTTTGGTGAAGAAATAAGCCCAAGGCTTCTTCCACCCATGTAGTGAGCTGACATGCCTCTACCTATTCTCTCCAGCTCCAAGCCAGAGCCAAGATGGAAGAAGCAGGTGGACTTGTCTTTGTGCTGGCGGGTGCTCAAAGATCAAAGTACCTGTCTGGTACAGAGACAAAACAGGCCAAAGCACTTTCACATTTCCCATCTCTAGCTAGGTCGCAGGTACAGGCACATGGGCTTGCTTCTCATCTTTCTCCAGTTTGGAGATGGGTACCTGTTTTCTCCCTGCAACACCACCCTGACAGCTCTAAGCTTAGAGCTATGGAGATGAGCAGATTTTCCCCTGGCTTCATACTGCAGACAAGTTGAGTGAAGCGAGTCTTAAAGCAACACATTTTGGTTGGTTCCAAGGCCAGTAATTTTTTTTGCTCTTGCTCATCTGTAACTGAACTTAGACGTGCAGCATTTATTGATCGTTTGGGTTTTTTTCTTGATTTAGGGAGGCTTATAATAGCAAGGTTTAAGAATCCTTGCACTGTGTATTTTCACAATGATATTGGGATGTTTGCTGTACCCATCTCTCCTTTTCCATATTAGTATCATGATGTTTCATCATTACTTTTTGAGTCAGGAGAAGGTAATGTGTACTTACATTTTCCTTTGCTGTAGCAACCATTTTTCAGGTTCTTTTTCTCTGGAAGTAGACCATTTCCTGTTATCTTTGCTTACCAGTGTAGGCCCAACAAGTGATGAGATGCTGATAAAGAAGACATTTTCATGGGTTGTCATGACTATCCTGCCCCCTAGGGATTAGGGAATTAATGGCTCTACTGCAGATTACTTTTTTCCCTCTTTTCTCTCTTTCTCCCAAATTGCTTTTAGACCGGCTTCATTTATCTAAGGACAATTTAGTCAACAGAGTGCTCATTCTAATGTTATTTTCCCACACATAACTCTTGAACAGCATGCTTGTGTGAATAGGTTGTTGGTTTCTAATATATGATGCTTTATGAAAGATCTTAAGAAAGAACTGCCAGACCTCAGAACCATTTATGTAGTTTGCACAAATCATTAATTTAGACAAAGTTTCTCTGCAAGTATAGACAAGCAGTTCACGGAATTGTGTATATGAAAAACGTAATTTTAAAAGCTTTGTACAAAATCAGACCACTGGCATACTACCTTACTACACTGATCTATAGCAACTCTTGAAGGTTACAGACAGGGTGTTTACACTGTGTTTGAAAAAATTTGTAAACTAACTGGACTGCTTAGTATAATTGAATCCCAAAGTGACTCTTTTCTATAAAGTTGGCAATGAAAATAAACATCAACTACACAAAGAACCACTTGATGTTATGATGGTAGGAGCATGACTGAAAACTGCAGAATGCTGGAAAATCACAAGAGATATATCTGCAGAGCATTGCACTCTGGGAAATTGATGAAACAAATATGGAAAGACCATGCAAACTCAGATAATTTCTTTGACATATTGTAAAAATGTAATAAATATTATTCATTTATTTATTTTCTGTATGGAACAACAGCCAAAGCTCTCTGAGCTGTTCACAAAATATATTAAAAAGCCATAAAAGATACATTATAAAAATTAAAACATCATTAAGACATAATACAAAATATAAAACCACATATTAAACAGGTTAAAATATATATAAAATAATAACTTATAAATAAGGAAAATTTTCAGAGTTGGCTCCAAATGCTGCTTCAATGCCCTGCAGTAGAGGATGGTCTTTACCTGGCACTGAAAATATAGTAAGGTTGGGGCCAGGTGGACCACAGTGGGGAGCTCATTCCATAACTGTGGGACTACCTCTGAAAACGCCCATCTGCTTGTTCCCACCAACCAAGCCTCCCTTGGAGGCGGCAGTCAGAGATAGGCCCCAGAACGTGAAGACATTTAGGAGAGGTGTTCCATCATGACCCAAGCTGTTTAGGGCTTTATAGTTTAAATTACCACCTTCAATTGAGCGCAGAAGGATATAGGCAGCCAGTGCAAGTGGTCAGAATTGATGTTATATGATCAGAACATCTGATCCCTGTTATTAATCTGGCTGCCACAATTTGTACAAGCTGCAGCTTCCAAATAGTCTTCAAAGGCAGCCCCACACAGAGTACATTGCAGTAATCTAGAGATTACCAAAACATAGATCACTCTTAGCAGCCTATCTTTGTCCAGGTAGGGTTATAGCTGAGCCAGCAACTGAAGCTGGAGGAAGCTGGCTCTGAGCCACTGAAGCCACCTAGGCCTCAAGTGACAAAGATGGCTCAAGGAGCACCCCTAGACTATGAGCTGGTTCCTTCAGGGGGAGTGCAACCCCGCCTAGGAGAGGTTGAACTCCTTCCATCTGATCAGAAGAAGCAGCACTCATAACAATTCAATTTGTCTGGATTGAGTTTCCGTTTCATAGCCTTTATCCAGTCCATTGTCGCAGTCAGGCACTGCTTCAGCCCATCCACAGCCTCACCTGCTGAAGATGAAAAGGAGAGATAGAGCTGTGTATCATCAGCATAATGGTGACAACATGCTCCAAAACTCTGGATGACCTCATTTAGCAGTTTCATGTACAGTGGTACCTCGGCGCATGAACACCCTGGTTCACGAACAAATTGGGTCACGAACAAAAATTTCATAAAAATTTTGACATGGGTCGTGAACTCCACACTGGGTGGTGACCATGATCGCAGCCATCTCTGCACTCCACTCTGAGAGGAGAGATGCCCGCGATCGCAGTTGCTTTTGTGCAGGGAAGGCGTGCGTGATCAGAGGCGCGTTCCTGCAGGAAAGATGGGTGCAATCTCTGCCATTCCCCCCCCCACTCAACCAGCACGATCGCGGCCATCTCCCCACCCCACCCCCAAGTGGGGAGATGGCCGCGATTGTGCCCATCTCTTCCTCCCCCAGTGCACCTGCAATCACCCCTGTCTCTCCCCCCACCCCCCAGTGCTCTGGGATGATGGGCGCCTGCAGGGATGACGGGTGTGATCGTGTTCGTGCTGGGGGTGGGGCGGGGAGATGGCTGCACTTGTGCTCGGGGTGGGGTGGGGAGATGGCTGTGATCTTTGTTGTCACTTTGCTTCACATTTTTCTGATTTAAAAAATGGTTTCAGAACAGATTAACCTTATTTGCATTGAACCTTATGGGGAAATTTAACTTGGCTCACAACCAATTTGGGTCACAACCAGAGTCCTGGAATGGATTAAGTTTGTGAGCCAAGGTACCACTGTAGATGTTAAACAGCATGGGGAACAAGAAGGATCCCCAAGGAATCCCGCACAGGAGAATCCAAGGCACAGAGCTTTTCCTCCCAAGTACCATCTTCTGGAGCCTACTGTCCAACTAGGAGTGAAACCACTGCAATGTGCCCCTCATTCCCAGCTCAGACAGTCCCTTATTCTCAGCCCAGAAGGATACCATGGTTGATGGTATCAAAAGTTGCTGAGAGGTCCAGGAGAACCAACAGCATCACACTCTCCTTGTCTCCTGGCGTAGGTCATCATACAGGGTGACCAAAACTGTTTCTGTGCCATACCCTGGCCTAAACCCCAACTGAAATGATCCAGATAATCAGTCTTATCTAAGAGTGTCTGGCTCTGGTTGGCTGCCCACTCAGGAACCATGCCCAGGTAGGGAATATTTGCCACCAGTCTAAAATTATTGTGTTCTTCTGGGTCCAGGGAGGATTTCTTTAGGAGTGGTCTCACCACCGCTTATCTCCGGTGGCCTGGGACCTCTCCTTTTCATAGAGGAGCATTAATAATCTCCCTGGCCCAGCCAGCAGTTCCCTCCCTACTGCTTTTATTAGCCAGGAGGAGCAAGGATCCAGTACAGATGAGGCTGAACAAACCTGTCCAAGCAGCTAGAGCTGTACTAACTGGACCTCATCCGTCATGACTAGATCAGACTGTTATGTTGTAACACTGCTGTAGCGTTAGAGTCCAAGTCCTGGTGAATACCAGAAATTTTGACCTGCAAGTGCCTAGTGAATATATTAACGTGGATTTCAGACAGCCCCACACTGTTCTTTTACACCAAGCATGTAATAAGAACCTGGATAGCTCTGCTGGGCAACAAATAATATTGAATGGAGGCAATCAGATATTGTTTCTTTGCTGCTTTCACTGCCTCCACATATATTGTACTGAAACCACAGACAATGGCTTGATTGTATTCACTAGGAGTTTTCTTCCATTTGCACTCAAGCTGTCTCCTAAATTGTTTCATATCTCTCAGCAATAGGGTGTACCACTGAGCCATATGAACTCTACTACAGAGAGGATGTTCAGGAATGATTGTCTTATCCACCCGGGTCATCTCTGTATTCCAGAGCTCAACCAAGAATTTGACAAGACCACCTGCCATCTCAGCTGAAAAATTCCCCAGAGTCCTCTGGAAATTATCCAGAGCCATCTACTTCTGGGGGCAGACCATTTTAATGAGTTCCCCACCCCTGCAGAGGGGAAAAGTCACACTCTAAATCTTAACAGGCAGTGATTTGACCATGATAAGGGGATTGATTCAAGCTTTCTCTTCAGATCACTATACCCTTGCCCTGCTGAAAAAATAAATCTAGAATGCATCCTGCTACATGCATTGAGCCAAAAAGATTTTGGGATAGCCACATGGTTGCCATGGAGTCCATGAAAGCCTGAGTTGCCCCACAAAGTTATACCCTTAGCATGGATGTTGAGATCCCCCATGACCACCAACCTGGGGGATCTCAACATTGCAGCTGAGACAACCTCTGTCAGCTCACAGAGGGAGACTGTTGAGTCATCGGGTGGGCAATACATATTCATTCATTCATTCATTCATTCATTCATTCATTAAAAGCTTTTTGTATACCATCCTATCACTAAAGTCTCAGGACAGTACTACAATAAGAAGCACAGCATCATCAATCCTCAGATAAAACCCAGATAAAACAATTAAAACTTAAAGTCTTCTTTCCTATATGCCCTCCCCGCCACCCCTTAAGATTAGAGACAGAGGCTCTCCTCCAGGAACCCTCCTTGAACAAGGTTAGGAAAGCAACACCTGGAGGAGGGCCTTTTTTGCAGTGGTACCCCATCTGTGGAACGTGCTCCCCAGAAAGGTTCACCTGGCGCCAACACTATATTCTTTTTGGCGCCAGGTAAAAACCTTTTTATTTGCCCAACATTTTAATATTTAATTTTTAACTGCTTTTATTGTCATGCTTAGTCACATTCTACTTTATTTTATTGCATTCTACTTTATTTTATTGTATTAAGTTGGTTGTACCTTTTCTGTCTGTTTATTGGTTGTTCAGTTTTGTTGTAAGCTGTTCTGAGATGCTGTTAAGGACAGGATAGAAATGCTGTAAGTAAATAAATACATAAATGTTGGGAAAATAAAAAGGTTTTGGCCTGGTGCTGAAAGGAATAAAGTGTTGGTGCCAGGCACACATATCTTTCATATAGAGAACAGTACATATCTAAGCCCACTAAAAATATGCAGAACAGGAAAGAAAGGCATTTTGAGTTAAAAGACAAACTCATAAGATGTTGGCAATTAGATTTTTCTGAGGGCAATAGGGCCCCAAAGTACTTGATTGCATAGTGTATAATGTGTTACTATACTGTATTACTTTATTAACAAATTTAAAAAGTTTTTCCCAGATCTACCTGGACCTACAAAGAATTGCATCTGAGACTTTTATGTAGCACATGTGTTTTGTCACTGAGCTATGACCCTTTCCTGCATTTCTCCTGACTTTTACAATGTTCTCATTATCTGATCTTAGTGGTAGTGGCTTAGGACTGAGACAAACATGTTTTGTTGCTCATATTTGCCACTTATTTAAGATTTTTCTCCTTGTGTAGGTATAAGGCCGCCTATTGGCAATGGTCCAATGCCAGCCCGTCCACTGGTTGCCCTCCTTGATGGCAGGGATTGCACTGTAGAGATGCCTATCTTGAAGGATGTGGCCACAGTGGCTTTCTGTGATGCACAGTCAACTCAGGAAATTCATGAGAAGGTAAACGCACAAACAAATGGGGATCTCTCTTTTCCAGTTTAGAACTGGGGATCTTATTTGCCAATTTTATTTTTGCTTTAATAACAAGCCATGATTTATAGTTGCTTCCAACCCTCCTCCAAATCCTATGTAACCTGGTTTGAACTACAGGAAATTTCAAGGAAGGGGTGGTCTTTTCTTGGATGCACTGGTCTTTTGCAGAAGACACATGCTAAACTGCAGCATTTGTCCTTACTGTAACAGCCTGGGAGGAAGGGATAGAGATGTCTTTTGTCTTTTTGGGTCACCCTGAATAATGCAAGAGAGAACTTGGAGGAAAGAATGATTTCATTGCTTTTGTAGAAATAGTGAGGTGTTCTTTGCAAAAAAGCACTTTTCTTCAAAAGCCTTGATAGAGGGAAGAAGAAATCATTCCTCCCCTCCACTTCTGAGTTCTCTGCAGTTCACAGAGAACTCAAGGGAGGGATCTTTATGTCGGGTACACGGCATGGGACAGGGTTGCTTATCAGAAGAGTGATATGTTTTTGCTGCTGGCAAGCGAGCAAGCAAGGAGCTTTGCAGAATCCTGATCTGACTAGTTCTAATGTAAACATTATATTGTTGTTTTCTGTTCCAACAGGTGCTAAATGAAGCTGTTGGGGCTCTGATGTATCACACCATTACTTTGTCACGCCAGGACCTGGAGAAGTTCAAAGCTCTCCGGGTCATTGTGCGAATTGGCAGTGGCTATGACAATGTGGATATCAAGTCAGCTGCAGAATTAGGTATAGTGATCCCAGTACATTTTTTAAAAAAACAGTGTATACATAGAGTAAACCCCCTGTGCACATGCACACCCTCTGCTTTTTGTGTTCAGTTTGCTGGAGCTTAGTTAAAAACAAGTGGAAAGCATGTGGAATGCATATATTATTAAGAGAGGCAAATTTGCAAAACATCACTTTTTAACAAAGTTGATATTCTCATAAAACCTGTTTTTATTATAGAAATAAATAATTGAAGCTGAGAAATAGTCATTTGTCCAAGACCAGATGGGACAAAGGGCTTATAACTCATTCAGTTACCACAAGTAATAATAAACAAAACACCTTTGTCCTCTATAAATAGTTTTTACAGACCATTATTATTTATTGTTGTGTTGGCTTACAAAATGACGGTATGATTCTCTGGACCTAAGTGTTCTTATTTTGAAGTAATTCTTACTGATTTCATTAAGACGTATTTTCACACAAGCATGTTTTGGCTCAAGTAGGTAGGACTAACTAAGTGTACATAGTAACCAAGCAAAGTACACATAATTAAGTAAACATAAGCATAGAATACATATTTATATACAATTCAAAAGTAGTAAGCATTTGATCCGATTGTCCAACTGTCTGTGAGTGATTAGATTCTGCAACCCTAGTGAGCACACTTGTATAATGAATTAGCTCAGTTCTTTTTGATTTTTATTGTGCACTAACTTTGCACCCTGGCTGAAGAATTGAATAGTTAATTACAAAACGCATATTGTTCCACTCTGGTAGAGCACAGGCTTTGCATGTAGAAGGTCCTCCTGGGTTATTTCATGCTTTAGTAGCAGGACTGAGAAGACAACTAGCTCAGCCTTTGCCAATATTTGCGTAGACTAATCACCCAGATCTGTGCAATATACCTTTAAAAGCCCTCTACAAGCGATCAGTTCAGAAATCGGGTAAGACCAATATGCCTCTTCTCCAGGCAGGTTGATGGGGCATGGGGAGAAAGATACAGGGTTGTCCAAATGAAAACATAAAAGAGATGGCAAAAGGAAAAAGTAAACAGCTGGCCTCATCAACTTTGGACTTGGACCCCCATTGGCATGTGGCCCTCAGAAGTTGGCATAACGGTTAGAGTGTTGGACTGGGACATTGGAGTTCTAGGTTCAGTCACCATTCAGCTATGAAGTATCCTGGATGACTTTGGCCCAGTCACCGACTCGTACCCTAAGCTACTTAATGGCTGTTGTGAGAATAATATAGAATAATATGAAAACAGCCTTGTGCTACTTGCAGGAAAAAAGGTGGAATATAAATACAATGATAACAGCAACAATGGATTACCTTCAAGGAAATGTGGCTATCAACAGAATAGGGTTTCCTATTCTGGGTTGAGCCGGTATAAAAATGCCAGATAATGTGTAGGGGCCAGCTCAATGTTGGCTTGCATTTTTTGCTCTGAAGCAAAGAATTTTTTTTTTTTAATTAAAAAAATTACTATCCTCTTTCCCCTTTCTCCCTAGGAATAGCAGTGTGCAACATCCCTTCTTCTTCTGTGGAAGAGACAGCAGATTCTACCCTCTGCCACATCCTCAACCTTTATCGTCGGGTTACTTGGCTGCACCAGGCCATGAGGGAAGGAAACAGAGCCTCCAGTATGGAGCAGATCAGAGAGGTGGCTGGAGGTGCTGTGCGTATCCGTGGTGAGACTCTGGGCATCATTGGTCTTGGTAAGAAAAGGCTGTTTCTAGAGCTGCCATGTTAATTCATGCTTAACTGCTCAGCACTATGTGGGCAGGCAGTCAAAGGGCTTTGCAGTCTCTCTCTCCACTTGACGTATGGTTATTTCCTCCTTCCTGTCATTGTCTGAGGCAAATCATTTCATCTGAAGTCACAAGCTGGGGCTTGTTCTTTCCCTGGAAACCATGACTGGAGAGGCTATCACAGCACAAGAGGCTATCACAGCACCCAGGCTTTCCTAAGTGCTCATGTTACATCAAATCTTCACCATATCAGAGGATTTTAGACTTAAAAAAAAGCTTAGGACAAGATCGGGATCAAAGCTCCTGACAGTTTCTCTGATACTGGTTTGGCTTTGGCTTACTGATTGTTATTGACAAGGCCGGGTCTGTTTTAAATAGCTGCTCTAGATTGAGGCAGCCCAGTGGGCTTTTTTGTAAATTGGGAAGTTTAATTGGTCATGGTTCTTTGAGTCTCAGGCTGAAGCTCTAACCTGCTGAAATCCTTTAGCTGAACATACAAGGGATTTTCTTCATGCAGACTCCTCCCACAACACATTTGCAGGTACTCCATGATCAGCCCCCTTCCAAAAGAATGAGCTCAAGCAAGCAGCTTGTGAGTTCCCAGAGACAGTTTTGTATGCTGCCTTGGGGGCTTCAGATAGACGGTCCCATCTTCCTATTCCTAAAAGAAAGGGTACGAGGTTTATATAGGCTGTGCTTCTTGGATACTTCAAACTGGGCATGTTCAGCCTTGAGAAGAGAAGACTGAAGGTGGGGCCATGATATCCCTCTATAAGTACCTCAAAGGCTGTGACAAATGGGAAGGTCAAAATCTCTTCTTGCTAATGGCAGAATGTAGGACATGGAATAATCAATTCAAGTTGTGACAACCCTGATTCAGGCTGGACATCAGGAAAAGCTTCCTCATTGTCAGAGCAATACAACAGTGGAACCAGCTGCCCAGAGAGATGGCGGGCTCTCCCACACTAGAGACATTCAAAAAGAAACTGGACAGCCATCTGAGTGGGATGGTGTAACATGGTGTCCTGCAACAGCAGGGGCTTGGACTTGATGGCCTTCATGGCCCCTTCCAGCTCTTCTATTCTATGAAGTCTCCTGCAGTAATTAGCTTCCTGTTAAGAAAGTGATATATTAAGATGAGCACATTTTCTTTCTTTAAGGTCGTGTTGGGCAAGCAGTTGCCCTGCGTGCAAAACCCTTTGGCTTCAATGTGATTTTCTATGATCCATATCTGCCTGATGGAGTGGAGCGTTCTCTGGGATTGCAGCGGATGACCACCTTGCAAGATCTCCTGATGCACAGTGACTGCATCACGTTGCACTGCAGTCTAAACGAGCATAACCATCACCTCATCAATGACTTCACCATTAAACAGGTGCAGCTTTGCATTGTGCTGAGAGTACAAGTTGCGTCTGTGAGAGTTTCAGGAAAGCACAGATGGTGTGGATCTGGTGCTTGCACTTCTCTCCCTGCTTGCTGAAGAAAAGCTGCAGGAAGCTGCACCTTTTGCATGAATAGTATTGTGGTACAGCTTGATCTCTCCTCCCAGATTCATAAGGAGAAAGAGCTGCTTCCTACCCTAGTCCTAATCACTCAGGGAGAAAGCATGGCACTGTCTCAATTTTAGGAGAGCCCTCTCCGCAGTCCTCTCTCTAAGACATCTGGCAGACCACCATGTAAGTAAGATCCTAACTGCCTTAGCGGAGCAGGCAACTTGCAGTTCTCCAGAAGTTTTGGCCTATAATTCTGATGATCACTTATATTGGCTTTGGTGCCAAGGGATGATTAATATTGTAGACCAAATCATCCAAAGAGCCACACGTTGCTCACTCTTGCTGTCTTAGAGGATTCTGAGGGAAGAGCAATGAGCTCCTACCCTCTACACTTTCAGCGGGTGTTTACAACTGAGTTGGCAACTTGTGTTTTTCCAGATGTTCCAGACTATGTTAACTTAGTCTGATGGGAGTTGTAGGCCAAAACATCTGGAGATCCATAAATTGCCCACCCCAGCCCTATAGAATCAATGTTGTTGCTTTAGCTGATGCAGTCTTTGAAAGAAAATGCTTCAGATATTAATGTTGAGTTTAAGTGACATTTCTCTGCCTTGTGCTCAGTGTCCAGACCACATGGAGGTCAAAAGTATGACAGATTATTTATCTACAAACTTTTCTTCTGCTTGTTTGTGATTCAGATGTTCTGACTTTACTCTAAGCCTTGCTTGACAGTGTAAGATAAAGTTTTTAAAGGGTGGGTTGTGTGTAAACTGCCCTATATGGATTTATATTGATTGCTTGTTGAATGACAGATTATACATGAGATTGTTCAGAGCCTGAATGGTATCAGCCCTGGCCATTGTCCTGTTTTTGGAGATCATCTATAACTGAGCTCAACCTAAAACTTGAGAAAATGGGTACTGGGATTTGTTATAGCAGGTCTCTTCCCAGATTTTATCTCCTCTCAATGCTCCTGTGTTCTAGCTGTCCTTTTCTGTTGGCCCTCCATTCTGGATTATAGCATTTTTATCCTTGCCTTCCCTTGACTTTCTCTGTCATTGGCATTGTTGTACTTTTTCCCAAATTGAGAGTGTCACAAGGCAAGGACATATCTGGTGCTTGAAGCCAGGAGATAGGATTATGTTTCTAGTCCCTAAGACCCTGGAGAGAGAGCTTAGAAGAGTACTGCTTTGTTCTTCCTTGACTGGCATAATCACCATTAAACTGTGCAGCACATTAAGTTTCCAAACAGTCATTTCCAGAGTGCTATTTAGACTCAAGCAAATTACTAAAGCTCAGTAGTCCCTGCTACGTTTCGCTACAGATGCGTCAAGGCTGCTTCCTAGTGAATACAGCTCGCGGAGGTCTGGTGGAAGAGAAAGCCCTAGCTCAAGCCCTAAAGGAGGGAAGGATTAGAGGAGCAGCACTGGATGTGCATGAGTCAGAGCCTTTCAGGTAATTATTTCAGTATCTTACGCCCCATCTAGTAGCATGTTTCAGTAGGACTCTCTCTTGGTCTTGGGGCTGCTGGAGTTCATAATAATACTTTAAAAAATGTGTTTCTCTACAGTTTTGCAAATGGGCCCCTGAAAGATGCTCCCAATGTGATCTGTACTCCTCACACAGCCTGGTATAGTGAACAGGCTTCCATTGAGTCCAGAGAGGATGCAGCTAAGGAGATCCGAAGAGCCATCACAGGTAATTGAAAAAGCAATTGTTAGTTGCTTCCAAGGTGGCCCTACTTGGAAAAAAGGGATGGGTCTGTATGTCAGGAATTCATTTTAATTGTTTTGGCATGAAGGGCAGTGGTAATGGAGTTCTCCCTGTAATTGAAGCCACTGGATTACTTCTTCAATGTTTAGCCCATTTAGAGTAGACTAAGATTAGGGACCCTTTCTCAGTCAGACCTACATTCCCAGTGGCTAATTTGTTTGGGACAACATGCCAATGGTGTGTAGATCCAAAGTAAAAAGTAGGAAGGGCACTCCTCACATGCATGTATCCTCCCTCTCTCCCTCCCTCCGCCCCTCTTTCCCTCCGCCCTCTCTCGTGCACCTAGAGAATGCAATTGAAGGAATTCCTTCATGAACCTCATGTCGGTGAGGAAATGAGCAATAATTGTTTGTACTGAACAATTTAGTGTCAATATGAATTTCTGCTGTTTGGATTTTTCTTGCATCCTTCAGGCCTGTCTTAAAAGTAGAGAGGCAATTCGGGCCCTTCCTTGTGCCTTTTAGGGATGTAAGTGTTGGCACTGGTATCATCTATCTCTGTATTTCTTTATTTTGCCATAGGTCACATACCTGATAATTTGAGGAACTGTGTTAATAAGGAGTACTTGCTTTTAGCAGCTCAGTGGTCCAGTATTGATCCCGCAGCTGTACATCCAGAACTTAATGGAGCTACAGCTTACAGGTGAAACATGTGCATTTTCCCCATAATTCTTTTTTCTAAATTCTTTCTTTAAACACCATAAAAATAACTACATATATTTGAATATATCACTTTTAGTCCATGCATGTGAAGTATGTGTGTGTATCAAGCCTTACTGAATCAGACCAAAGGTCCATCTAGCCCAGCACTTGGTATATACCGTGGCCAACCAGCTGCCCATGGGTTCCCTCAAGGATGGGTACAAGACCATGGCCTACCCAAGCTCCTCAGCAACTAGTGAATGCAGGAATGCCACCTCTGCTAAAGGAGATATCACATAACCAACAAGCCACTGATAACATTCTCTCTCATTTATCTGCCGAATCCCCTTTTGAAGCCATCCAGTTTGGTGGCCATCACCGCTTCCCACTGCAGCAAATTCCATACTTTAAGTTTACGTTGTATGCAGAAGTACTTCTTTTTATCTGTCCTAAACCTCCCACCAATTAGATTCATAGGATGACCTTGGGCTCAAATGTTATGGGAAGTTGTTGTAGTGACTTCTTATAGGGGATCTGCTCCAGTCCCCTGATACTTTTCATTGCCCTTCTCTGTAGGACTCAAGGATATCCTTTTTTAGGTTGGGTGACCAGAACATTCTTTGGCATCACCCTTCTTTGGGATTGAAATGTAAACTGACCTTTTCCAACCCTGTGGCCACTGTTGAGTTTTCCAAATTTGCTGGCATAAAACAAATTTTATGTAAACATTTATGTACCAATTTATAAATCTGGATTTCCACATAAAATGAGAAAATGGGCAAAAATTATTTATTTATTGCATTTATAGACCATGCCAACGGTCTTAAATAATTGATGTTATACACCACATGTCTGTAACAGCCATTACTGTGTGAGCAACCCTATCCATGTACTGAGAATCTAATGCCATCTACTTGGGGAAAGGTACCACACCAAAATTTAATGCAGGTTAAGAAAACAGACGCAATGATAATAAGTAAGATCCAGAAAACTGAACCCATCTTCTTCAACTGAAACTTGTATTTTTTCAAAGGATATTTGTGGCAGGAAGGACCCCTCCCTAAAATTTATGAAACAAAGCATTGTGTTTTTGCAAAGGATAGGTAGAGCAATCCCATGGATACCATAAAAAAATCTGAGATACAATATTCATCTTAAATGCATTTACTGTATCCCACAAACTCAACTTTAAAGATGCCCATTTATCTATATTGCATGAGATCTCATTAAGCAA
This sequence comes from Varanus komodoensis, assembly GCF_004798865.1. Taxonomy (NCBI): domain Eukaryota; kingdom Metazoa; phylum Chordata; class Lepidosauria; order Squamata; family Varanidae; genus Varanus; species Varanus komodoensis. Next base: position 161,146 of record NW_025336346.1, read on the forward strand.
TTTATTCACGTATAGCTTGATCGTTTGGGATATATTTTTGAAAATAGAATTTGAGCACCATCAAAATGGCCAGTTACTTAATACACTGTGAAATACAGTATTTCCAATCATCATCAGTTCAGACCTTGACCAGTTAGCTGAACAGCAAAACAAATCACCAAAAAGATTGATCATCTGCATTAAAGCTGGAACAGATCGCAGGAATTTTGAGAAAAATAATAAAAAGTGTTTGGTATAATGATTTTTAAATTAATAGTTTATAATAATATCATTAAATTTAATAATCCATATTAAATATAAATAGAAAAAGTGGGCATCCCTGTCTGGTACCAAACAAAGCAGAAAGGAGATCACTAGTGATAACTCTAGCTGCCGGGATTATAAAAATCTAGCCAGCTTCAAAAATTCTATGGGAAAGGTGTTTTGTCAATATTTAAAGCTATCAAACCAACAAATAATCTAAGGTTATTAGTTCCCTGTCTATGTTTAAAATGTTGCACTTGATTTACTCAAATCAGTTTTGTAATAACTGTTACTATTTTAATATCCATATTAATGAAATAGAACAATAGCACATTAAATGTGTTATGGTGTAGTGGTTAAGAGTGCAGAATTGGGACTCAGGCATCCTGGGTTCTATTCCCCACTTGACCATGAAGCCAACTGGGTGACTGGCCCGGTCACAAACTCTCAGCCCAAGCTACCTCACAGGGTTGTTGTGGGGATAATATTGAGAGTGGCAAGAGAAAAATGATGTAAGTTGCTTTGAGTTCATAAGAAAAAGGTGAAATATAAATAACATCATCATCATCCAATCATTATCTAATAATAAATCTTTGTCAGGCTTGCAGCAGTGGGGATGTGAAAGGAGTCCTCTCTGGTCAGGTTTTAGTTCCTTTTGGAACCTTCAAAGCTGTTTGCTAGGCTTCTGAAGCCTTCACTATGGTCTTGCAGCTGCTTAGCCCTTAGATCAACACCACCAGCTGTCACCCAAGCGTCTGTAATTTCTTCTGAAGTCTGTTCCAGGAGTCTTCTCACTTCCAGACCTTCTCCAGTTTCTGCCTCACATGTTGCCAGGATCACTTCCTAGCTGATGTCTTATACCAGCTTCTCAGCCTCTCATATTGATGCATCTTGACAACTTTTCCTCAGGCAAATCCGCATGCCAGACAGCTCCTTGTATTTGTTCCACTCAGAATGCTTCAGCCAGTCAGCTTTGTACGGACAACCATTCTGTCACCCCACCTCTTTTCAAACTTTGAACCAATGGCATCTTTGGAATGCTCAAGTTATTCCCCAATCATATGGTACCAATTTCAATCCTGCCTTCTCATATAAATAGACAAAAAGCTACTTTACTTTCAGCTAGTGGCAAAGTATCTGCCAGTTTGCCAGCACACCATATTTACAGTGTAATCCTCCTCAGGCACAAGCATGCAGTAAAGGTGTACATTTTTCTTTTTTGTTAGCCCCTTTGGGCCCTCAGTGTTTGAAACAAAACAGTTAAACACTTATCTCCATTTCTGAACAACCTGTATTCTCTTTTTTTGTGACAGGTTTCCTCCTGGAGTTGTGGGAGTAGCAACCTCTGGGCTACCAGAGCCACCAGTAGAGGGGATTGTAGCTCACGGCATTCCTTCTGTGTCTCATTCTGCACCACATACCCCTTCTCCAGGAGAGTCAAGCAAACTGGAGCCAGACAGAGAAATCTCCACTGACCAGTAGCATCTTTGTTGTCCTTTTCATCCCTCACAAGAAAGCAGGGGATATCTCCTGTTTTAGGACATAATTACGACCCCCATGGACTGTTTCCTGTTCACACAGGACAGGAGAATGCATTTCATTGTTGGCAAATTCTATCTCTTGCCTTTAAACAGGTATTTTATAACAGATTTAGTTTAAATCTCTTGGTGAATTTCTTTCCTTGTCTGGGGTAATGAAGCAGTGATTTTTTTTCATCCTCTTGGTAATGTTTAGCTTTAACATGCAAGTCCTCATGCACCTGTGTGATATGCAGGAGAACAGTACCTGGCTGAACACTGAAAACTCCAGTGATTCCAAGGCTGGTGTGGATTTTTAAGGTGGTTTCTTAGGTTAAAGATCAACTAAGTCTCAGGTACAATTGACAACATTGTAATGGGGAGCACGGGAGGCTGTGCATGTGAATTGCTTGGTAGGAAGATGGGGTGCCCTTCCTCAGTTGTGGGCGCTTACTACTTTGATCCTGCCTGCATGCCATTATCTGATGTGATTGGTGGGTGATTTGCTCCCAGGGGACTGAGGGTAAATAATTACACAAGTCAGAGTGAATTTGAAATTCCGCCTGGAATCTGTTTTGTGTTCAAAACATGTGCATAGAAACAGTTGAATTGTTTTGACAGCAGAGATGCTTGTGAAGTTGCAGGAAGAAAGGTTCAACTGAGATTTGGTCCCAGCTCAGGGAATGAGGACTCAGCTCCACATAGGGAGATAGGAGAATTTCAGAATGCAAGGCTTCAGGTTATTGTAAATGCCTGTTCTTTGCACACTAGTAGTGCAACTGCTACAAGAAGATGATTATGCTGAAATCCTAGAATTTAATTTAGGACCTAAGTCTCTTTGACCTGTCTTTTAACACACATCAAAGGCCAAGCTAGGATTGTTCCCTCAGATTTTGTCTAGTGTGAAATGTCCCAGGTGTGTGCTGAATCATTCTTTACTTCAACTCTTTTCTCTGAATTGAGTCCTTGTTCTGCAAGAAACAAAAACCAACAAAATCCATTCTCAGAGCCTGCAGATAGCTACGCAGATTGTTTCTGAAAAACTAAGTCATATATTGAAAGTTTCTAACTTGGATATGTTTTAAAGGAGGCATTTAAACCCTTTTAGAGACAGATCTAGGGTTGTAAATTGTCTTTTATGGGTGGGTGGGTGTTTATTGCTTATTCCCTGGCACATTGTGCAAAGAGCACATACTCCATCATGTAACAAAATATTTATTATTGTTAGAAGGTAGCCTTGTCATTTTGCTTGGACTTCACAGTACTTTTTGACCATGGAGAAGTTATGGCTTTTAACTAACCTATCTAAGCAGCAGAGAACGGAATGTTGGGAAGAAAGAATGAGAATTCTTTGTCCTGATTAGAATCCATCTTTCCCTTTTCCAAACAAAAATGCCTTCTAGGCAAGGTGGAAATTGCATAGAGTAGAAACCCCAACTTTAGATCTTGCCTGACAACTGAAAATTGTAATAGGTTAGGCTGTTCCCAAGCTTCCTATTGTTGTCCAGACTGTCTTGCATGTGTTGCGGCAGGGGTTTTCCCAATGCCAAGTGCTAACAGAAAGGTATGTAGTAGTCCCTTTAAAATGAGGGAGGAGCTGAGAAAGATGGAAATCTAATTTTTGTATTGTTCAGATTTGGTTCTTTCCTTGAGATGGTATATGGTTCCCTGATAGTATGTGCTCTGTTAGAATGTGAGTTGGAAGTGCTTGTAGTGTAGGCTCTGATAGTGGGGGAGGCACAATAGCTTTATAATCTCTTGGAATCTCTTGGATGATTATGACTACATGTTTAAAATTCACATACCTCTTGGGTTGCTCAGGGTTTTTAGCACTATATGCATGGGGGGATGCATACTAACAGATGTCAGTGCTAAATGTGTGACAGTGTGGGGAGCCTTTGAGTAAAGCCTTCAGCTCCGAAGAGCTTTAATTTGGAGCAAAAGCAACAGCTTCAGCTTTTTTGTATAATCTGTGTACTAATATGCTCTAACCAACGCAAAAACTGGAAGTAGGTATCATTTGTGCTATTGCAGGCATAACATAATGCTGCCTCTTTACTAGGGTTACAGGATTGGGAGTAGGCTGTGAGACAGCACATTCCCTCAGTCTCATCCCTTTTCTTTTTCTTTGAATTTCCTATATCTTCCTATCTCAGTTTAGGGTGCCCCCAGGTCTTTGTTAACATTGGCCAGAACACACTGAACCAGAGTAAAGAGGGCAAAAGGAATGTGTTTGTGAAAGGAGATACAACCTATTGATCCCATTGCCTGTTTCTGATCTGTTAACCCTAGCCAAGGGCCTGCATTGCTTTGTCTGCACTAGCAATTGAAAAGTTGTACTCCCTAGTGGGTAAACTAGCCACTGTAAGTGGGCTGCCTGTATTACCCTTCTGAATCCCCTTCTGGGGGAAAAATCTCTAATCTACTAATGCTAGCACATTTTAATGCACTTCAGCCATAATACCAGGTGCTACTCCAGAGGGTAATTCAGGGCTGTGTGTATTCTCCACTAACTCCCCATCCCACTAAACCCCAAATCCTGATACATAATGAATAGTTTTCAGAGGGATAGCCATGTTAATTTGCTGCAGTAAAAGCAACAGACTCTTGTGGCAACTTAAAGACTAACAAATCTACTAGCATATGCTTTTGTGAACATAAGGAGCATGAAAGGTCATCCTACATTGATTTCTGTGTGTATATGCATGTCCACTTAGGATTCATGAATTTAATAAAGTGGAATGTTGTCCATGACAACTTACACCATTAAAATGTTAAACTTTCTTAGGTGCCACATAAAAATAAACATTTCTCCTTCCAATAAACTTCCGTATTTGAAATGTTTTGCTGTGGCTAACATGGGAAAGAAATGTATGGTGACAAGGGCATGGAGATCAGGGTTAGGAAATAGTCACCATAAGCAGAGAACTCTGGAGGTCCCTGAGGCCGCAGCACATGACCTTTTAGTTTCTTGAACTTGATTAGATATTGATCATACATTAGAAGCTGTTGAATACAACCAAAAAAGCCAGTATATTATTTTTTTAAAATGAAAGCTGAGATTCTCAGGATATCATGTTTGAATACAGAGCCTATACTTGCATGGTGCTGAATACACACCCTGGGTATGAGGAAGTAAGCTTCTCTACTAACCATGGTTCTTACCCTACTAGGAGATACTGATGTATTTCACAGGCCTGTTGCAACCCAGAAAATATTACTGTGGTTTTATTACTGCCACAAGTTCTGGCATCCCATGGGCTGAGCATTCCTATTGTAGAGAACCAGGAAACCAATTGCCCCAGTGTCATATTTTATTATAAATGGAGTAAATCAGCAGTTTCCCCCCTCAACTTGCTGCTGGCAATTCCTATCTTGTTTATAATATTTCTGATCAAAGTTCCCAGCTGTGAGATTGCACGGATTCTGTTCATCTTGCCTATTTCAGGGAGTAGTGCAAGATACATTTAATTAAAGGTGACAGCCGTATATTAGTAAGCAAGATATTTTTTACACATGAATACCTCTAAAGATTTATCAGGTAAAACCTCCATAAGGAGAGAATTTGGGAAGATCCCAGCTGGCTAGCACTGAGCCTCTTGTTTAATTTAGAAATCATGCTGGTTGGCATAATAGAAATACATTCTTAACAATGGTAGGGTTGCATCTGTCTCTGAATGCTGGTGGAACATGGTTTAAGCCTTAATTCCTCAAAAATAACCAGTATTACTTAGACCTACATTTGGGAATTAAAATAACTTTGAAATTACCAGAGTGGCATTACTTGAGGGTCCAGATCAGGTTTGAGACTCTGTAGTTGATCAAGCTTCTGTTTCAGAATGCAAGATTGGCCAGGTGTTGATGAAAGTGCTCCAGTGGCACATCATGGTATATTGTTGGTTAGAACTAGCAGTTGCCACAAGAACAGGATAGATCTTGGGTATAAATGCTAAAAGCAGAGTTTCTTGCCTGACACCAAACACTGGTTCAGTGACCCCTTTCTCACATGTAAAGATGAGCAACTCCTTGCTCCAAGTTTTATGCATGCTGGGGGAAGAACAAAATGAGAGAACTAAAAACTCATGTTTAAATTGCCTTCCTTTAGAATTAAAGTGGAGCTTAATCCCAAAGAACGTCTTTTCCTAACGTTGAGGCAGGAGTGCCCTGGGTCATGCCAAGCTTATCTGCAGGAGGAGCTCACTCTGTCCTAAGGTATATTCTGCTTGTCAGGTTTGCTGTTGCTGACCAGCTTTTTTATAGAGGACTCAGAGTTTCAGAAATATATTTTTGTAGACAATAACTAAACTGTGAAACTTAAACAATAAAGCATGTAAAAGCATTTCCAACAATGTTTCCTGTACAGATGTTTCTCCCTTCAACTCTCTCCTTGCTTTTGTTAGAAGTTTGACAGTTTCTTGAATATATTTTAATAAATATTTCCTTTATGGTCACATGAGTCTTGTTTCATTATGTTGGTGTATTTGGCTATTACTATAGAGTAACATGTTGTCAAGTTTTCTCTTAACTGTTTGCCTATCTGTGTAGTTGGTACACTTGATGTGAAACCTGGTAAGCCTTGGGTAGGGGCAAGCTGAATCTAGGTAATGCTCTTAAGGCATGCCTTAGATAGAAGTATGTTCTTACTTAGGTTGTCTGAAAATCTAAATGTTATGTCAATGACCGCAAGGGAATTGTATAGTCTGTAACTACTGTCTTGATGCTGCAGTCCAATGGCCTCCATAGTAGATAGGTGCAAGTCTCCAAACATGGACAGTGGTCAGAGCAAGGTGCAGCAGCAGCTGTCCCCATCACTACCATGCGTTGTTTTGTGCCTTTTAGCTAGATGGCCATTTTCAGCCACTAGACAAAATGCCGCCTTTCTCCCCTCTCTAAGATATCTATGTGCTCTTGGAAAATCAGCCAATACTATTGTTTCCATTCTGGCAGTGAGGGGATCAGGGCAGGGGGTTCAACTTTGCTCAAATGCCTTGTCAAAAATGGAGTGAGGGAGCTCTTTAACAAGAATAGCTTTTATAGTGCGGTAATTGTATATTGAGTTGCAATTTGCAATTTGAAATAGCAGAAAGTTCCTCAGTTATATTTATAGTTGTAGCCTGTTCTGCAGCCTTGTTAACAAAGCTACCTGTGAAAGCAGAGCTTAACTTTCATTCAGTGAAATAACTTAAGTGAATGCTCATTAAACGAAATGGAAAATAGCTCAACCAAGAAAAGGTGAATTCAACCGAACTTTGCCCACAGATGAGAAAAGTATTCCTATCTGCCCGAAATGGGCCTTCTGAGGAGACTCTTGCACTATGGGCAGGCACTTCATGGAGCCTAAGGCTAAGTTGTGACGGCTTAGCCATATATTACCGCCGGGAGCTGCCTCAACGCCAGTTGTCCGGAACCCTGAGCAGGAGTTCGTGACCCTGCCTGTCGGGCTTTCCGTAAGTATTTGGTTGGCCACCGTGGGAACAGGCCGCTGGCCAAGGCAGGCCTTTGGCCTTGTCCAGCACTGTCGCTCTTGTGTTCTTGTTCTTCGAGGCGTGAAACGCAGCGGATGACAGGAGCCTCCGCACTGCCCCCTACAGAAAAAGCTGGGGATGGATGTGCGGGGCAAGAGCGTAATAGCCGCAGTGCACCCCGGGAGCGCAGAAGTAAATAAATAAAAGCTCGTACAGTGCATGCCGGGAACCCGAAACGGGCGGGGCTGGCAGGCGCGGGGCACGCCGGGATCGGAGAGCAGGCAGGCGCGGGGAACGCCGGGATCAGGGCGGGCTGTGTTCGGGGGGCCCAACGTAGGGCTGTCGCTGGCTTGCTCGGGGTCCGTGGCGGCTGTTGCGTTCGAGGACGCGGCGGAGACGGCTCCTTCCCAGCGGGGATGGCGGACGCGACGGCCTCCCCGGTGGGGAAGCGGCTCCTGCTGTTGTTGGTAGCGGGGACGGGCGAGAGTGAGACTGCGGGGACGGAGCCTGGGCCTGCACTACCCTCCCGGGCCTGGAGAAGCGGAACCGTGCGGGCCATGAGTGGGGCTGTACCCCAAGATTTAGCGGTGAGCACTCCTGGTCGCCGGGTGGCTGTGTGACTGGGCGTCCTTGTGACCCGTGTGTGCGTGCATATCTTAAACAGGGATGGGGGTTGCCGAGTTGCTTCTGCTTGGACTCTGGAGGGAGAGGAGGGGGGTTTATCCGCTTTCCTCTTCTGGCCGAGATAACTTGGGCTTTCTCCCTGCTTCTTATCTGGTGCGGACGGCCGCGCCTACAGGATCTCTCGCTGCGGGTGATCTCGGATTTCAGGTGCCGCATTTATGGCGGCCCTTGTTTTTCCTGTTGTGAAACACCGTGTCGGGTTCCCGAGCCTATTTACCTCGCAGGATATTGGGGTGGCTTTACTGACGGGTGCGGGGGGAAACTGTTCAGTTTTGTTAAAGAATATTGATGCCAGTTGGGTTGATAGGGCTGCAAATCTTTTTTACAGTAGTGACACCTTTGTAGGTGCAGTACACTTGGAATGTGGGATCGTTAAACGATATTTCATTTTCTATTTTAGAATCGTGTTCTTAAATCGTTGCTTTGTAGCTAGATGTATTTTGCCTTAATGAAGCAGTCTCCATCAGAGTCATGCAAACACAGCTTTGTAAGCTGAGTTGCTGTGCTGTGTAAAAGGGAGGATTTGAACTTCCCAAATGTTTCAGTAAAGTACCTGGCCTAGAACTGTCAGGTGTTTAACCATAATCATGGGACAGGGTGTGCATTTGTTTCCTGACTACATGCAGTTTTTTAAAATATGTACTACATTTGATTTCCAACTGAAACTAATGAACATCCTGTATGCTAGTTCAGTGCTGTCACTATGGTAATAATGACAATATTGTCTGCACAGAACTACAGTGTTTTTATGAAACCCCTGTACCCACACCCCTCAGTTCCTGATTGTTAAATTTTCTGCATGGTGCAGTACATATAGACGAATGCATACATTGATATATATATATATATATATATATAGTATGAAAACATACATTCATGCTTGAGAAGAATTTTGTGGGTGCCAACACAAAATGTCTGCCGCAAGGGCCTTGCTAGTTATTTACATTCCCAGGAAATTGAGTACAAGGGAAAAATTGAATTTCTGCATCAAATGCCAGATCATGTGACACAACCAAATTTACCAGGGGGAAAAAAGCAGCAGCAAACTGAAGAGGTTGAGTCCAAGAAACTGAGTATAAGCTGAAGCTGATTCTAATCCCAATAGCTATTTTTTTGCAAATGAAATCTGGTGATATGTAGAGAAACATCCTGAGTGTGCACATCCAAGTAGTAATCTCCTCAAGCCATGCAAATACACCCTGACAACACATCTTCACCTGAAATCCTCAGGCAAAATACCCATATATCCCCAAACCTTAGAAATGCTAACAGCCATGTACACCCCAGCACTTCTTGTCATCCCTTTAGCCTCCCTCAGGGTACTCCAGGCTGCTTTCCTCAGTGGTGGTAGGCCCATTCTCCCTCCCCTTGACACACAGTTTAGGCAGTTGGGATTATCACCACAAACCTTAAAATCATGCAGAATTACTCTGCTTCATTGCCCTGATTTTAAAGGGCTAGCAGAGTCAGTTGAGCTTTTTGATGGGAGAAATGCACAGGTGTTACATATGTGAGGATAACTGTTGGTTCAAATGAGTTGGTAAATCATATCTCTAGAACAAGGAACTAAACTTCTCACAAATTACAAGCTTCCAGGAAACAGAGAACACAAATAAAGCTAATCATTGTCATATTCCAAAGAACAATTGGAATAACATAGTTTGCTTAGGCTGGTGCTTTCTAACTGATAAGCAATTGGGTATGTTTTCTAATTTGTCCATAAAATCTGATGATGTATATATTTATGGTAGACAAATTAGGTGACACTGTTCAAAACTGTAAAAAAAATGAACTGAAGAAGGATCTTCCCAAACAGTGATAGAACAACAGAATTTCATATCTGATTCTATCTTAATAAGAGGGTATACTATGCTGTGGAATAAATTATTCTGATAATAAATAAAAATAAAAATACTGAATTCATCAAAAATAACTGCACAAGAAAGTTCTCAAGAGTTTATGAAAAGTTTTTTTTAAATGCTGGCTTGAAGGTTTTTGGCATGTATGTAGATTAGTTAGTTAGGTATGAGAGTCAGTGTGGTATAGTGGTTAAGAGCCCAGGACTGAGTCTTAGGTGACCTGGATTCTAGTCCCCATTCAGCCATGGAGCCAACTGGACGACTTTGACCTTGTCACAAATTCTCAGCCAAACCTATCTCACAGTGGTGGTGTTGTGAGGATAAAACTGAGAGCAGGAGGAGGAGAATGATGTTAGGCCCTTTAAAATTTTTTTACAGAAAAAGATGGGGTATATATCTAATATTTAAATAAATTGATTTTTTTCTGAAATGAGGAAGCCATGTAGGGATTGTGCCCATTTGCATGTTGATGGTTACTAGTAATAAAGAGTGACTATCTCCGGTGAGAGCTGGTACTTCTTACTTCAGAGTACCCCACCTCTTCTCCTTTCAGCCTATAAAACTATTTGACTATGGAAGTCACAACCATTTGAACACTTTTTGGTGTGCTATAATTATGGAAAATGCAAACACAAATGTTTAGGAATCTTAGAAATATCTGGTATATCTTTTTAAAATGTGGAATGACAGGAACATAATATTGTAGAAAGGTTGTAGTAGAGCTAGAAAATATGGATTTAAAGACTTATAAAAAGATGGGGTGGGTTGAGATGTCTTTTTAGTGTTGGCATGTGTAATTTGAAGAAAGTGTTCATGAATCAGTGGAAATTCTGCTGAACTAGTATGGGAAAAACAAGTGCTTTGGTAGAACATGCCAATAATCATCTATTTAAGTAGCCTATAGGAGGTCTTCATGGATGAGAGTATTGAACCATAATGGAGAAATTAGTTTTCTTGACTATAAATACATGGAGGTTCAAACTTTTTAGGCTGGAAAAATTATTGTTGAAGGAGACATGATAGACTTTCATAAAATTATGTTCAATGTGGAGAAACCAATTAATGAAAATAACTTTGTTTAATATAGAAAACAGAGGAACTCGGGTTGTTCACTGAAATTGATAGATAACAATTTAGGGAAAATACAACTTTTTCCCCAAAAATGAATTAACCTTTAGGATTTGATCTGCTGTTGGAAGACAATTGCAGAACTAGAATAATTTTTTTTTGTCTGAGTGCACTTATGGTAACAAATACAGACAAAACCACTTGGCATGCCTGCAATTGGTTTTCTAACCCACTTTGTGTTTTGTTATGAATCAAAACAGCATCTCTTGCCTGGAGAGAATCTGGCAAATTTGTAGCTGTTTGCAGTGGAGACACAATGTCTTCTGTCACTTGATCATAGGTAGCCAGATTGGAAGCATTCTTTTTTGTGGATTCTTTTTAGCATTGACATGTATATTTGGAGAAGGACTTCAAGAACCAGTGGAAATTATAATATTTCAGTGGAGTAGTATAATTTTTTTGGAAAAAAATGACCAATGGCTCTTTACTCCAATAGTCTGCAGGAGGTCTTCAGGAGATGGAAATAGTGAACAATAATGGAAACTTAGTTTTCTGTAAATTGAAAGATATCTATTGACAATAAAGACATATTCCTTTAATTTAGTTAATTATCTCATTTGTCTAATCCATTTAGTACTGTTTTATTAGAATTCCAACCCAATCTTATGTTGCCTTCTGGAGTGTACATTAGCCTCTTTTAATTTTTGCATTGTGTAGAGTTTTAAAAAAGCCTGTTGTCTACTCATTTTTCCAAAAGATTCTAGGGAATTCTTGTATAGTTTTATCTTTTCTGTCCTAAAACATTCTAAATATTAGAATTAAAGTTTATTTTCTCAGACTTCATTTTTGTACTTCAGTAATAGTTTTCACTTTTGTGAATTCCCTGTGTGGGTTATGGCAGTCCGGTACTTTCTAGGTGTCATGATTCTGCTTTTTGTAAAAGCCTCTAGGTGTGGTATTTTGGGGGCTTATTCTTATCTACAAGTGTTAGTAACCTTAAAATAACAATTCTGATCAAGGGATTTCTTCCACTGTAGAAGAAACAGCTTGCTGTATTTCTAATCTTCTGATATTTTTTTTTTTTTTTACTAATAACATAGTTTCATGGTAGTTTTTTGTTGTTTCTGGGTGGCTATCTTAAAATTTGTACTATCAAACATTATGTAAATATGTTGTTTTTAAATATGATTATATGCCAGTTACCAATACAAGCTGTTTAATATTTAAACCTAGTAATTACCAAAGAATTTATTTTCTCCTTACTTAAGGTCTAAAACTCTTAAGTAAATCTCTTGCTTTAAGATACTATGAGAAGTGGTAGAGAATGGTACATATAGAAATGATCCATGTTAATTATGAATGCATCAGGAACAGAAAACGTATCCTACCAGTTTTAACCAAACTCTTGCAAGAATTTTGCATAACTTTCCATATTTCTTTTTCTTTTCCAAAAAGCTAGCTTTGAGCATATCATCTTGACTATTAATAGATCTTGTAGCTATCTGTCTTTACCTGATCTACTTTGCATAGCAGATGTTGCTATCAACTCTACCAAAGTATCATATAAGTTTCCAAAGTCCTATATGAATATATATGTATTTAAGATATTTCAGCTTATCACTTCAGCCAAAGATGCTTTTTCCTAGTGAGAATTTAACTTATTCCAATTCTGAACATATTTTTTTTGCTTGATTGGGAAATGAAGTTTTCTCTTCACCATTTTCTTTAAGACTGCTTCTAGGAGCAATTTGAAGATGTTTGGTCTGCATCTTGAACCTTTATACTTCCTGGGTTTCAATAAATAAAAACAATCTTTTATGAAGTAATTTTATGCAAACATTTTGACAGGATGGTTTAGAATACTTGTGTAAGCTGACTTTATTCAGTTATCTTTCAAAACTTTACCATACTTCTTGTTGGTCATTTTTTGAAAGAGGAAGGGGGAGGGAAAGAGGGACAGCAGAAAAATTCCATGGAGGTATTTAGAAAATGTTGGTATAATAACAGAAGTTCCATTAAAAATATTTGATTGCACTGACTGAAATTACTGCTCTTGTATTTCCATCTGCATAATTACTGAAATATAAAACCTAAGTGCCATCCCTACAATTAAATTATATATTGGTTGAACAAAGTGGGACCTTTGACAGGACACTTTTTGTGTGTAATTTGGTAAGGCAGGAACTTAGTTGAACATTGAGAGATTGGCATAGTTGTGATTAGCATCACAACATCCAGGTTTTGTGAGTTGTTACCAGCCAGCATGTGACGGCATGCTCCCTGTTTGTTTCTACTGCAAATGGAAGTGGATGAACAATCCAGAGACACTCTGTCCTTGAGTTATTTAGTATGGTTTGTGAGAAGGCATTAGTGTGGTTTGTGAACAAGGAACTCTGGCTTGTTAGAGGAGAGACAATTTATAGTTGGAAGCCAGAGTTGTCCTCCCACCCTCAGTCCTTGATTTGCACACAGTGCTAAACTACTGCTCCAGCTTTTCATGTGAGTGATTGGGCAGCAGGTACCAGCACTCTCTTCTCATTCATGGCAATCCAGGGCTTAAAAAATGTTGGGTTTGTCATGTTACCAAACCAAGCCACTAGAATGAAGTGTCATGTGTGCATTCATAGCCCAACCTTTCATTTCAAGTTCAGTTGCAACTCAACAGTCGTACCAGTTTTCATGATCGGCAATGGAAGGTGGATAGCACAGTGCATTCAAGGAAACCCCAGCTCAACCCCCAAACTCACTTAAGATGGTTAAGGCATAGTCAAGTAATTTGAAGGTTACTATTTTCATTGGTCTTTACTATTAGATATGCAGTCTAACATCAGAGGTACATTTAAATATCTGATTATCAGTGCCACTTGTAATCAGATGACACTGAATTCTTTCCTTCAATTTGCCCACACTTCAAGCCTTTCTTATGTTTCTGTTTGGCTGCATTATCATAGTCTTAAACAGTTTGTCCAGGCTGAACTTTTAATCTCCTTATTCAAGCTGTCCTTTTCTCACAAACTTCCCTAATTTGCTTATATGCTACTACTTGGAATATAGCCGTAGCTTCATCATTGCTCCTTTCTCCCCCTTACTCAGTTCATTGTCAAGTTGTGTTACTTTTCCAACCTTCCTCTTAGCAGAAATTTTGGTTCATGCCCTTGGCATCTGTCACTTAAGTTACTGATTTTTTTTCCTTTCCTGCCGTCAATTTTCTCACTACGATCCCCTTTTAGCTACCTAGCTCTTTATTGCCAAAATCATTCATGTGATACCTCTCCTTAAATTCCTACACTGACTTCCTGTTTTCTTCAGGATCCAGCACAACCTCCACCCTCTCATTGGGGGGGGAAAGAGCTTAAAGTCCAGCAGCATAGAACAAGTAAAGATTTCTCTCCTACACTACTTTCTACAAAATTACACAAAAAGCAGAAACACAGATAAAAAAGAGTAGACTCACACACAATCTTCATCAGAAGTAGAGAAACAGTAAGTAAATAAAGCTGTGGTTTGCACATTACTAAATTGCAAGGAAATTGCACAGATGAAGCTTTGGTTTTGGTTCATTTTGGAATGGTGTTTTTTGGATGTTATCTGTAGACTCTGTTCTGCAAAAGGTATCATTCAGAACCAGGCATCAACAGTGGCAGTTGTTTTCCAGGGATGAGCATCCCTAACCTCTTGGCAAAAAATAGCAACTCTTACTGGAGGAGCTAAAACTGTCTATACCAGGCATTTCTCCTATTGTTTCAAAACTTCTTCAAAGCTTCCTGCAAGAGAAGACCTCAGGAAAAGATGAAGTCTTCTTTTGTGGAACATTTTAGAGAAGGACCACAACAGCAAAAGAAGCAAACTTCTTGTTCTGATATTTCCCCAAAGCATTTTTCAGAAGACCTCACCTCTCCCTGTAGCTCTCTGCTTGCTTGAGGGAATAAGGGAAAGTCACCATGTTTTCAGACTTGCAGGAAGCTTGGGGGAATGACAGAAACAGCAGCTATTGCTTCTGATTTTTTCCTGTTCTTCTACACTTCCCTACTTGTTAGGAAGGTCTTAACTTCATTCTCTGGCAATCACTGAGGGCGTGGAAGAAAGAAGGATTTTTCTTACACTGAGATTTGTTTGCTAAGAAAAACTGCAGGCATTTCCCTAGCAGTTTCTTATCTTATCCAAACCCCTTTATAGAAAGGACTGCCCCTTTCCCAAGCCCTGTGTGAAAACTTGAGGGAGACACAGAGTATTGTCACTCCCATGGCTGTGAAAAAGCTTAGAAAAAGATTAAATAGGGAAGGAGCAGCAAGACCTCTGTTTTTCTTATCTTTTCCACACCATAGTCCAAGCTAAGGAAATTGTGGCCTCTTCTGGAAGTCTTCTACATGCCAGAGCGATGGGCACACAACTTGTAGGGAAGACAGATAAGAGACTTAGTGGGTAAGCGAAGCTGATATTTGTAGACTCCTGTTTAGAGTATCATTTAATTGTTATGACTTTGTTCCTATTTATGTTTAAAAAGCTCATTCTGGAATCTTCTGCAGATATTTGTGGAATTTGATCGGTGCAATTGGAAGCAGCACGCTTGGGTGAAAGTTCACGCAGAAGAAGTGATAGTTTTGATGTTGGAAGGGTCTCTGGTTTGGGTCCCTCGAAATGAAACAATTTTGCTTCAAGGAACTAGAGTGTCAGTTGAGCATTGGCCAGGACTGGTGAGTATCTTCACTGGGTTTGTTATTCCTACTCAGAAGCAAGCTACATTGTTCTAGATAATTATTACAGTGTGGTGAGAAGGCTTAAAGGCTATTTGTCCAAGATTCCTCATTAATTAAAGTCTGGATTTAAGCTATTGTAGAATATTCTGTAAAAGTATTCAAACTTAATAAAATCACAGGGCAGGGTATTTATTTAATTGCTTAACATGCTACCAAGCACTTTTTGACTTCAAGAATTCCTTGGAATGCAGCTGTATCTAGATTGACCCTCAGGTTCCAGAATAAGCACAGATCAGTTTGGGTAAGACAGATGCTTGCACATTGGATCATGTCTGAACTGAACTGTGTTACTTTGATTTTCCCAGAAAGTTGCTTTGTTCCCTTCAGCAGATGATTGAGGATATCTGCTACTTTATTGCTTATTTTCCAAAAACCTTATAGGGAGGTAAAATGGAGGAAATATTTATGATACCATTCACTTTTAAAAGGTAGATTAATTTGGAGAACATCTCAATCCAAATACATGTCTATCATTTTCAAGTCTTCATTTTTATTCTGTTCTCATTCACAGACGTTCACTCCTTTAGTAGATAAGCTGGGTTTAGGCTCTGTGGTTCCAGTAGAGTCTCTTGTAGACCGAGACTTGAGGTTCCTTTCCGATGCCAGTGGATTACGTCTTTTCCAGGTAAGTAATTATTATTTACTGTATTTATTCAGTACTAATTAAGAAATCAGTATTTGAATATGCTTTTCAGTTAGCCTCCCACTTCCACACCATCTTTATTTGCAATATGGAAAGCAAGGCATTAAGTGAGCAAAACACTTCCTGGCCAGCATCCGCAGAACTATAGAACAGGTTCTATATACACAAGAGGCTTGCAGGCATATGTTTCTTAAATAACAGTCACCATGCCTCATTACAAACTACTTTTGCAACTGGGAGACATTTCAGAAGTAGCTTATAACGTGGCATGGAGATCTGCAAAGGAAAGTTTTGGCTTGGGTATGCTAAACCTGGCCACTAAATCTAATTTAAAGAGTTTTAACTATTGTAGTCAGATAATAAGCACTTAAACTGTGTGGGGGCTTCATATGTGAAGTTCAGGTAACTGACACATGGACTACTTCTCACATTCTGTATCATTGAAAAAGCTGTTCACTGTCACATGAATTAGAACAAGTAACCTTTCACTGTGGAAGTCAGACTCCTTCAGAAGTAAGTCTGACTGGTTTTAAAATCTTGTATTATGGAGCACAGTTGTTTTGGCTTCTGGGTGCAAGATTTTACACAAAAATAGAGTGGTATATGCTACGGAAAAAGAGCTTGGTGCATTTTGTTATCTGGTAAACTAATCCTTGGATGAAGATGTAAATAGTGTGTAGTAAATACCAGAGAGGACTTGTTTGTTTCTTTCTCACAGCTGTGTTTGGCAGAAAATACATATGAAGCTTTTGGATATGCATGAGTGAAATAGTACCGGAGTGACATTGCTGTAAAACTTTTGTCATTATGCAGAAGGAATGTCAAGAAATAATAATCTAGACAATATAATATTCTAGACAATTAGTCACGTGTTGTCTATTTCATAAACAGTTTTTTCCATAGTCAAAACCTTTTTTAATTTTATTTATATATTGCAGATGGCAACAGAGAGTCAAAACCAAATGCTCCAACAGCAGCCTATATTAAGGGAAGCAGTCAATGCATTGATTGGTGATCAGAAGCTTCAGGAGATATTTAGCAGAGGTAAAACTAGCTAACTTTAATTTTAAAATACTTTTTTGTTTCTCATTCTTCTTGTAGCTACTGCTTGAGACCCTATTCCTGCTCTTTCAGAGCTGTGCTTCATTTGTTTCAAACGTCTCAAAAGAAAAGCATGGGCTGATAGAGCCTTGTAATGGGTTCCAGGGAACAGGCTGCTGCTGTTTACCAAATGAGTTGCAACTATTGTTTTATTGTAGCATCTGTACCCCTAGTTTATTTGTCTGATGTTGGCAGTGGACTGAATGAGAATGGGGGGGGGGGGGAGAAGCTTAATCTTGATTTGACAAAGGTGGTCTTAGAGAGCAGAATGGCAAGATTAGGGATTGGGACTTTGGCCTGCCCTGTACCTGCAACAACTTTCCCTTCAAGACTCAGGTTTATAGTTTGGGAGTGCTCCTAGAGCTAGGTTTGAGCCTGGATGTTGGAGAATTGAAGTGCTTTCACTAGCTAAAACTGCTAGTTGCACCTATTCCTTGAAAGATCAGACCTGATCATGCTGATACATGTCCTAGGTACATTTTCTTGGGTTACTGTGATGTGCTGTATGTAGGGTTCCCTTTGAAAACTATTTGGAAGCTTTTTTTGGTTCAGAAGGCTGTGGCCCAGAGCTTGTTATTGTGAGCACATGGTTAGCTTTTTGCAACAGCACTACTGGTTTCCAGGTTGTTTCTCTTTACAACACAAACTACTGATCATGGATTTTAAAGCCCTTAAATGACTTGGTGCCAGGTTACCTAAAGGACTATCTTTTTAACTACCTAAACATTAACAACTTTTTAATGTCTCAGCAATAGAACATTAGCTGGGGACCCAAGAGAAGGTGTCCTCAGTGGTTGGACTCAAGATCTTAAATTCCCTTCTTGAGGAGACTTTTCTAGCCTCCACTTTGATGGTCTTTTGCTTACTAGTGGAAACCTTATTCAGAGCTGTTTCAGCCTATGGCTTACTTGATGCTGATGGTTATAATGTTTAGTTTAGCTGGCTGTTTATAATCGTATCTGTCTCCATCTGCTATTTTATATGTTTTGAATATGCTGTTGTAATTGTTCCATTGTTAGCTAGCTACCTTGGACACTTAGTGTAGGAAGAAATCAGTCAACTTAATTACAATATAATACAGGGTGAGGCAGGGAAATGGGGAATTTTGGAACTAGGAGTTGACGACCCTGCGGCTTTGGCAATTTTTTGTAACCAATGCGACCTCGCTTAGAACCCCTTGCCATTAGTTATAATGGAGCAGTGGAGTGGTCCACAATGAGCATTTGCTGTAAAAGCCTTTTATAAGAATGGGGATAGTGTGACTGCTGCGCAAGGGGAATTTCAGCATCATTACCAGTTAGGACATCATGATCATGACCCGTCTGCTCATACGATTACAACATGGGTGCATAATTTTGAAGAAATGGGTTCAGCCTTAAAAAAAAGTCCCCAGGTGGTGTTCAACAGTGACATTCCATGACCTCCAAGATCTCCAGTTCTCACTGTCTGTCAGCTTTTTCTGTGGGGACATTTTAAAAGCCAAGTGCACTGCACACGTCCTGCAACCAATGCTGAACTAAAAAGGAGGATTGAAGAGGAAATCGCTGGCATTCCATGTCATACTGAGCGATACAGTATTTCCATAACAGGCTGTCAGGCTCCACGTGTATGGAGAAATGGACAACACCTTCATGATGTTGTCTTCAAGACATAAAATGAACATTGAATATTATTACCTTGATTAATTGAATATCCAGTACAGTATATTTCATCATAAAATCTATTTTGTAATGTGTTTATTCATGCATTGAATGTCAGTTGAAAATTTCCTGTTTCCCTGCACCACCCTGTACTTCTATAAGGAATTTGAAAGTGGAATATTAATATGCATCAATATCTTAATGTTTTCACTAATTATTTATCCTCTCCCTTTAGAAAATTTAGAGAGCCAGTGTGGCGTAGTGGTTAAGAGCGTGGGACGGGGACTCAGAGGATCTGGGTTCTAGTCCCCGCTCAGCCATGGAGTCAACTGGGTGACTTTGGGCCAGTCACAGCCTCTCAGCCCAACGTACCTCACAGGGTTGTTGTGGGGATAAGATGGAGGAGGAGAATGATGTAAGCTGCCTTGAGCCCTTTGTAGGAAAAAGGCAGCATATAAATCGGAAAATAAAAAATAAAAAAAATTGATTAAGAAATTAGAGCTTATATTTTCTGCATGAGTAGCAAATTCTAAATAAAAAACCTGTTCTCTTTGTTTTACTAGATATCTCACAAACTGATATAATTAAGAACACAAAACCACACTTGAATATGATGCCTACTTAAAACCATTCAAACTATATTCTACTTGTTCTTACATCCCACAAAAAATGCTAATCAAATCTGGATTTTTGGTAGTGCGTTCAAGAGATGGAGGGAGCAATCCTGTGGTCTCTAAACAGTGTCAGAGGGGTCATAGGATAGTTGGGGCACAGTCTGATCTTAGAACTGGGAAGTACAATACTGACCTCTCCTTTCCATAGCAAGTGTGGAAAGAGGTGTACCAACTGCTTTCCAAGGTCAGGAAAGCAATCTTGCAGAAGGGTAGTGGGGGGTCATTTTAGAGGGAGAACTGTAGAGAGGCCAGAGTAAGAGGATAATGCTATTGGTTATCCTCCTTTTTTCAGGATTCTCCAGGTAAACAGACAAAAAAGGCCATCTACTGAAAATGCATAGCTGGAGATGGCAAAGCAAAGATTGCTTGTGCTATTCTCCTGCTCTGCACAGGATGCCCATAATCCTTTGAGTGCAGGGATTTATGGGCATCCTGATAAGATTGCATCCTAATACTTCAGCCCATATTCTTTTGTTCATTAAAGAATCCTTGCTTTCATTTCAAAGATTTGACTGATGGCATTC
Source organism: Varanus komodoensis (assembly GCF_004798865.1). NCBI lineage: Eukaryota > Metazoa > Chordata > Lepidosauria > Squamata > Varanidae > Varanus > Varanus komodoensis. The sequence goes on from NW_025336346.1 coordinate 181,321, forward strand.
TCATATGCAACTCTTTTCTAGGTCCATACAGCATCCAGGGTCAAAGAGTGAAGGTGTATCAGCCAGAGGAGGAAAATAGTTGGGTCTCTGCTGTTGTGAGCTGTCAAGATCCTATTACTCGTCTGATGGAGGTGGTTTTGACAGAGGTATGAAGCTTTTTGTGTGAGGTTCTAATGTCTTGATTTCCTCACCTCTGCATGGAATCACAGAATTTTAGAGTTAGAAGAAGTAATGGAGGCTACCTACCCCAAACCTCCACTTAGTGCAAAATCTACAAAATCTGCAATAGGAGTGGGGAACATGCAGGGTGATAAAAATCAATGATTTTTAAAATTTAAATCAGATTTTTTGATCTACATCAGATTTTTTAATTTTAAAGATTGGATTTTTAAAAAATACAATGCTTTTTGAGGAAAAGCCTTTCGAAAGATAATTTTCTGATTAAGATACATTATAATCCAAAGGTTATTCATCATGAAATAAGGATCAGTTTTTAATTTTTGGCATGAGACTGTATATATTCATGCAATAGTTAATTTTTTTGATAAACAAATTCCATTAATCTATTCACGATATCATACTCTTCCAGAGGTTTCTGGAAAATTATTGGGCAGTTTTTCTATCTAGAAGATATTATCACAGATGCTTGGTTTTACAGTTCTCAAAACTGATAACTGTGTCTGCAGAGATCACATGCCTCTTCTTCACAGCTAAAATGTTATAAAGAGTTGAGAAAAAGACTTAATTCCATTGTTCCTGCACATCTGTATACACAGAATCAACCCATTACCTCCTAAGTGCTAAGTTTTAAAGTCAATAGAAGAAAATAGTTGGCAGAAGAATAGGTCTGCAAAAGAAGCTGTGTCTGGAGGAGGGGCAAGCAGCTACACTAAAAGCAGTTAAAATGACAGTGAAACTTCCTGAGCAGAATACTCCACAAGTCCTTCTATCTTTTTGTGTATAGCCTGAGGTTTATCATTATTCCTTCCCTCAAGGAGAAAACCCATAATGGCAGCAGGCCATAAAAGAGACCCAGTTGGGAATATTTTAATGAAGGTCCTCTACCTATGGGTAATACAGGCATGCATGCAAATTAGGTAGAAAACTATGATTTAAATCTAGTCTTACTAATGATTTAAATTGTGATTTAAATCAAATCAGTTCTGGGAATATGTTGTTCCTTCACCATTGGCTGTGCTAGCTATGGCTTATGGGAATTGCCACTCTTTGACCCATGCTGCTTACCTATGATTCGCAGTGGAGGATGAACCACTGTACACCCTCAACTTAAATACCGCCGGTAGAGGCAAGTCCACTACCTCTTGAGGCATAATGTTGCACTGTCATATAGCTTGTATCATTAGGAAGTTTATCCTAATATTTAAATGAAATCTTCCCTGCACTTTCCCTCTGCTGGTTCGATTCCTGCTGTTTGTGGCAGGAGAGAATAAATCTGTCCCTTCTTCTGCATAACAGTCCCACAGTTGTTTGAAGATGGCTATAATTTCTCTTCAGGCTTAACATATGAAACTTTGTATTTATTTGAAAATTGTTTTTAAACTGCTCTTCATTCTTGCAAATATCAGGGCAATGTACAAGAAAAATTATGCTGAAAAGGCTGTGCGATATACTATAGAAACAACAAAACATTAAACAATATAAAACCAAGAAAGGACAGAAGAGTCCACCAGCCAGTTAAACTATCTGGCTCTTTCTACCATTCCTCATAGGTCTAGGAGGCTGTCATTTACAGACCTGAGTTGTGTGCACTGTAGTATTCAGTACACACATGCTCAGCCAACCTGACAGTTTCAGCAATTTTATGAAGCTTACATAATTTCAGTTATAAATAAAGCTGTAGAATATTTGAATTCTACATTTTCTTACTGTTTTCCTGTCCGTTATAGCTGAATTATGGTGGCTTGTAAGTTATGTATCCATAGAGGCACAGGCTTGGTTCTAGAGTAGTCTTTCCATGGAGGAACTCCTTCAATGAACAGAGAAGGGGTTGGAGGTGCCCACTAACAAAAGAGTGAGTCAGAATGATTTTCACCAATACTGCCTTCTTCCTGCATTATCTCCTAGGATCCTCAGATGTTCAAGATTAGATTTTCAGATGCTATAGGAGAATCAGCAAAAATCACCCTTCCCCCATACAACACAATCACTCCTTGAGCATAAGGAGAGCATAACTGGAACTCCGTTCATGGAGTTTCTGAATCCATGCCAACAGTGCAGTTCTATATTTGTATATTCAGAAGCATGGGGCTTGCTTTCAAGTAAGTGTGAATACTAAATTAAGCTATTAAATTCAGTAGCATGAATTTCAAATTGTAATTGCACATGTACTGCTTATTATAGGGAAGACAGTAAGCTTGTAAAGTAGCAGTAGACAACTTGTAACCATCCAGTAGCTTTGGCCTACATCTGCCAATAGCCCTAGCTAGCATAGCCAATAGTAAGAGTCCATGAGAATTAAAATATGTGAAATTACAATCCAAAGAAATCCTGGCAGGTCACACTCTGGCAAGTCACATATTGCCCATCTGTTATAGAGAGTTGCTTGATCAGAGTTAGATGACAAACATGCAAAATAGTTAACTTTACTAGTCCATTATATAACAGGTCTATAAGAAAATACCTTTGATACCTTAAGAAATGTAGCATTGTTCATAAGTTGGATGCTCCAAGATGGATGTTCTGGAAAGAAGATAGCCAAAATGTATCAGTATAGTGTTCACTATGGTGCACAGAACTTGGCTTTCCTAACGCTCCACATCCAGCATTTAGAAAATAAGCTTCTGTACTAAGAACTTCCTTGGTAAAATCTGAAAAATGGGCTTGAAGTCATAGGAACCTTGAACACGATAGCAAGTGGTCAAAGTGGGCATGTGAACTTCTGTAAGTATATTTTCTTCTGTAAGGTATCATTCCTCAGATTTATGTCCCATATTCACTAACTTGGTGAAATTACCACTGTCTGAATCCAGAAGTCCTACTTTGTATGCACAAGTATCTCCTACTTACGAAAGGACTGTTTTACACCTTACATTGCATGAGAAAATGAAACTAAATCAAAATATGATTATTTATGCAAGAATGAGAAGTGCTGTAGAACCTACCTATTATAGTATCCCATCAGCTTACCCTATAGTTTGAGGAACACCATTAGAGGCTGTTTTTCTGCTGCCTCTGTTCTTTGGATTCACTTCACAGCATGGTCAACTCAAAGGAAAGATAATGAAACATTTTTATTTATTTAACACTTTTTTAGACCATCCCTTACCATGGTCTTGGGATGGTTCAACAATAAGACAAAATAGTATAAAATACAGTATCCTTGTCAAATTCTTAACCAATGAACAGTAAACCCTATATTAAAACAGTCAAACCTTAAAACATTGGGAAAATAAAAAGATTTTAGCCTGGTGCCAAAAAGAATAAAGTGACATCTCTTGGCTGCTTTCTGATTTGAGGTCTATTGCTAAGGATGTGCAGGAAACTAATGGGTATGAAAAAAGTATATTTTCTTCTGTAAGGTATCATTCCTCAAATTTATGTCCCATATTCACTAACTTGGTGAAATCCTTGTGATTTCTGGCATTTACCTGTATGCCCTGGTTTTCCAAAAGCTAATTTTCATTCTCAGAATAGACTAGTTCAAGCACAGTGCTAAATTTTAGTTGAACGTTGTGTACATGGGCCACGATGGGCCTGGGCTTCTGCACTTGCCCATCATCTTCTTTTGCCTACAAGAAGAGGAGTGTAAAGGCTTCCACTTTACACCAAGTGCTTTAAACCAAGCAGTGTTCACCATTAAGTCCAAACTCTGAATTTTGGTTTGTTTAAACTCTAGTTATTTCAAGCAAGCCAGGATCAAACTGGTTCATGATCCTGGTGTGCTATTTAGGTAGAGTTGAATGTTACCTAACCTGAGTTACAAAGGGGCATTCTGGTTAATCTAAAACTGGAGGAGGTTTTCTTTGAACATATCAAAGGGAGAGCAAGGAGTGCACAACCCTAAGCTTCACTACCACTCATGCACATAATGCTAAACCATGAGTTAACATTATGTCCAGATTGGTTCAGTGTATCAGCTTCTGTGGAATCTCAGGTGGCAAGAGTGATAGAGTTCTGAGAAAAAGCAAGTGAAGAGGGGAATTGGAGGAGCTAAAAGTACTTTATGATCAATATGTCACCACTCTAATAATGACTTTTTCTTTTCTCTCACTTCCCCTCCTGTTGTTCACCACATTAAAAATCAGACTGGTGAAATCAAGTCAGTGGATCCCCGACTAATTCATGTAGTGATGGACACTTCTGCTCTGAATGAGGTACCATGCTTTGCTGAGTCATGATTTAAATACTTACATTGGTTTAAAAGAGCTGATCTCAAAGGTAGTATTTATTATGATAGGTGACATGAGCCTCTGTGTATTTTAAAATATTGAATAGTTTCACTTGCTGATTAAGGCTATAATCCTGTATGCACACACAGCACTGATAGACTTCAGTATATATGCTTGTGCTTTAAGTGAATGTATCTGGATTAGTTTTGAACAAGCAGTTATTCTGCTGAATTATGACATTTAAATGTGGTGTTTAGAGCAGCATACTATTAGTTGGAAGTCTAAGTTTCTTAACATGTTTGTGGTGATATCTGATTTTTCTTTGTTAAAGGGAGGATCTCTAAAGGGAGCTAAATCCTCAAAAGGGAAAAAGAAGAGAGAAAGTGTGGAAGTGAAAGATGGACGAAGGAGAAAAAATGCTTCTGATGCTGGATGTGATCATGCTACAAAGAAATTAAAGGAGAGGGGTGAAGTGGATAGTAATGGAAGTGATGGAAGTGAGGCAAACAGGGGAGCTTGGAAAGGAAACATCAGCAGTGAAGTGGCTCCAGATCCAAAGGCCAAGCAGCCGCCCCCATTTGTTCCTCAAATTAATCGTAATATTCGCTTTGCCACATACACAAAGGAGAATGGCCGAACTCTTGTAGTCCAAGATGAACCAGTGGGTAGTGGCACACCTATGCCCTTTACTTCCTTTTCTTCAGCTACTGCTCAAACACTGCTAAGTGGACCTGGAAATCAAGAGATGGCAAAATCCTTGGAACAGGCCAGTCAAAACCTAGTGACTACCCCTGTTGTAATTACTACAGCTGGGCCAACTCCAACCACTGTGCGGATCTCTGATACTGGCCTTTCAGCAGTTTCTGGACAAGAAAAACAGAAAGTGTGCTGTTCACAACCCCAAGGAGATGTAAGTTGTTTATAGCATTGTAGAAGTAATAGTTAGCATTTATATAGCTTAGTATAGCCAAAATGCTTTGCATGAATTATTTTGTTGCTGTCTTATTGGAATGGTTTCAGCAGGTGTAAGGTTGGGATAAACCCTATTGGAATTCATTTCTCCAAGTATTCACAGGCTTCCTCTTGTACTCAGCCTGGCCTTCCAAAGCAAGCTGAACTGAAAGAAAGTCCACAAACACTTGTGGAGTCCTGGTTACACAACCGACAACCTTCTGCTACGGCTGCAGTGCCTAACAGGTCACAGGCAGGCCGCTTTCCTGGCGAGCCCCTTTCACATCAACCTTTCTTTGGCACCAGTTGTAGCTGTTGATACTTCAGCTGTTCCTGGCACTGGAGAGGGGCATGGCTATGGGACGCTGCTCTTCTGGCTAGCCCCTCTTCAGTGCCACTTGCACCTGCTTGCAGAACAGCTATTCTTCATGTAAGACACAGGTGCTGCTACAGAGGCTGCTTTCCTGATAAGTCCCTAGCAGGTAGGCCTTTCTGTGGTACCAATTGCAGCTGCTCACACCAGCAGCTGTTCCTGGCATGGGAGAAGGGAGCTGCTTGCACAACACATGGGGCGCAGTTCCTGGCAATTGCCCCATGAATGTTGGGCATACTTGTAAGGGGCTTGGACCTTGGGCCAGTGCAAAGTAGACCTGAGTCCAGGGGGCTGAGTCCAGGGGATCCAATGGATTCTCCCCCCTCCAGACAAATTCCTCACGCATCCCTAAGCAGGTGGTTCTGTTAGCTTGTGGCATGCCACCATCTGATCCTTCAGTAGGAGAGGGTGGGGGGTTTCATCCTACTGGGGAAAATGCATTTAGACTGAAGTGTCATCCATATATTGGCAATACACAGCTCTACCTCTTGTTTCCATTTACACATCCCAGGGAGGCTGTAAAACTCTTGAATCAGCATCTGGAAGCTCTTTTGGAGTGGATGAAGATGAACAAGCAAAGCCTAATGTAAACTGTGGTATTCACGGTCACAAGAAGTACCTGTGGCCACCAGTTTGGATGGTTTTAAAAAGGATTAGGCAAATTCACGGAGGAGAAGTCCATCAATGACTATTAGTCTTGATGGCTACATGCTACCTCCAGTATCAGAGGCATTATGCCTGTGTACAACAGTTGCTAGGGAACATGGATACGAGGGAGCTGTTGTACTCGCATCCTGTGTGAGGGATTCTGTAGACAGCTGGTTTGCCTCTGTGAACAGTGTGTTGGACTAGATGGTCTGATCCAGCATGGCTTATGTTCTAAGGTATGGTGAATTGGGAAACCAGCAACTCTAAATAGAGGTTTATAAAGGGCCTTAGATGGAATTGTACTCCCTGCTAAAAGGGCAAATGTATTGCCTGAGAGTCTGTGCTAACTGGGGAAATTGGTGGGCTCTAGTCTCTGGGAGTTTTATCAAGTTGTCTCAGATCCCTGCCTTAGGAGAAGGATGTTAGCCTGCACAGTCAATAAAGTTACAGCTGAAAACTAGCAGTTTGGTGTATTTTGATTCTTTTTAATATTCGCCCCCACAAAAAAGTGCTTTATGCAGAGGGGACATGGGCAATATGTACTTTCAAGAGAGATCTGATATGTTATAAAGGAAACAAGCAGTGATTTTGGAATGGCTACTTCAAGGTAGATGTTGCCAGAGTATCATTTCGGAAATGGAGTTCTGAAATTCACTAACGTAAGGGTTTGTATCCAATATTAGTCTAACCTAAGTTCTATCCTTTTCAGTGGATTTGTTCATAATTAGGACTAACATTGGAGGCAACCCAGTATGTTTTTCCTCATTCTTTGTAGCTTCTTAAAAGACACTGCAAAAATGCAAGAACTCATCTACATATTTAAATATGTAAGACTAGTTAGCCCAACTGAATTTAGGCAGCCCAGCTGTGCTTGCTGTTCAATATATTATATTTCTGATAGGCAGTAAACTGCTAAGAGCTGTTAAAAAGTATATTGAGGGAAACAGGCATGGTAAAAATGATTTTGAATTTTTGACTTAAGACATCAGCCAATTATACTCTTATTTTATTTCAGAATTCCCAAAATTCATTGTTGGCTTCTCCGGGATTTGGAACAGCACACTCGAGTGCCTCCCAGCCTGTGGTGTTTGATAGTGGGCGAAGCCAATCCAACGGCATATTAGCGCCAGAGAAGAAACCTGTTGGATTTTCATTTGGTAGCAACACTGGTCAGGAGGTCCAGAAAGATGCTGATTTATCAAAGAACTTGTTTTTTCAGTGCATGTCCCAGAATCTTCCTACCAGCAACTACTTCACAGGCTTGTCAGAGAATCTGGGTGAAGAGCCTACGAATCAAGACTCATTAAAAAAAAGTACAGAGACCCTGAGTTTGAGCATTTGCAAGGGTAAAAGTCATCCAGGAGAAGCTAAACCTGCAACTCAGTTGGGCAGTTCTGTGGACCGGAAGCTGCCAGTGGAGTCTATGCCCACCCTTACTCCAGCTTTCCCACGAAACCTCTTGAGTACTCGACCTCCAGATAATCATGAGAATCTCTTTTTGCAACCCCCAAAACTCTCACGAGAGGAGCCCTCAAACCCTTTTCTGGCATTTGCAGAAAAATCAGAACTCAGTCCTTTTAGTAGCTTTGCATCCTCATCTCAGCCAGGGGTATCTGCTACTCCCTCTTCAGTTCTTGGTTCCAAGACAGCTTCTGGCTGGTCAGATTTGCACACCTCAACTGACTCTTTAGCAAAAAAGAAAAGTTTGTTTATAACAACGGATTCGTCCAAGATGTTATCCAGTACACCTAGTTCAACTCTCTTCGCTGGTGTTCAAAGCTCATCTAATTTGGGGAATGGCCGTTCCAGCTCGCCTATTGGCAGCCTGACACAGCCTATTGAAATGCCCACACTGTCTTCCAGTCCAACAGAAGAAAAGCCATCTGTTGGGCCTGGGCAACAGGACAATCCACTTATGAAAACTTTTTCTAACGTGTTTGGCAGACATCCGGCCGGCTTCTTCTCTTCACAGGCAGAACTAGTGTTGGAGAACAAAGTTCCCTTTGAAACTGTGAAAAGGTTCTCTCTAGATGAGCGGAGCATGCCATCTAAGCAGGATTCTGATTCTAGTACCAATAGCGACCTCTCTGACATGAGTGATTCTGAGGAGCAGCTGCACACCAAAGCTTGCCTGAAGGGAATCCCAGAGCATCTGATTGGGAAACTGGGTCCCAATGGCGAGCGGAATGCTGAACTACTAATGGGCAAGGGAAAAGGGAAACAAACGCCGAAGGGCAGGCCTCGCACAGCCCCCCTGAAAGGTGAAGGCTTTAAAGGCAGGATTTAGTTATTTGGGGAAGGCTGCAGGTGGCTGTACCTTCATGTTCTCTGTATGGTCCACTGTGTGATGTGATCACCCTTCTGTTAATCTGTCTTCTGTAAGTTGCTCTAGGAGTCTTTGGGGTGTGAAGAGCAGGGTAAAAATGTTTTTAATATTATGGCCAGAGCATGGCAGGAAAAAATAGGATTCTCAAAGTATGTTCTTAAGATACTAAGTATTATCTGTAAAGAAGATAAGTTGTACAGAGGTATAAACTTACGATACAAGATTAATGAAGATTGCAGGCAAGTAGATTTTTCTTTGGAAAAGGGATTATGCCATCTATTGCTGACCAGGTGTGTGAGATTTGTATCCATGCTAGTCTGTGTTCTCTAGTTAAGAAAGCCAGAAGAAATGATGACTGTTTCTAGTGCCTGAATTATTGTTCTGATTTATCCCAGTTTTATAACTGTGGCTTATTTGACAGGATTAGCAAAAGAGGAAACACGAACTAAAGGACATCACTGGGGAGTGAAAGGCAAAGGTAGCCTGAGAATCAATATAAAAAGGACGAGATTGGCAAAGCACAGAAAGAAATAACTAGTTCTAGGAAGGTCTACGGACATTTTCTAACTATGGAGACTTACAGCATAGTTGAGGATGGTGTTATTGAGCTGAGACTAGAATTTATCCAATAAGAGATCTTTATATGGCTCATTTCATTTACCAAGAACAAGTCAGAAGTGGGGTCTATGTTTCTAAATACAAAAGCACTCTCTTGAACCCACAGTTTTCTGTTCCAACTCCCATTTCACGGAAGGCAAAATGATAAGCCTCAGAGACAAGTAATTTGGACAAGAAACTAGACACAACAAAGGTCAGATCCTAGCTCCAAATGCTAAATCACATATTTGCCTCCATAAAGCACAAAAAATACTAATATTGCAGAAGGAAAATTGGTCATGTTCAGAGAAACACATGTGTGTGTACATAAATACGAAATACACTGCACACATATACACATTCACACGCAGTATTCCAGGCAGAACACACAAACTGATATGCTAGCTAGCTCACATGCACCACATTTTGAAAAACAGGCAAAATACAAAGAAGGCATAGGCAAAGCACCCTCCACTTCTGTCACTCCTGCAGTATACCTTTTTTAGTCATAATTATAAAGAGAGCACTGAGTTTCACCCACTTAGCTTTTTTCACTATCTCTGAATGCTTCTGGAACCATGAGCATTCTTGGAAATACAGATAAGGCTGCAGGTGTATGCATTCTAGCCTTCCAATTAAGAATAAAAAATCAAGGGCAGTGAGCCTGGCAGGTGATAAGGGAAGTGCCAAGTTAGGCACCCTGGATATATGTAAGTGTTAATTTGATAGAGTTCAAGCAATATGAATGCTTAAGGTCATAACCTACTACCACATTTGCCTGATGATTGCATCTTGGACATTAGGTTTTCTGAGGAGTCTGTGCATTTTTATTATATTTTGTACCAGCTTTCTGTGACCAGCAAAGGCAATTTACAAAAAGTTAAATTGAAATCAAATCAAAATGTAGTAAAACTTGTTCTTGAAGCATATCATCTAGCCTTACTCAAATCAGGCATACGCGCCTTGGCCCTTGCAATTGGTGTGCACATGTCAGGTAACAACAAGAATAGTGCTGCTCCCTAGCAAGCATAACCTCCATGTAGGGCTTTTCTTTTAGTGGAGTCAGAAGTATGTAATCTACTACTTGGAATCTGGCATACTTTGCCTCATAGTTAGTGAAGAACTCTTAACCGATTCTTTGTTTTGTAGTTGGCCAGTCTGTACTGAAAGACATGAGTAAGGTGAGGAAGTTGAAGCAGTCAGGGGAACCATTCCTCCAGGATGGTTCCTGCATCAACGTAGCCCCTCATCTGCACAAATGCCGGGAGTGCCGGTTAGAACGCTACCGCAAGTTCAAGGAACAAGAGCAAGATGACTCTACTGTGGCCTGCCGCTTCTTTCACTTCCGCAGGTAATGAAGTTCTCTGAGCGTGTCTCAGTCTACCATTTGCTGGTATCTAAAATCTAGCTTGCCCATTTACATTTTGACAGCAACATAATTTTGAAAATAATTTCAGATCTTTAGAGTTTAATATGCTTTCTGTAATGACTACTGCATTTCCTGGTATAGCTTCTGCGATTTTCTTCACTCATCCTGGTGAAGCTGACCTGTGAACTTGCAGCTGAATAATAAGATGGATAAAAAGTTTTAAAAGCCAAAATGAAATTTAATTTAAATGGGATGTTTAATTTTTAAAAAAATGTTCAGGTAAGCGTTGCATATTTGAAAATAACTTGACTTCATAATGAGATCTGAATGTGGTATATATATTTTTGCATTCTATACTTCAAACTCAATTAGTGAGTCTCTGCCAAACATACTGGCCTAGTTTGCATGTAATCACGAACTGTGACTTGTTTAATCCATAGTTAATTGTGGCCATGTGGCAGCATGTGTACTGTTTTCAACACACTTATTCCTTCTGTTTTCTTAACAATCCAGAGTTTCCAGGTTTGGATGTAACAGTAACAGCCCAAGAATAGATAGGGATGTTTAGGAAAGCAAAAGTAGATGAAACAACCATGCTTACTCTCATGTGCTCACAACCAACCTAATTGATTTATATCAGATTTTCCACTTTGTTGTTCATTAATTTCCTAAATATGACTGCTACCAATTGTTAAATCAACTTGGTGGTCTTCAACTAAAACAAAGGTAGGAGGATAACCAAAGCTTCTGGTCATGCAGCCTATATATCTTTAGTACAATAAATTTTATATAATTTTAAAACAATATGATCTGTAAGCCACCTCCACCCCCCACATCTGAGGAACCATTGAAAATGTCATATTTTTTCACCAGACAGAATGGTGTATGAATCTTCTGTGGAGGACCAGATACTATTTTGGTTTTTGTTCTTTATTCCCCTCCAATCCCAGCACTTATGGGAGTTTGATTCCCAGTAGGCAAAATTGACTTATTGAGCTCCTTGAGTCAAATGACTTGATTCACCCCTGGTTTAAAGATGGCAGGGGTGGGGTGGGAATAAAGAAGGGAATTAATGTGAAGTAATTACAAATTCTTAGTTAATTTATCTTTGATTTTTTGCTCAGATTGATAAGGTAGTTTACTGAGCATAAGCAACACATTCCAGTAAAGTTAGGTGTGCTGGACTTTGGGGCAGTTCTCCAGAATTTTCTGGAAACAAGATTTGTCACTTCTAAGGGAATGGTGTTTCTTGATAATGTAGATGTTGATGACATCAAATAGGGTTCATCATTGTAGCAGTAATAAATGCACCACCATCATTTTGGCAATTCTTGCCTCAGAAATCAAACACTTAAGTCTCACCTTGTTCTTGGTGATTTAAAATACTGATTAAAAATCATTGTGATTTAAATCAACCCATCCTGCGAAATTGATACATGCTTCACAGGAGGATCCTTGTATTCTAGCATTTTTGAAACTTAGTGTCCTTTTTTACTGTAGAAAGCATCAATGTATGAATTTTTTTCTAAACATTACATCTTAATATACTTTTATGAAATATGTGAAGAGTCTTGAAATGCTAATACATACAAAAGGGTAGATTGTTCCGCAGGAAATGAAGGAGAAAATCTGGTCAAACTGGCTTAGAACCGGTTAGAGTGACGAAGATCATGTGTTCATAAAAGCGTTAGTAATACTTTCCCATCTCATACACTTTCCCGCATGTGAGTGCGTGTTTTGCTGTTGGCTATCTGTTTTTTTCCTAGAGAAATGAAGAAAAGCCATGTGAATAAAGCATGTGTTTCATGTGTGTCCATCCTAAGTGATCCTGCTTGTTTTTTTAAATGAACCCCATGTGGGGAGGGGAGGAGGTAATACAATTTTCATTTATAGTACATGTATAAGGTCTCAGGTTCGAAACACAGGTCTCAGCAAGATAAAAATTAGTAGCCAAGCAGAAATTGAACTTCTGGAAAAGAGGGCAATGCTTTTTATGCCAATCACTTCCTCTATGCAAGTTAGTTATGTTGTATTGCTCTTTAAAACCTAGATAATGGAAGCTTACTCCTGAAGATGAAAATGGGAAACAGTTCACAAAAGCCTCTAAAAAATAGCACTGGGTTGACCATCTTGCCTAATTAGAAATGGTTTTTATTATTGCTATTAAAAGTAGTTTTTAACAAAATTCCATTTTCTGTTAGTTTCTGCCATAGTATGTCTTCAGGAATCAATCATGCTAATTTTAGAGGATATGCATAATGGAAGACATTCTTTTAGCTTTGCTCTTTGCTCTAACCCATTCATTCCATACTATTTCAGACTGATATTTACTCGGAAGGGCATACTACGAGTAGAGGGATTCTTGAACCCCCAACAGAGTGACTCTGATGCTATGAGCTTGTGGATCCCGTCGTCATCTCCTGCAGAGGGGATTGATTTGGAGACCTCTAAATACATCCTGGCCAATGTTGGGGACCAGTTCTGTCAGTTGGTTATGTCTGAAAAGGAGGCAATGATGATGGTGGAACCACACCGTAAGTACCTCTTTTCTTTTTAACTTGTGTGTGTAGTGCACTGAAACTTGAATTACTATAGGAAAGGTAATCAAATCACTATCTTAATTGTTTATTCAGATTTCTTCAGTCATGTTGAATAGCTTAAAGATTATGCCCTTTTGAGGTTCGGAGGAAAGAATTTCCTCTTTCAAATTAGTTCTGAACAACATATAAACAGAGAATAAATTTGCACATCATTGTTCACATATCACTGCATTGCAACTACAATTTCTGAAAGTCATTTAAAATCTAGTTCTTATTTACCACAGTGAAATACTTTATCTGATAACAAATCTCAGCCCACAAATGTAATAGAACACAGATTTTCCTAAGTGCCATGTTACCATCACATAGTGCTGTGTAATTGGCTGGTTGTTGGTATGTGCTAGGTCTTAATCTAGTGATTCTAATTATGTGAACTATTAAAAATTGGCAGTAAAACAAAAACATTGTATGGATTAACCTGAATCCATCATGGGAAGATTTATGCATGAAAAAGGGCCTTTTCCTGAGTTTCTCAAACTCCACCATTCCTTTTCTCAGAAAGGGAGAGACATGCATTTAAATGTGTGTTGAACAGCTTTGAATGTCTCCTGTACAGCTCCCAGGTTTTCAAAAAAAAAAAAATTATAATCTGTTCACCCACACATCATTGCTCTGCTCTGCTCTGCTCTGCTCTGCTCTGCTCTGCTCTGCTCTGCTCTTCTCTTCTCTTCTCTTCTCTTCTCTTCTCTTCTCTTCTCTTCTCTTCTCTTATCTTATCTTATCTTATCTTGTTTTATTTTTTGGTAGAAAAAGTGGCCTGGAAGAGAGCTGTACGGGGTGTGAGAGAAATGTGTGACGTATGTGAAACAACACTGTTCAATATTCATTGGGTTTGTCGTAAATGTGGCTTTGGGGTTTGTTTGGATTGTTACCGCCTCCGGAAAAACCGTCCACGCAGTGGTGAGTACTTTGCATTTGTTTTCAAAAAACGCTGTAAAGGTTGAATGGCTATACTGCTTCAGGTGGTTGTCTTGTGAAAAGGTTAGAATGTAATGACACAGAATGATTGCCTTAAGTAACCCACCAAGGATTTCTGATGCCTACTTGTTTAACTACAGCAGCAACAGACGCTTTCTCCCCATCCCCACATCTAAATTAAACTGTTGAAATGGGGCAAGTTGAGCAACTAGAAGAAGATTTCTGTGTGCCTGGACTTTGAACTCAGTTATTAAACAGAAAATAATTCCTGGACTGAAGTCAGCCCACCTCTGAATAAACTGGTTGCTTTGGTATGTTATTGACAAAGCAGTGCTGCAGGTTGGGCGTGCTACTTTGATTTACTCTCTTCACTTATTCTGAGCTATCAAAACAACACTGAGAGCAGAGCACTTAATTTTGGGTGTGTATGAACCTCAATCTCTTGTTCCCACTGTTTCTCTGTGGATAGTCCTGAAGGAAAGTAACCTCTGAGCAGGGGTGACTTTTACCTTAGTGGGAGTAAGACCCTCCAGCATAGGGAAGATAAAATAGAATTGTATGCTGTCCTAAGTGGGAAATGGGACTTTTATTGGCTGGTTTTATTTTGTCCCTTGAACATTCTAAATGAAAATCTTGTATAGAAATAACTTAATATACTGCTTGGGGCAGGACATGCAGTTGGTAAGTAATAGGAAAGCAAGCTAAGGTGCAGGTATGTGGATATACGTTACTGAAAATAGTGGACTATAATGAGGCAGAAACTGAATAATGCAAAATACATCATGAAAAGTTTCATTTCAAGTTTGATAATGCATTTTCCAGTTTAAAAAAAAAAGTGAAATGTTCGTATTGGGTATCCAAGGCATTTTTCAGTGCTGCATTAAAGATTCCAATTATCTCTTAAGATATTTAATTCGTAAAAACGCTGCAAGGTTTTCTGTTACTCTGAAAAGACTGCCTAGTAAAACTGAAGCTTGGCACTTTTGAATTTTTTTACTTTGTGGAACTGTACATACAAGCAAGGATTTGGAAAGTTAAAAGATGTGACTGTCCTATTTCAGAAACAGAGGAGATTGGTGATGAAGAGGTTTTTTCATGGCTAAAGTGTGCAAAAGGACAGTCACATGAACCAGAAAACCTCATGCCAACACAGATCATCCCTGGAACAGGTAATACTTCACCAATAACTCTTATTTTTCTATGTCTTTTCTGGTCTCTTGCACAGAGAGCTCTCTCAAATGGTTTAAAAGCCAGTTCTTTATCAACACTATCGGCTCTCTGAGGACAGGTTTCTTGTTTGTCAAGTCCTAGTACCCTTACTGGTCATGCTGTAAGAAGAAATATACCGATGCTTGCATTTTGAGACTTTTAAGATTTTGATATGGAGCTTGATACCCACATTTCTAACTTTCCAGCACTATATAATATTGGAGATATGGTTCATGCAGCACGTGGCAAATGGGGAATTAAAGCTAACTGTCCATGTATTAACCGGCAGAACAAATCTGTGTTGCGGCCTGCTGTAACCAATGGAATTTCACAGGTATGTAAAGTTTTAATCTGCTTCAGATTTGAAATGGCATGATCTTGATAGGATTTATCCACTTACTGCATGCACCCTAACTATGGCTGCTGTCTTTCAAGAATCATTACATATGTTGGAGTAATAGTTTGTAATTGCTTCAAGCAACTTGAGTTGTATAGCATATTAATGGAAAAGCAGAATATAAATGAATAGCTTGACTAATTGGATGATAAATATGCAATCCAGTATACTTGCTTAATTCTTTTTAGAAGGTTTCTGCCAGTAGCAGATTGAACAGATTTTTCTGAGGTCTGAATATATACAGCCCAATTGTTATTTTTTAAAGAATTAGATCTGATAGACAGAGTGCCTGAACAACTATGGATGGAGGTTCGCAACATTGTACAAGAGGTAGCAACTAAAACCATCCCAAAGAAAAAGGAATGCAAGAAAGCAAAATGGCAGTCTGAGGAAGCTTTACAAATAGCAGAGAAAAGAAGGGAAGTGAAAGGCAAGGGAGAAGGAGAAAGATACACCCAACTAAATGCAGAATTCCAGAGAATAGCTAGAAGAGATAAAAATGCCTTCTTAAATGAACAGCGCAAAGAAATAGAAGAAAACAATAGAACAGGGAGGACCAGAGATCTCTTCAAGAAAATTGGAGATATGAAGGGAACATTTCATGCAAAGATGGGCATGATAAAGGACCAAAATGGCAGGGACCTAACAGAGGTAGAAGAGATTAAGAAGAGGTGGCAAGATTACACAGAAGAACTATACAAGAAAGAGCTTAACGATGGGGTGGTCATTGACCATGATGGGATGGTCATTGACCTCGAGCCAGACATCCTGGATGTGAAGTCAAATGGGCCTTAGGAAGTCTGAGCAACAACAAAGCTAGTGGAGGTGGCAGTATTTCAGCTGAGCTATTCAAAATTCTAAAAGATGATGCAGTAAAAGTGCTGCACACAATATGCCAGCAAATTTGGAAAACTCAACAGTAGTGACCACAGGATTGGAAAAGGTCAGTTTACATTCTGATCCCAAAGAAGGGCAATGCCAAAGAATGTCCAAATACCGCACCATTGCACTCACTTCACATGCTAGCAAAGTTATGCTCAAAATCCTACAAGCTTGGCTCCAGCAGTATGTGGACTGAGAACTACCACAAGTACAGGCAGGATTTCGAAGAGGCAGAGGAACTAAAGATCAAATAGCCAACATATGCTGGATCATGGAGAAAGCTAGGGTGTTCCAGAAAAACATCTACTTCTGCTTCATTGACTATGCTAAAGCCTTTGATTGTGTGGATCACAACAAATTGTGGCAAGTTCTTAAAGAGATGGGAGTACCAGACCATCTTATTTGTCTCTTGAGAAACCTATATGCGGGTCAAGAAGCAACAGGAGAACTGGACACGGAACCACTGATTGATTCAAAATTGAGAAAGGAGTTTGGCAAGGCTGTATACTGTCGCCCTGCCTATTTAACTTATATGCAGAGCACATCATGAGAAAGGCGGGGCTAGATGAATCACAAGTTGGAATTAAGATTGCCTGGAGAAATATCAACAACCTCAGATATGCAGATGATATCACTCTAATGGCAGAAAGTGAAGAGGAACTATAAAGAGCCTCTTGATGCGGGTGGAGGGGGAGAGTGCAAAAGTTGGCTTGAAACTTAACATTAAGAAAACTAACATCATGGCATCAGGTCCTATCACTTCCTGGCCAATAGATGGGGGGAAAATGGAGGTAGTGAGAAATTTTATTTTCCTGGGCTCCAAGATCACCGCAGACGGTGACTGCAGCCAAGAAATTAAAAGATGCTTGCTCCCTGGGAGGAAAGCTATGGCAAATCTAGACAGCATACTAAAAAGCAGAGACATCACCCTGCCAACAAAAGTGTGTATAGTCAAGGCTATGTCACATCACGTCGCTTCTTAGAGGCTATAGAGGGAGGGTTTTTCACACAGAGGGTCCGAGAGGCGATGAGGGGGAGAAACATCCTTGGCTTGGTCTTGACCAATAGAGGGGAGCTGATAGATGAAGTACAGATTAGGGGAGCTCTGGATGCGAGTGATCACTCCATCCTTTGCTTTGAGATCAGGGGACTAGGGATGTGCAGCAGGTCGAGCACTAGAAGCTGGGACTTCAAGAGGGCCAACTTTGGCTAACTGAAGGCCAGACTGGGGAAAGTCTCCTGGGATAGGTTATTGGAAGGTAAGCGAGTTGAGAAGGGATGGATGGAACTCAAAAGGGAAGTTTTGGAGGCACAAGCCTTGACAATACTTCTAGTTAGGTGGGGAGGTGGAGGAGAGTGCTGCCATGGATGCAAAAGGCGGTGGTTAGAGGGATTAGACGAAAGGAACCTCCGTAGGAAATGGGTACTGGGGCAAATAGACAAAAGGGTATACCGGGAGGAGGAGGCCCGTTGCAGAAGGATTCTTCGCAAGGCTAAGGCTGATTACAAGCTGAGACTTGCCAAGAATATCAAGAGCAACAAAAAGGGCTTCCTTCAGCATGTAAATAGGAAGAGGAAGGGGAGACAAGTGGTGGGACCACTAAATAAGGAGGAAGGAGATCCAGTGACTGATGCGAGGGAACAGGCACAGATGCTAAATGACTATTTTGCCTCTGTGTTCTCTCCAAAGCTGGACGGGGGAGATATGCATAGGAGATTAGATGAGGCTGTGGACTTAGGGGCACAGATTAGAGTCACCCCCCTTGAAGTCGAGGGGCTCCTCAGGGCACTGGACATTACAAAGGTGCCAGGCCCTGACTGGTTACACCTGAGAGTACTTAAAGAGTTGGCAGGGGTTCTCTCATGCCCGCTGGCCTCCATTTTTGAGGCCTCGTGGAGAACAGGTGAAGTTCCAGAGGACTGGAGGGTGGCATCAGTGGTCCCAATTTTCAAAAAGGGTAGTAGAAGGGATATGGGGAATTACAGACCTGTTAGCCTTACATCCATTGTAGGAAAAACAATGGAAAGGCTCACAATAGACAGAGATCTAGTGATGCTAGATAGGGAAGGGAGGCTGGCAGCCACACAACACAGCTTCCGCAAAAACAGGTCCTGCCAGACAAACCTTGTGGAATTCTTTGACAAGGTTTTGAGATGGCTGGATGGAGGGGATGCAGTGGATGTGGTTTACCTGGATTTCAGCAAGGCCTTTGACAGAGTGCCCCATAATATCCTGGTGGAGAAACTGAGGGGCTTTGGGATACACCAAAGCACTGTCTGGTGGATTAGGGCATGGTTGACTGACCGAAAGCAGAGGGTAACCATTAGTGGGGAATTGTCAGGATGGCGGCCAAGGGCCGATCCTGTTTAATCTTTTCATAAATGACATGGAAGAAGGGGTGAACAGTCTGCTGATCAAATTTGCAGACACTAAAACTGGAGCAGTGGCCACAACTGAGGAGCAGATACTCCAGATCCAAAAGGATCTTGACAGATTATGGAAGTGGGCAGGAGACAACAGGATGGCGTTCAATGTGCATAAGTGCAAGGTCTTGCACTTGGGGCATAGGAATAGGTGACATAAGTACAGGTTAAGTGACAAGTGGCTGGAGAGAGGTCATTGAGGCCCCATCGGTGAGGGTGTTCAAAGATAGGCTGGACATGCCCATGGTAGGCATGTCGTGAGCGGATCCGGCTGGAGCCAGGAGTCAGACTAGATGGCCCCGGAGGTCCCTTCTGAGTCGCTCTGTTTCTATGTTTCTATGGTTTTCCAGTTGCAATGTATGGCTGTGAAAGCTGGACCATAAGGAAGGCTGAGCGCCGAAGAATTGAGGCCTTTGAATTGTGGTGCTGGAGGAGACTCCTGCGAGTCCCTTGGACTGCAAGGTGATCAAACCCCAGTCAGTCCTAGAGGAGATCAACCCTGACTGCTCTTTAGAAGGCCAGATCCTGAAGATGAAACTCAAATACTTTGGCCACCTAATCAGAAGGAAGGACTCCCTGGAGAAGAGCCTAATGCTGGGAACAATAGATGGCAAAAGAAGAGGGGGATGGCAGAGAATGAGGTGGCTGGATGGAGTCACTGAAGCAGTTGGTGTGAGCTTAAGTGGAGTCCGCGGGATGGTGGAGAACAGGAAGGCCTGGAGAAATGTTGTCCATGGGGTCGTGACTTCGCAACTAACAACAACATTGTTATTTTTCAAAAGATGAAGAGCATAATACTGTCTTCTTCACAGAAGTACCCAAGTCTTATCCATCTTCCTCATCAAGCACCACTTGTCTTCCATGCAATACTTGTAGCATCCTATACCATGTTGGAGCCCAGGCAGGGGAAACCTCTTGTCTCCTGTTCACAATCAAGGACATATGGTGTAAGCTCTGAATGCAAGGGAAGGCCTGGGAATTATTTCAGTGGATGGGGCTTAAGATTTTATTCTGCTCCCATGCCTTTTCTTCTTGTCTTTCTCAGTTTGTTCTCTCTTAGAACTTTCTTGCTCCTGTACCAGTTCCATTTTTGTATTTTTCATCATGGTTTCTCCAAAACCAGTAATCCTTTGAACATTCTCATTTATTAACTGTATTGAAATAGAGATCTGTCTGGCTAGTGTTCTAGGTATACATTGTTAGGCTGGTTCAAAGATCTTTGTAAACATTGTGTTGATGGAACGATTGTAGCTATTATATTTGCCAGTATTTGGAATTCTCCTCACAGACAATCTTAGTATTGTACTGTTGCTAGTTAAAAGAAACAACAGCAAAAACATTTAAGTTAATTAAAAGTGTTTCAAATACCACATTTTCACTGTGTTGTATATGATCCTCTCTTTCAGCAGTTGCCCAGTATGAATCCTGGTACATCCATTTCTGGAAATGAGAATTCATTTTCTGGTGGCACAGGAACAACAGAAGGTGGACAGCTAGACACAAATGCTGCACCTAAGTCTGAAACTACGGAAAGCAAAATTGAAGAGCCTGTAAAAACAGAAGTTCCAGCAACCAGCAACAGTGGTGGTGAGACAAAACCTAACAAGTCGCTATGTCCAGAAACAAGCCCCTCATCAGCACTGCACTGGCTTGCAGATTTAGCAACACAAAAAGCAAAAGAAGAAACAAAAGGTATGTTATTGGAGCTGCTGATTTCTTGACTAGAGAGCTGCGGAGGTAAAGAGACAGAGAAAAGGGACATTTTCAAGGATAAGGATGTTGAAGGCAAAATGAATGAAGGCTCCTTGAGATGATTGCTTTCTGAATGTCAAGGGACATTGATTTAGTATTCTCAGTGTTTGTAATCCATATAGAGAATCTGCAGATCTCATCTAAATGGCAAATGGAGAAATAGCAGAATAGTCACAAGCAGTGATGTTGTCTAAAAGAGCATCTGTAGTCTTAAACATTTTGTTTTAGTTGGGGTTTTCTCTTTAACATGGCAGCAGTGCTACATCACACGTGGAGAACTCAGCCCAGTTTGCTCTGGAGGGAATAAATGGTGCTGAATCTGAACCATTTCACTCATCTTATTTTATTTCTTTTTAAAGCAGTCTAATCATAAACTGAATAAGTTTGCATAAAAGATTTTGCATTAATTAAAAAAAGCACAGATGTCGTTCAGACATACAATGTCTAAACTAGAGCTTGTTGAGGCTACATGAGAACAAGCATGCAACCTTCTGTCTGCTTTCCACTTCCACTTCACACCCTATTTCTCAATCAACTCATGATAGCTCCTTTCCTAAGAGGTTTGATGTATCATCTGAACTTGGAACTCTGCGTTGTTGAGGGATGAACAACCTAGCATTTTAATCCAACAGCAAAACATGGATTCAAATTCTGAGTTGTTTGCCTTCAACAATCCAGAGATCCAGATACAGCCATACCATCAAACCTCCCAGGAAAGGGGCATTCCTGAATTGGAGAAACAACATGCAAAGTGACAGGCATGCATCCAAGGTCTCTCACTCATACAAGCCATGGGTTAATAGTTTGACTTTATATGCACCTTGAATGTGAATGGAAGTGTAGTTACCTTTTTCTACATTTTTATTCATAATTCACAACTGTTAATATATCCTTTTCTCCCCCAAAGGTCATTGCCCCCTCCACTCTTCTCACAGCTGACATTGTGAACTGTTCTGACTGCCCCCCCTCACCAGAGAGTACAAAAAGGTGCATGTCAGGGGGATGGGAGGGCCAAGGTGGGGTCAAGGTCTTACGCTGATTCCTGTCAGTGCCCCAATCTTATCTCTCCTTCGCACTAGAGAGCTGGAACCAGCCATCTAGATGAAGATACATGCGGCACGTTGCAGCAGTAGTAGAGACTCCTGCTGCAGCTATGCCATGTTCCATGCCTAGGATGCACATGTGCCTCCAAGTGCAGAGGCTTATGTGCAGCAAGGGTGCACAGGGCATTGGATTATATCCTTAGATGCATTAAAGTGGCTTAATGCTTGTGTGAAATGAGTTTTGTTTTAAGAAAATAGCTCGGGTTGCAGTCTTCCTCCCTCCAGTCTTCCTCCTCCTCTTTATTATATATTCAGTAATCAAATGTGGGTGTAACTCATTCCTGGGTAGGTGCTGGAAATACCCTATGAATTCTGGAAGATTTGTGTCCAGACCAATTTAAACCACCTCTTGTATAGCTAAGCTTTTGAGGGTCAGATGGAGGACTATCCCTTTGACATTCTGGCATTCCATTGCAAGCTGATGTGAAGAATTTTCATATGTTTTCTATGACTGCAAGAATTTTATCTACAACTGAATAATGTTCTAAGATACATATTAATGATCCTTCTTCATGACATACTGTTGTCTTAAATTAGAACTGGTCATTTGGCTTGTTTATACTTTTAAGTATCTTGTAGCAATAATTCTTTTCTCATAGGTGCTTAGCTTATGAATGGTTTTGTTACAATTATTGCTTTAAAGCCCTCCTGTATAACTACGAAAGTACTACATCCAGTTTTTAAAAATACGTCTTTCCTTCTGTGGTCCCTATCTTCTTGTTTTACAGAAGCAGGTTCACTAAGGTCAGTGCTCAGTAAAGAATCACAGTCACCTTTTGGGTTGGATTCCTTCAACTCTGGTGCAAAGACCTCTCCTTTAACTCCAAAGCTTTTTAATAGTCTTCTGTTGGGCCCAGTTGCCTCAAGCAACAAGACAGAAGGTTCCAGTCTTCGTGATTTGCTTAACTCTGGACCTGGAAAATTGCCTCAGGCATCACCTGATACTGGGATCCCTTTTCCTCCTGTTTTTTCTGGAGCTTCCACTGTAAGTAATATTCCTTTCTTTGATATGATGAGATGATTGGCTATATCTCCTTTTGAAAAAAAAATGGTGGTGCAAATGGCTTTCATTTTCATACAAGTAGTACATTTTTCAGGAAGTAATTTGGTTTCTGAAAGTGTTAGGAATATCTTCCCTATCGCCTCTCTCATTTGCACGTGTTGACAATGCTTATACAAGTTCATGTATTACAGTCTAGTTAGGACAGCATGACAAACCTCAGTTACAGATGGAATATTCAAAATGGTTGCCCACACTGCAGTCTACCATGGCTTAAATAAACCATGGTGGCCAATTTGATTTTGCAAACTGGCCCACTTATTGTATACAACATTACACAGGCAGAAGGCAGTTCACATGTTATCTTTTCCTTCCTTAAGCTCCTTGTACCACTTGAAACATCTCACTGAAGAGGAAGATCTCCTGAATATTGGGAGCTCTGCCTTTGGGGACTGCAGCAAGAGCAGGAGGCCCATTGGGTTAGGGTAGAGAAATCTTGAGCCCTGCTCAGGCAGTTTTGAGTAGCCCTGAAGATCTTCAATCCCAGTAAATAAAAAAATAAAACAGTGAAGCTTTTTTCTTCCTATCAGTAGTCAGAAACCATTGAGGCAGGAGAAGGAAATAGAAAACCTGTTTCTTTAGAAGCAGTGAAGATAGTTCCTGAAGTATCAGGCATATGTAAACTAATGGATGATTATTTCTTTAATTTAGAATTACAAAACCTTTTCTTTCACACATGGAAAGAATGTCATCCTTACCATTCTGCCCTGTCCTTTAGAGCACTACTGTAGAACCAATGGGCAACATATGGCCCACAGCATCCAGTGCATGCTCTTACCCTATATGCATAGGGCCAACTGGTAGGAGTGTTTTGTGCCCCTGCTTGATGGCAGTATATGTTCCTTTTTGGTTGGATGTGGTGACCATCAAGCACAGGCTTCCCTCCACCCGCTCTTTCCCTCAGGAAGGCTAAGTGAGAGAAAGCCTTGGGTGTTGCTTCGCAAAACCCTTTGTGCTTGTATGCCTACTGGGCAGTTGGTGTTTCAGCTGTCCAGAAAGAGCAGAGATAACCTCCATGATCTGGAGTGCAGTGCTGGAGAGGTGGAGGTTTATTGATGTACCTGCCAGGCAGGCAGGAGTTCCAAACATATGGCATGCGCAGAGAGAGAGAGAGAGCGCAAGCAAACGAGCAGGCGAGCAAGAATAGGTGGCTGTCTGCAGTGTATCTGTCCAGTATCAACAGCAACCCCAAACTTAATTTTCCCATGGGTGAATTTTCTCCCCACCTGTGCTACAGACCTCTTTGAACCCAAACATATGTACATCTAATAAAAAGAGTCATTTTTATTTGAGGTGGCTGTCAGTATTTTGATTTAATTGGTTTTAATCTCATTGAAGTTAATTGGCATTATTGACATGTTTCCCCCTCCCCCAAATAAGCAGCTGCTTTCCTCTGGCTATCAGATTAATTTCTGGTAATAAACTACAGGATATGGATATCTGTCAGTATAAAACAGGGGCAGAGAAAAATGCCATAAAAGAAAGAAATATCAGGCATAAGAGGAAAAGAGCAGCAATAAATCAAAATGTACTTTAGTACCATGAAAGAAAGGCGTTATGTTAAAGCCAGGCTA
Source organism: Varanus komodoensis (assembly GCF_004798865.1). Lineage (NCBI taxonomy): Eukaryota > Metazoa > Chordata > Lepidosauria > Squamata > Varanidae > Varanus > Varanus komodoensis. The sequence continues at coordinate 205,853 of NW_025336346.1, forward strand.
CCCGATATATGGGAAATATCAGCGAAAACTGCTGAGAGAAAAGAAATTAGAAAAACATCCACAGTGCCCCTGGCTTCCTTCAGATGGGAACCTTTGCTTTCTCTCAGTCCCTACAATGAATAGAAAGGCATGTCTATTCCATGAATAGAAAGGCAATACTGGATTTAAATACTCATCTTTAAAGATTAACATGCCAGTTTCATGAGCAGCATATTATACCTAATAAGCACTGAATCTGTTTCTAAACACTTGGATCAAGTAGTAACCATTGTGAATACGGTCTGTTGCTTACCGTAGTACAGGGTTGTTTAAGAATGGAAGCTTCCTGAATCTTGTCACCTCTTTTTCGCTACCTTTGCACATTCATTTTTCTAGCAAGTGTCTACTTAGTTGAAAGATCAGTGTCTCTGGTAAAGGCAAGACTTAGGTTGCTGTGTGGATTTCTATATTCTAGGGGGCCAAGAGCAAAGCCAGTTTGCCCAACTTCCTCGATCATATTATTGCTTCTGTGGTGGAAAATAAGAAGATGTCTGATGCTACCAAGCGAACAAGCAATTTGCCTGACACACATAAAGAAGTGAAAGAAATGGTAATGGGATTAAATGTCCTGGATCCACACACTTCCCATTCTTGGCTCTGTGATGGAAGGCTGCTGTGTCTGCATGACCCCAGCAACAAAAACAACTGGAAGATCTTCAGGGAGTGTTGGAAGCAGGGTCAGGTAAATCAAAAAGTCAGCCCAGTCATCTCTTGTTTCTGTAATAATATTTATGTTGTCCTGGAAGCAAACTAGCTGCTGTGGTGCAGTGTTTGTACTTAGTTCAATACATGAAGCAAAACAAAAACACAGGTGGCTGCATGTTGGTTTCTGTGTGATATAAGCACAGTAATTCATATCAGGAGCAGAACTCCATATCCCAGAATTCAGTTAAACAGTGGGAGATTGGACTAGGTGGCATATGGGCTGTGCCTAGTGAACTTTGGGAATTCAACACAAGGTAAGCAGGATTTCTTGTAGTCAGGAAGCCAGCAGATGGGAATCTCCTTACTTTCTCTGTTATTAGGAGAATAAATTATATAAAATAAATACATATATGCATGTTTAATTAGTATAAGTGTGCAGCTGCTGAAGTTAAGAGCTTGTTGCATAGTGGAGGGTATATTCTACCACACTATTACAATGTTCTGAAGGAAAAGAAAGCATGCTACAAGCCGTTACACACATAATTGTCTGGATAAATTAAACTCTTATACTTGAGACTATGAAGAGAAATAAGCTGCAGTTCTGCTAACCAAATCTAATCTTAACAGACCAGCCCTTTTATGTTTTCATTTTTTTTTGGTCTTACTCAATTTAGATGACTTGGGACCTGAATTCATCTGATAATGTCTTCTGAGAATTATCATAGAGAAATAATCTCATATTCATGTTTCCACAGCCTGTTTTAGTTTCTGGGGTTCATAAGAAATTGAAGCCTGAACTCTGGAAACCAGAGGCATTTAGCCTGGAATTTGGAGATCAAGATGTAGATCTGGTCAATTGTAGAAACTGTGCCATAATCTCAGATGTCAAAGTTCGTGACTTCTGGGATGGCTTCGAAGTCATTTCTAGTAAGTACAATCTTATAGTGGTATATCAGATCCTTTCTTCCCTTCTGTGAATTCTCTTAATACTGATTGTGAGTAATATGATACTGATTGTTATCAGTGTTACTGTTTAAGAAGCCATACTTTAATTGCATTGAAGAACATTACTCATTGTAATGTTAATAGACCAGTATAGTTGGCTGCCTTGCTAAAAGCAATGAGGAGTAGCTCTTTATAGCTTCTAACCTGCTTCTTCATGTTAATTCTTTCCTCCTCTGTCCATGGTTTAGCTCAGTTTCTGGTTCAATTCATGGCAGATAACTCCTTGGTTGCTTACCCCTGCCTGCAGAGGGAGTAATTGGACAGCATGCACAAAACCTCTGCTGAGACCACAACAATTCAGGGTTTCAGAAATTAAACCCCTAGTGAACTAGGCCACTAAGTTGAAGAAATTCATGGTAATGTTAGGACTCATTGTTTTGGGGAACCCAAATTCCACTTTTCTGACTATCCTGCCCTAGGGTGGGTTCACATGTCACACTAAGCCATCCTGCATATTGTTCTCCTTCGCTTTTCACCTTATTCCTCTTGTTGGGTCCAGGATGTATCCCAGATGTCTTTCAGGCAGAACCAGTCTTGTCATCCTGATACCCTCCCCAGTGCAGTCTCTTTTCATTCACCACCTTTTAAGATTATTTTTGGTGCTTCAGGGTTGTGCAAATAGAATTGTATTTTTAATTATTATCTTCACGAGTCTACTTTTTAATTATTATCTTCATGAGTCAGTTCTGGTCACCTACCTCTCTCACTCATTGGACAGCTGAAACATAGAAGGAAATTGGCATTGTAAAGGCTACACATAAAGGACAAGAGAAGAATGGGGGATATGCCCTCTCTCTCAGCAGGAGTGGGAATGCTGGCTTAATACCTTGCCAGCCCTCTCTTCTACGTGGCTTTACTACCTTGCCAGCCTTTCCACCAACCCCCTTGTCGTCTTGTCAGCCTTTCTCTCCTGGCTGCCATTAGGTCTGGGTGGATTGAGGTACTACTGAGAGAAGCGCCAGTCCTGCTAAGAGACCTGCCTGCAAGACTGCCTGCTGGGGACTAGATTCTGCTTCCACCTGGCCTGAAACACAGCAGGACTATTTCTGCCAGCCTGACAGAGGACTCACACCAGACTTGATGTCTGCAGCCTTGACCAACAGGTCATGGGTGCACTGTCTGGAGCTGGTCAGAATTTCATGTCCCAGCATTTTATTGGTTCAACGCATGTAGCAGGACACACACTGGATTTCAGCTGGGTGGGGGGGGATAGTGACCTGAAGTAGGGAGATTTTGAATAGGTCCTCTTATCATGCTCAGAGCACTGTCTGCTGAGATTTAGACTACAGTGACTTTTCCCCTCTGCAGGGGTGGGAGACCCTTTAACACTGGTAATTATTCTAAATGAAACTGAACCACAAGGATATATTCCTGTTAAAAAAAACAAACACAAATTCAGTGCAAACCATTCTTCATATCTATCTTTCTCCTTTTTGTGCATTGTACAAAGGAGGGGAGGGGGTAGAGAGAGATCGATCTCCCCTACCTGAAGTCCTGTGAAATAGTTTAGCATGCTCTAAGATCATCCTCTGAACATATGAGTTCTTTAAATTTGAGAGGCAGTGCAGTATAGTGGTTAAAAATATGATTCTAGGACTTGGGTAATCTGGCTTCTGGTAACAGCTCAGCTATGGAGCTAACTGGGTGATTGTGGATCAATCAGACTCTCAGCGCCACCTACCTCACAGAGTTGTTGTGGAGGTAAAATTGAGAGCAGGAGGAAAATGATGTAAGCCACTTCAAGTTTTTTTTTTTAAAGGGGGGATATAAATCTAATAAATTACACTTGAGCAGGCAATTTAAACTCAGATCTACCTAGTTTGCAATGCATTACTAGCATTTTAGACTTCATTTTCTCATCTATCCTCCCCAACAAGAAAGAGATTCCTATAGATTTAGGAGAGTTGATAGAGAACAACATAAAGCCAAATGAAACTACTTTACAGAGCGTCTGAGAGCAGATGATGGACAGCCTATGGTACTGAAGTTAAAAGACTGGCCTCCGGGAGAGGATTTTAGAGACATGATGCCTACAAGGTAAGCTTCCTTGTTGTACTGAGCTTGTGAGTTAACAAGAATTGTTAGTGTGTTGGCACTGTACTGTTGTTCAGATCTAGTATCTTAATGTGGTACATGCATTTTTCAGGTTTGAGGATCTAATGGAAAACCTTCCTCTCCCAGAGTACACTAAGAGGGATGGAAGACTGAATCTGGCATCAAGATTGCCAAGCTACTTTGTGCGACCTGATCTGGGTCCCAAAATGTACAATGCTTATGGTATGTAGGCTCAGTAGCATGATTTTGTTCTTTCTTATTGTTTCTCTTAGCAAGAATGTGTTTAGTGTGAGAGGTGATGTGCTGAAGTGGATTATTACCTATATTAGTCTAACAAGAAGTCCTCTATGGATCTGACCATTTGGAATAGTATGGCTCCATTTCAGTTTAGTCTTTTTGGACAAGATGATTGAGTGAGCAGTGTTTGAGCTAGTCCAGGAATTACTGATGAATTTTCTGAACTCTTGGCTCACAGCAGGCCTTGCCTGTATTGGTTGCCCTGGTCAATAGTCTTGATCTAGAGAGGACAGTGGGAATATAATTGCTTATTCTTTTGGGTCTCAGCAGATTTTGATCCAACTAACCATCAGATCATTTTGAACCACTTGAGAAGGACAGGACCATGAAGCATTGGTTCTTAATGGATGCCAGAAAGAAGCACTTGATGGGGCTGTACTACTGTCTAGATTCTGGGATATTGTAAGATCCCATCTTGTACCTAGTTCTTATTAAGATCTATTAACTGCTATTGTGAGGATTGTTCGTCAGTTTGATATTGTATGTCAGTGACACCCTGTTCAATTCCTGCAAGAATGTCAGGTGGATTGGGCAGAATGAAAGCTAACGGTTTGATACTTAATCTAGACAGAAGTTATGGTGGGCTAGCCTATGTTTGAAGGATTATTGAGTTGGGTATATACTTTTCCTCCAGAATGTTACCCCATGCTTCTTGACAAAGATGGGCTATAAGGAGTAGAACAAGTTGAATGTGCTTTGGAACCCAAGGTGACCAGTGATGAATCTTTAAAGGCTTTTGTGGTCTAGGACCAACATACCCTTGGGATTATCACCCCCTAGATATTCTTCACCATGTTCTCCACACTTTGAGTTGAGGTGGCACTCATTTTGGTTCCCTACAGTAAAGGAAGACAACTTGTTGTTCTCATGGTGCTTTGGCCTACATTTCTCATAATTTTAACTATTAGCTATATTACCTGCAGCTGATGGCAGTTGTAGGCCCAAACATCTGGAAACTGCCAAGTTGCCTGCCCCATACTAAAGCAACTGAGCTCCTGTTTAGCTTATTAGACTTACTGTTTAGATAACAAAGCTTTACAAGTCCACTCTATTAATTTTACTTGTGTATAAATGTTTCTACAGTAGTCAAAATATTTGAACTGAAGTACTTCACCAAGAAAAAGAAATATCTAGTCTATGCACTAACTTCTTCTTGGAAATTATATTTATTGGAAAACAGTAATACTTAAAAGCATGCACTTCCTTCGCAATGCAAAAATTCACTAAAAGCTGTTGACGTATTTCAATGCACCCAAGGAGCTGGCTGCTTGGGGCAAGATTTATTGTTCCTAGTAATTTTTAGGGTACCTGTTAGAACTGAGCCTTCTAAGATTTCATGTTCATATTTAGAAAACACACATGGGTCTGGATTGACCCTGGACTCAGTCAGTCTTCAGTTAAAATATGTGACAGACCAATAATTTTCAGTCTACCTACTTTTCTCCATGCATGTGTGTACAAAACATGTCTTCTGCTTTAGATTTGGTACTGAATGTGATATAAAGATGCAATAAGCTGCTTTTGCTGATTTGAAGCAGAAAGAGATATTTATTATGAAGTAGTTTTGAAGAAATGTGGAACTATTTCTCTATGTCTTGCTCTTTTTTAAAGTTAAGAACATATAGGTCAAGCAAATCAGGTTTGAAAAACTGTAGAAAAGATAAAAATTTCCTTTCTTTGACTTGTAAGAATAATATCTAGAGCAGAGCATTTTATCTGAATATTCTGCTTAATTTGATTTTCCCCTGAGTCAGTTTTTCTTGCAGTTTGCGCTTAAAAGAATGTGTTTTTCATGGTTTTGTTCCTGTTTTTTTTTTTTCTTTTTGGCATTATTTTTAAAGGGTGAGCATGCCAGACACGATGATAGACCTTTGAAAGCACATATCAGTGGGGTCAGGTTTGATGTGATTGCCTCTTTACTGCTCTTTTGTAGGGCTGATAACTGCAGAAGACAGAAGAGTTGGTACAACCAATCTACACCTGGATGTGTCAGATGCTGTTAACGTTATGGTATACGTTGGAATCCCCATTGGGGAAGGTGCGCATGATGATGGTGAGCTTTTTACTAAGATTATACTTCTGGGGAGAACTTGCATCCCCGGTAACCATGTTCGGGATCACTTAGCTTAGGCCTGCACCATTTCATTTCGTTTTGATTTGTTCTTTGTTCCTGTGTTGCTCTTTCCACTTGTAGTACACATGAACAAAAACCATCAGAGGAGCATTGAGAGGGACAAATGAGCCAGTTCAAGCTGCAAGCTGGAATGCCTAGTCACAAGTGAATTTACTCATGGGTAGGTGTATCAGCTTGTCTTGACACAATGTCCCTTATGAAACCTGTACAGGCATCGTGAGGAACATTATGAAAAGCAAAGAACTCCTTTGCAGCTCTGTCCCAGATCAAATCTTGGATATAGAGTCCTAAGTGCAGTTGTGCCAAGTGCAAACTGCACCAGTTTTCTGAATTGTTTCCTGGGATATATGCTTGTGAGAGACAGGTGGTGCAGACATACGCTTTGACCTTAGGCATAAACAAGTCACCTTGTACATTTGTACCATCCGTAATACATGCTGTGTTGTCAACAAGGGAATGCATCCAGTTATTGCTTTTTCCAGAATATTACTCAAGATGATGTGGTTACATAGACCACTGTTTGTTGTTTCTTGTACCTTATGCTAAAAAGTATGCAATATATTCCTGTAAATTTCAGAGGTGCTGAAAACTATTGATGAGGGAGATGCTGATGATGTCACAAAACAGCGAATCCATGAAGCCAAGGAAAAGCCAGGGGCGCTGTGGCATATTTATGCTGCTAAGGATGCTGAGAAGATCAGGGAGCTTCTTCGGAAGGTATGATGATGGGATGTTTCAGCAATGAAAACTTGTTAGGACTTTTCATTGTATTCTCCACGTCTGATTTTCTTATGACTTGCACATCCCATTATTTAAATTAGATTGGCCTGGTCACTGTGCTGCTATGGGGATATAAATAACCTAAATTAAAAAGAATAAATATTTGGGCAGTGGCGTTCACCAGTGTATCATATTTAGTAATGCTAGCTGTGAGGGTTGTCTTTTTCTCTCCTAATCTGCTGTCACCACAAAACCTACTTTAGCAAAGGTAAAACTCTCATACTGAAATAACTTGAGATGGGGCTTGTTCGCTGAACACAGATTGAGAAGAAATCTACTAGAGGTAGATAGATCTAAACTCTTATAACTTCACATTAGGTTGGTGAAGAACAAGGGCAAGAAAATCCTCCGGATCATGACCCTATCCATGACCAAAGCTGGTACTTGGACCAGACCCTACGTAAACGTCTGTATGAGGAGTATGGAGTGCAAGGCTGGGCAATAGTGCAGTTCCTGGGAGATGCTGTATTTATTCCTGCAGGAGCCCCGCACCAGGTGAGTGTGGAGAGGCTGGGCCTCAAGGGGTAGTGTAAAAATGTATGGGCATTGTAGGAAACAGATTAGTAACATAACATATCCAAAAGAGCAGCCCTGTAGACTGCGACTGCTTGTTTTTTTTCCAGAATAAATAATAGTTATCTAGGATTTTATGTACAATATTGAAAAAGAGAGTTAAAACACAAAGTCATATGGAAAGTGCTCAGCAAAATTTCAAAAGCTAACATAAGGATTGAGAGAGCTGTCTCCATGCTGATATGTATATTTATTTATTGTTAGTGTATAATTATTGGTGAATTGTGTGTTACCCCTGACAGAACTTAAGTTACAGCCGTATGGATGACTTTAGTAGGTATTATTAAGAGTCTTACTATACATTTTACTTAACCATGTAATTTTTAGGGAAAATTGGATTTTCATGCTCTTTCAGAATTTCTTGAATGATTTAGCACATTTTCTTTCTTTGTAATCCTTCAGTTTGTGCCTTCATTTTCTCTTACATTCAGCACGATTAGGCTTTGACATTCTTGTTCTTCCCACCCTCAAATTATCTTACCAGATCTAATGCAGTTTGGATTATCTTTGTGCTCTTGGTGAAACTTTTTTCTCCACCTAACTTATTGCCTAGTTTTTCTGGATCTTCATTGTGATGCTCATTTTGGCCTTCCTTTAAATTGGTGTGGGAAGCTTCTTTGGACTGGAAAGGTATCCCTCCATTGACTGAAAAGCATCAGTAGGTGGGCCCCTGGCATCATTTAGCCTATAGGCTGAGCACTGACTGGAGATCCATCAGCCAGCACTTAGGATACTGAGTTGACTTTGCTATGCAATGGGCTGCCTCAGTTCTTTCTGGTCCTCTCAGAGTTGGTCCAGCTTTACTTTGCCCATTCTTTCCCCATGCTGGGAAAGCCTGCATGGAGCGAAGCAGTCTCCTTCGCATCTGGCATAGTGATAAAGCAAGAATTCTTCTCCCTGACCCTCTGCATGCCTCCAGAGGGTGTGGGGCTCAGGACTCACAGCGGAAATTATTTTATCCCACCATAGCTTGGTCTCATTAAGGGAATTTCATGGTGGAGTTCAGATGACATCTTCTATTCATATCCCTGCGTTTTCTGACTGCATATGTAATCTATTTTCTTACCCATGGAAAACCAGTTATGGAGAAAAGGACTGAATAGCTGCACAATGTCTTCCAGTTAGGAGGATTGGGTATCATCTGTTTCCAAGCACCCTTTGGGAAATGTCCTTGGAGTACCTGATATCTGTATGTCAAATTTTGGCCACACTTTGTAGTAGCATTTACACATCTTATGTATACTTTAAAAAGCAACAAATATTATTTTGAGTTGTTCAGTTTTGTAGCTCACTTACCACCCAGTTCTTCTGCTTATTGTTACAGGTTCATAATTTGTATAGCTGCATTAAAGTAGCAGAAGATTTTGTATCTCCAGAACATGTTAAACACTGCTTCCGACTGACCCAGGAGTTCAGGCACTTGTCCAACACTCACACAAACCATGAGGATAAGCTGCAGGTAAGCCTTTATTAGTTTTGTGGGATAATAGTGAAGGCATTATCGGATTAGGGAAAAAGGAAACACTGTATTTTTAAAAACACTTATGGTTGAATTTTTATTAAAAGGGGTCGTGTTAGCTAAATAAATTCTTAGGCATTCTTACAACCTTTCTTTCTAACTTCTTGTAGAATAGTTTACTAGTGGGTTTGACACAAAGAAACATGGTAATGGTAACTCCATGGGCATAACAGGACTTTCTTGTCTCCTCTCTCTTGTGCCTCCAAAAAGCTCTTAAGCACCCTCTGGAAAGGTGTGGTAAGGGATACAACAAAATTTCCAGGATTCAAGGAAGTTGTTCTGTGCAAACAGAAGCTTGTTTCTGCTGGCAAGATCCAAGCCGATTGTATTTAAGGCTTAACCTGTAGTTAATAAACTTTAGTTAAAGCAAAACCAGTTATCATATTATAAAGATTGCTGTAATGTCAGATATTTAGAGTACTTATAGATTTTACAAAATTGGATTGTTCACCTGACAAGTTTGAGCATAGCATAGATCAGTATGCACATACAAACTACAAAAGTATTATATACTTTTATAAGAAAAAAGAGTCATCAGTATATAAACTTTAAAAAGTATCAGTGGCTTGGACACCTTCCCATATTCTTCTCTGTATGTGTCTAACCTCAAGTACCATGACTTAATATTTAAGAAACTCTAACATGTAACAGTATAGCAGATGGAGACCATTGTTCAGAATTTAATTATTCATTTTCTTTTGTTTACAGGTGAAGAATATTATCTACCATGCAGTCAAAGATGCCGTTGGCACACTGAAAGCTCATGAATCCAAACTGGCTAGGTCCTAGGAATTGGTGATTCCACACCCCCCTCTGGAGTCATTTTTTTGCTCACGGTATAGAAGGAGAGTGCACATGCCTGCCTTTGTAGGAGGCAGAGGTCTCTCGATAAGAGATGCCACGGCATTCATTACACTCTCCAGCTACTGTCTTCTATGCTGCCTCAACACTGAACATCTGAACGAAGGTCACTATAACATACAGAATTCCTAATTAATGAGAGGTGCTGTGTCATTTTCCTGTGGCCTTTTGCTAATTGAAATTGTATGGAAACCATGTGGTGTTCCTGCATATTATGAATAGAAAGTGTGAACCTTTTTCATGCCTAGTTAGTCTTTCCAAGAAGTTAGGAAGAATGATGTGAAGATGGACATTCTATTGCAGACTTGAGTAGCTAGCGCTGAATGAGTGTGACCACCACCAGGAGCCAGCTACAGGAACATGGACATGAGTCCTCAAGAGTCTGCCACAGGCCAAGGAAAAAAGATCTTGTTCTTCATGCTCCCTTTTAACAGTTCTCTATACACTGTAGAAATGCAGAAACACAGAGAAACCACTGTTTTTCTCAGATGGCTCCAGGATTAAAAATTGTGTATTTAGTGAAAAACTAGGTTTGTAGTGAAACAGTATTTCATGAAAGTAGATATTTTTAGAATTTGAAATACCACAACTGTTCCTGGATTACAAGGAAAGGCACATCACATTTAGTCTTCCTTTCAATAATACCTTTCAAGAAGTTATTCTTACAAATAAATCCAGAATAGCACAATTGGCCCAGAGGAGAGCTAAAAGAAATTGACTTCCAACACCAGTTCCCAGAAAGATAGAAGTAACGGGGGGGAAAGAACTTTTATGTTTTGGAGATGTTGTACATCTCTCCCTAAACTGGTAAACGAAGCAATGGTTCACCAGTTTTCAGTTTTAGATTGGGACTACTACTTCCCAGAACTAATTTTCAATATCAGCTTTGTCCAGAAATATTTTCAGTAAAATGTTCCTGCTTGATAAGAGTTGTATTCAGAGTTGTCACCATTGAACTGATGGATTCCATTGTTTGACTGTTCATTGGGGCTATATCTACCTTCTATTCAGCTGTACTGTAGTGCCACCTGCAGGCCTGTTAATATGTTCACGGTTATTTCATTTTTTAAAAAATAAAAGTCATTTACTGTAGAATCTTCTTAAATCTACATTGTATCTGTCCAAGAATATTGTGTGGAGAGAAGTGGGGCAGCTGAGGAAGAAGGGAAAGGACATCCATCCATTCATTCCTCCATTCATCCATCCATTCACCTTCTGAACTCCTGCTTCTCCCCCTTTTTCCATCACCTCAAAACTCTTGAAAGCTGCATTCACACACATTCTTCCAATGTTTGCAGTTACCATTTTCTTTTGATATCTGATAACATTATTTAGAAGGGGACAAAAGGGCAAAATAAAAGCCAACCATGGTGGCTTTGTAAAATCAGGAATATTTATTTCTGTTCCTGCATAGATGACCTTGTCAAACTTGACCAGTGAAACACTGAGATACCACAGACTTAACCCCAGCTTCACAGCATGATAGAAGAGCTACTATGTGAGAAAGCAGAGATTCCCCCCATCCCCAGCTGTAGTGTACTAGAATTGGGGATGCAACAAAAGATTTTCCGTCCATACATGCCACTAAACCTTGTATACCTTGTGTGCTTTCTCTGCACAATATCTAACAGTCCTTTTAAAATCACTTTCATTTTATTGAGAACTACATGCAAAATATGTAGCTGTAATTCATTTAACAATCTTTCTTGTACACATGGAACCTAGTAACTCACAATTCCCCTCTCTTTGTGCCCTAAGTATTTCTAAGGAGACTTGAACGAGAGTTGCTACTTTGAGTCTACTTCAGGTAGTTTCAGAGTAATTTATTTCTGAAAGAAAGAACTTTAAAATCCGGGGAACCTAAAGTATCACTAATTAGTCTGAGCATGATGTTTGCACATTAGTTGTCATTAATTCGAAGAACTGCTGGATGATAATTTTCTCCAAAGTTTCTGGCATAATTCTTTAATTGCTTTATTTTGAGATTTAAAAGCCCAAGGAGTGACTCATCTACTGTTTCTAGGTTTGGCCATGCAGAGCCGATAAATCACTGGTTCCCTTACTGGTGGAACTGGGTTGGAATAAGGTCTGAACCATGGCCAGGCATAATGGCACACAAGCTTCAGTTCTATCTTTCCACACCCATAAGGTTGAGGCTTGAAAAGTAAAATAGCTATGTTGAGAGCTGTGCTGCTGCATCTTCACATAAATGCCCTTTTTACAACAATTCTGGCTTTTCTTCAGCACTGGCGGATTATATCACAATGTGATTTTCAGATTTTGCCACATGGTTTTGTTTTAAATTCATTTGTCAAATATAGCCATGTGTGTTTTGGTGGACATTCTCTTGGCATTTCTTTTCTGTTGTCCCTTTTTGTAGCAGGATAAACTCGAATAGTAGTTCCACTGCATAGTAAATTTACGTTTTCCTCAGAATAACCCAAGGCCTACATATCTAATGTTCTTCATTGTTTTTGTGTAGACCTGCCCATTTGGAAACCTCCTGCATCTAAGGAATGTATGATGCAAACCCCACCAGCCTAATGGCATGTCCAGGTGGGTTTTTTCAACTGTGGTTGTGCCATTCCTCGTTCTCATTTGCTTTGTCCTGAAGAAAATTAGAACAATGCAATGCCAAACAATAGAAGTGTTTACTCTCTCTGGCAAACTTTACAAATGTGAATTTTGCATTAAAATTCTTCTGCAAAGATGCCACTTTCTTGCAAATAAAAGTAAACTGCATGGTTATACTTGGAAGAAGACCATGTTCCTCATGAAGGTTGGTGTGTAATCACTACAGATTTTTTGACAGTTGCTTCAGACATGGTGTACGTGGGTAAGACAGTGATGCACACTGGCAAAGGGTACTGGAATTGTAGCCCATATTTAACCTGGTGTTCTCATTACCACCACAAGTATTGGTAATGATGTCAGGTGATTTTTTAAAAGATTAGAAAAAGATGAGGTGGTGGTATAGAACATTAGGTCTGTGTGCCAGGTCTGGCTTGCCTGTGGTCTTGAATCTAGCCCTCCAGGCTTTTCCAGATGTCTATAACCCTTTTCCTTTGATGATCACTTGGGAGTTTTGTGGGATTTGCAGGTTCCCACACTATCAGTCTTGTTCTAAAAGGTTAAAAGGACTTGCCTAAGGCTTAGGTAGCAGTACTGAGAGCTACAGCAGGCTGGAAGAAGGATTGTGTTTTAGCCTGGAATCTGGCCTGTGAGAGATCTTGCCCTAAGGTATAAGTGACTATTATTCATTATATGTCCATTTACCAGAAGTAAGCACTATTTACCTCTGAGTAAACATATATGTGAATTGTTTTGATCATTTGTTTAAGCATTTAAAGCAACTTGGCTGCACTTCAGTTTAAGAAAATTCCAGGTTCACAGTACACAAAAACTTTTTCACCAGAACCAAGACACTTGCTAAAGCAAGAGGGATCAAGAAGACCCTCCCCACTCAACCAAAATAAATAAAAACCTGGAAGCAAATAAAAAGACCAACACCTGAAGGCCATTAGATTTAACAGGAGGCAAACAAGGGCAATGCCAAAGAATGTTCAAACTACCGCACCATTGCACTCATTTCACATGCTAGCAAAGTTAAGCTCAAAATCCTACAAGCTAGGCTCCAGCAGTATGTGGACCAAGAACTACCAGAGGTACAGGCAGGTTTTGAAGAGGCAGAGGAACTAGGGATCAAATAGCCAACATACGCTGGATCGAGGAGAAAGCTAGGGAGTTCCAGAAAAACATCTACTTCTGCTTCATTGGCTATGCTAAAGCCTTTGTGTGGATCACCAGACCATCTTATTTGACTCTTGAGAAACTTGTGTGTGGGTCAAGAAGCAACAGTGAGAACTGGACATGGAACCACTAATTGGTTCAAAATTGAGAAAGGAGTTTGGCAAGGCTGTATACTGTCGCCCTGCCTATTTAACTTATATGCAGAGCACATCATGAGAAAGGCCAGGCTAGACGAATCACAAGTTGAAATTAAGATTGCTGGGAGAATTACCAACAACCTCAATATGTAGATGATACCACTCTAGTGGCAGAAAGTAAAGAGGAACTGAAGAGCCTCTTGATGTGGGTGAAGGAGGAGAGCACAAAAGTCAGTTTGAAACTTAACATTTAAGAAAAGATCATGGCATCGGGTCCTCTCACTTCCTGGCAAATAGATGGGGAAGAAATGGAGGAAGTGACAGATTTTATTTTCCTGGGCTCCAAGATTGGGGCGCAGATGAGAACTGCAGCCAAGAAATTAAAAGACGCTCCTGGGGAGAAAAGTGATGGCAAATCTAGACAGCATACTAAAAAGTAGAAACATCACCCTGCCAACAAAAGTGTGTATAGTCAAGGCTATGGTTTTCCCAGTTGCAATGTATGGCTATGAAAGCTGGACCATAAGGAAGGCTGAGTGCCAAAGAATTGAGGCCTTTGGACTGTGGTGCTGGAGGAGACTCCTGCGAGTTCCTTGGACAGCAAGGCGATCAAACTGGTCAGTCCTAGAGGAGATCAACCCTGACTACTCTTTAGAAGGCCAGATCCTGAAGATGAAACTCAAATACTTTGGCCACCTAATGAGAAGGAAGGACTCCCTGGAGAAGAGCCTAATGCTGGGAACAATTGGCGGCAAAAGAAGAGGGGGATGGCAGAGGATTAGGTGGAGTCACTGAAGCAGTTGGTATGAGCTTAAGTGGACTCCGGGGGATGGTGGAAGACAGGAGAGCCTGGAGGAATGTTGTTCATGGGGTCGCGATGGGTTGGACATGACTTCAGACTTCGCAACTAACAACAACAAACATCCCAGAGGAATGCATTACAAATCCAAGTGACAGCCCTCTCTGGTGACCACCTGCTTCATGTAAGAAAGGAGTCATATGTAGCCCTCTTGAGATAGGCAGCCTCATTTAGGAAAATGGAGGTTCCATGTTCAGGAGTGGTACGTCTCTGAATGCCAGGCTCTTGAGGAAAATTAGATACTGCTTTTATGCCAGGCTCAGGAATGAATGCTGACCATTGTAGGCACACATGGTGTAAAGAATGTAAGAACACTGATCAAAATTCCAGGGACAGAGGACTCAAGCATGTCCTTCCTGCCCCAGTAGCTGAGACTTTGAGTGGGTTGAATTTTCCCTGCTGGAGGGGGGGACAGTGGAAGAGTGCCCTCATTCCCACTTTGCCCTAGCATCGAAAACCAATTTAGAAGGAAGCTCAAGAAGAGTAACTGTTTTGTTGCAGTGATAGTTTCCCATGTGTTGTTTGAGGATGGAAGCAGAGGTGCTACAGTGCAAATATGAACATTTCCTTATTTCTTTCATATTTTTTTCTGCTAGTATCCCCATCTTTTTCATTCAATTGGCATTAGATTAACATCCTCATCTGCACGTCTTTGTGGCGTGATGATGTGTGGAACAGCTTTGGTCAAATTGGAGGAGGCACCACAATGAGACCCAACACTGACTTTAATTCAAATTAAATTAAGAACATGGCTACTTCTGCAAGAGCTGAATAGCACTCTTGTTACCTGGCATGTTGGTCATAGTTACAGTAGACTGTTAACTATGCACCACAGGGACCAAGTAAGTCTTAAAGGGAAGAGGTACTGCAAGGTGTTGCAGCCACTTGTGGCTCCCCAGGCTATATTGGCTCATGTCTGGAGATGTACAAAGAAGATGATGGGCAAGGGCAGCCATTGGAGCACTAAGTGACCCACAGCAAACCAATCTGATATGCAGACATCCTGAGAGTCCTGCCACATAGTTTTTGAGGGGTTTCACTGGCAATTTTTAAACCTTTCCAGCATATCCTTAGTAGCCTTCATCCTGCATTGTGTGGTGACGTTAATACCCAAGCATACATTCTGTACTATATTTTACACATGAGTAGTCTCATCAACTCATTTTTAACCATTTTTGACACAAAGTGCCTGATCCAAGATATCCCCAAATTCCAGCATCCTAACTTTTACTCATTTTTTATAAAAGCAAAATGCCTTTGGTAACAAAGTCACCTGAGAAACCCCATAGGGATAGCTGGGTAGTTGTTCAGATCATCTCTCATTGTGAAGATTCTAATCCAGAAGGAAAGGTAGTAGGTCAAATCATTGTTGGGCAATGAAAAATGAATAAGCCTGTTATTGTTATGCATATTTTCTTGGTTTTCATAGCCTCAGAAATTTACCTATACTTGATGATAGCTGAAAGCATTTCTTCTGATGAATTAACTTTCTTGAGGGGAAATTTGGCCAGAACAAAATATTTTATGATGTTGCATTTTTGTAGCCTCAGGCATGTTCTCCTGGGCTTACTCAGTCACACCAACAACATCTGTTAGGCTGCATCTATTAGGCTTTTTAACACAAAGGAGTTAAAAGATTTGACTTCACTTATACTACAAGTCTTTAATAATTTTGTGAGTTTGGGGGGTGGGGGCCATTCTGGGCTGCAGCTGTGCCAGCTTGGGCAAGTTATGGATGATTCAGCAGTTGACTTGATTGAGAATATGTTTTAACACAAAATGTGTCCCTTTCCCTTCTCCCTAATTTTCTTCTCTGAAGTGATTTTCTTTCTGACTTGGAATTTCTGAATTTTCTTTCAACTCCTCCCATCCCCCAATACCTTCCTTGTTTTGTTCTCTTGAATCTCCTGCGCTGTCTCTTCTAGTAAATGATTTAAGCAAGACCTGTCAAGCATATAAGCTTTGTGGCAAAAAAATCACGCTAGTGGAAATCACAGTGGTGGCAGCGGCATGAATTGCAAGTCATATTTTATTTGTGGTGGTTTCAAGCTGTCCTGGATCTCAGCCTTCCTCAATCAGTGCCTCAACAATGAAGTACTCAAAGTGTTGCTATGTGTGTTGTCAATTCAGGCTTCCCTGGGCTGGTGCCCTCCAGATGTGATGTACTGCAGTTCCCATCATTACTAGCCAGCAGGGCCATTATGGTACCTTGAGTGGCTGCTTAGAATTTTTCAAGGGGAAATTGGCTATTGCTATGATTTTGAGTAATTGGAGAAGCATTAATCTCAAAGTGCATAGCTGGGGTAAGCAGCTCAGTGCCCTCCAGATGTTTGGGACCACAGCTTCCATCATCTCCAGTCACTATGACCATTGGTCAAAGATTGTGAGACTTATAGCACAAGATACCTGGAGCAGCCAAGCTACCAACTCCGTACTGGATGTTCAACATGCTGACACATACAGGGTTGTAGCTGATGTTAGTCTCATCCATTTCAATAGGTCTACTGTATGTAGAACTAACACCAAATGCAAACTTTATACAGTGTTGCTGCTGGAGAGAGCCCTCTCATGTGAAAAGCTAAACCTTAGTTGGAAAGGTAAGAAAACAAACATCTTTGAGTATCAATCTTTAGAGTTTGAACTGTGCACCAGGCAGAACATGTAATTGTTCAAATCTGGTTTTTTTTTTAAATTCATACCTTTTTTATTGAACGGTAAGAACACTCTTCACTCTTGATCTCAATGCATACTCTGAGTTTTATAGTTAGCAAAGCATCCATATATGCTGGGAACCTGTTGTGCTGGCCTCCACTCCCTACCACAGCCCCATGCAGTGTACTATAGCAGCAAGTTGTACCACTGCAAACTCAAGAATTCTCCCCAACATTCAAAATAGAGGGAAAGTGTTCCTACATATATGAAACTAGCATGTCATCGATAAGATTCAAGTCTAGATTTCTCTCGGTGATATGAATATTGAATTATTTCCATGGGGACAGCAATCAAGCATTCACATCCTGTGGTTCTGCAGCAGATATACAATGTAAGGCTGCTGGCTGTTTCAGTCTTTGGGTGTGTAGATGGAGAACCATAATATACCACTAAGTTGTAATCAACTGATCGTGCTTTTAATGTTGGTAGGAATTACTCAAAATTCGGAAAAGTTCTATATCCAACCATTCACAGAAGTTTTGGAGGGTGAAATGAGTTCCATCTATTACAATACATGCAAAATTGGGTCTAGAATCCTTACTCAGTCTTAAGCTGAACAGAGTTCTTCCTCTGAGCAAAGTACACAGACAGATGGATGTTTCCTAGGTTTTTCTGTTATTGAAAGTCATAGCAATCTTCTTAGCTTTTCCAGGAAATGAGGAAAATCAGAGGTTACAAGATTTGCCAAAGGGATTCTTTCAAACTGGACAAAGGTGAATGCCTCCAGCAGGTGGGCTGCCTTCTCATGTTACTCAATTAAACATTAGTTGATGAAGTTGTCTTTAAAGCTATGCTGGCTGTATCATGCTGGAGGTTGTAGGCATTTCTCTGTCTAAATAATCCTAAAATTGCCCCATAGATATTACTTCATTAGTGAGACCCTAGTTTAACATGCCCTTGCATTTTCCATGAGGCTGAGATTTATAGCAAAAGAGTAATTTTTAAAATTTTGTTTTCAAAGGTTTACCAATTAACAAAAACAGCTCACAAATAAAAGGACAATATTTCATTCATTCATTCATTCATTCATTCATTCATTCACATATATTTATAGGCTGCCTATAATTGCCAAGGCAATTTTATAACATCCCCCTTTGATTAAATTTACCAGTAAAAGAGAAAACCAATCATGTGAGTCCTAATGATGCTTATTGTCATGAAGCACAGTCCTCCTGCTGCTCCAGTTTCTTTTCACAAGGCTTTATCGCTGCACATCCCTATTGTTGCATATCTGAGTTCAGCCAGAGCGAAGTGCTGAGCCTTCTCTACCCCCTCTCAGTCTCCGCCCTGCTTATAGCCCTTTCTCCTGTGCTGACCCAAAGTGAGGCACTGTCTGCTGTCATATTTTCAGATATTAAAGGCAAGAGTGGGTATCTATTCATAAAATTCCTATCTATATCAGGATAATCTGCACTATACCCTTGGAAGTAAAGATAAGATACATTTTCAGTGAATAATTGGCAAGCATCACTAGCTTGCAAAGAACTAACTAACTCCCAATTTCTGCCCTCCACAAATTGCTTTTAATTCAAATGAACAAATTAGTGTTGGGACAGTATCACATGATGGAACCTCTAGTTAGCCCTTCCGATCTTCTGCTCATTATCCAGTTACTATGGCAATTCTGCTGCTCAGCTTCTTAGCACAGCTAGCTTTCCAGTTTGACTCCTGTTCTACCCCTGGACCCAATATGATGATCTAGTCCTAGACAAAGTTATTGCTTTCTTCCCTCCAATGAGATGGCCTGTGGCAATACTATGCTGCCTGTTTTAATTTTCTCATCATTTCTTATGTTCCACTCCAATATGACAACAGCTCAGACAAGAACAAATACTTCACCACCCACTGCCACAAAATCCCTTAGAAAAATGGAAAGGTTGTAGCTGTCTCTTAAAAACAAAGCTATGTGATCTAATAATCCCCCCCAAAAAACCTTTTTGTGCTCATCACAGACCCTGCATTCACACCTGGTTTCATATAATGGCCACTGTAAATTAACCCACAAATTGCCAGCTGTAGCAGGAGGACACACATGGACTTGGACAGGTTTGTCACTTCTAGATTCAGTTGACAACCTACAGTGACCTTGTTGATAGGTCATCAGCAAAACATTCAAATTTGGACATTCTGAGTAGTTCAGCACACTTGCTCATTCCTACTAGATTTTGGCAATTTTGGGATTATGTACTTGTATGTATCAGGATTGTTATGTGCTTTCTGTTCTCCACAAATATTATGAATTTTGGCATGTTGCTGATCCTCATTTCTTCCTGTCACTGAAACATGTACATTTGAAGCAGTAGAGAGGGGAGATCTTGCAATGGAAAGTATTGTCCACTGATCTCCCCCGACCCAGCTTCCTTTGTTTAGTCTTTTTTCTAGAATAAAAAGTTGCAAGGAATTTCTTAACCAAATACTCAACATCATATTGGTAGCAATAGGGTTAGGGTTCTGTAGTACAGAATTATTCCTAAGTATTTATTTAAACAAGCATTAAGCAGGTTCAAATGTGCACATTAGATGTGGTCCCCTCCATCTGTGAAGAGTGAAGCAATTGCCCCATCTTCCAAAAAGGGTCTGCTCCAGAGAAGAAAATAACTTTTCTCTAAGAGGTGAGCATTTAAATTTAATTTTCTGATCCAGGTCTTCTGTGTAGGTAAGAATACAGAAACTTGTGTGGAAGTTTCTGACTAACTTAAATAATAGGCATAAAGCATAACTTTTTATAACTAAAACTTGCCAAACACTTTCCTCAAACCCTGTTAAGCCTTTGTCCTCTTCCATTGTTCTTCCTAGATTCACTAAGTTGCTGTCATTCCATAGCTCAGTCTGCCTGCAATTACATTTTTTGCTGAATAATCCATTCAGGGCACTGAGCTGGCCAGCAATGGAGTTAATTGCTCAGTGATGGGAGCACATCAAAAAAACATAGCCTTCAATGCTCCTTTCTTTTCCACTGGAGCATTTTAAGACAGCCAGCTGGCTGCTTGCGCTGCAAGGGGTCTAGCCTTTTGAAATGCTTTGAAGATTCTGGCAAACTGTATTTCTTCACCAACTGGTAGATGCTTTCCAGATCATTTTTCCCTTCCAGTGGCTCATTTGGCAACTGAAGCATACTTATTGATTGGTGGTATTTAAAAGTTTTCAGATTTCTAGAAATATCTGGTAAAACTTTAAATCTGTAGTGCTAAAAAAAATTTGGGAATTATAATATACTACACAGCCTTTCCCCTTTGTTTTGTTTTATAGTGAGTAAACATTAAATCTAAAATACTCAAGACACTAAAATAAAAAACAATAAAAACAATCAGGCTGATAACAGTATGTATACATTTGAAGTTTATTATCTTTAATTTCAGAAGACAGAATTCCGTAATTCATCATCATGGCTAATAAATTCCTGAATTTGTTGTTGTTACATGCTGCCAACTGATGGCGACCCCATGACTGCAGGCCTCCAAAATGTCCTTCTCAGCTTCTGTAAATTCCAGGCTGTAGTTTCCTCTGTGGTATTGATTCATCTCATATTTGGTGGTGGTCTTCTGCCTACAAATTTCCATAGCATTATCATCTTCACTGTCCAGCTGTCATGCTAATATACAGTGATCAAGAATACAAGAGTGTAGATTACCTTGGCCTTAGTCTCCAATGGAAACTTCCTTAAACTTGATTATCTTTTCTAGTACCTTCATTATTGCCCTTCTAAGTGTTTTCTTCTAATCTCTTGGCTGTACTCTCCATTTGAACTGGTGACTGAGCCAAGATACACAACTTCAACTTCTTCATTTTGACTTAAAGCTGTATAATTTTTTGTAGCCATGATTTTTGTCTTTTAATGTTCAGCTGCTGCCCTGTTTTGCACTTTCTTCTTTCACTTTCACCAGGAGTCATTTCAGTTTATTGCTGCTTTATGCCAGTAATAAGGTACCATCAGCATATCTTAAAATACTGATGCATCTTCCTCCAATTTTCTTCTGAATCTAATCCAGCTTTCCTTATGTTCTGTATACAGATTGAACACAGAAGTAGATAAAATGCACCATTATCTGATTCCTTTGCCTATGGGAAACCATTCTGTTTCTCCATATTCTGTCCTTACAGTAGCTTCTTGTCCATGAGAACAACACAAATGAGAACAATCAAATGCTAAGGCACACCAATTTATTTCAGAACTATAGGTTCTCATGAAATCTTCTTCTGAAATTCTTTGCGGTGCTCCAATAGCCAACACTTATTTGCAGTATGAGCTTAAATACCTCTTTGGAATCTAGCTTGAATATCAGTCTTCTCTGACTCCATACAGAGTAACATTCTATGCTGCAACACTGTAAGCATCACTTTGCTTGCATGGGAAGTTACTGCAATTACTACAGTTGCTGCACTCCTTATCAATTAGTATATTGGTATATTGAACATTTCCAGTATGTTTTTAAAATGGTACATTGGTAAAAGAATGCAAAGCTGGGCAGTCGGTAAAATACATTATTTTGTTGAACCTCATCAGGTGCTAATATAGGCCTCCTTTTCATTGCCTATGAATCTAGGTCTTTTTAAATGCCTTCTCAGATATTAATTTTCATCAATAACTGTTAACAGCCCCTTGTGATTTCACTTTGTTGCCTTGATTCCTTTTGTAATGTCTATTGTCCAGCTAAGATGTTTAAAATTTTTGGATTTTGTACAACAATCTTAACTACTGATCCATTTTACTCTGTCTTTTAAAAAATAGTTTTCTTTTACATATCGAATAGCTAGGTCATACTAGAGCAGGGCAGAGAGCAACCTACCCTGTGTGTATATATCAATCCCTAAGTCAACTAAAGCTACAAGCTGCCTTATTTCTTTGCACATCTACTGGTATGGCAGCACAGTAATAGTTTTTGGCATGGCTAGGTGGGTCCTCAGCAAGAGTGTGAGCAGGTTAGAGGGAGGGCTTCCCCCCCCCCCCCCCCCCCCCCCCACTCTACTGCTGTTGCTGCCCCAACCAAGGTGAGCTGTAGATAATTCTGATCTTGAATATCCTTCTGCTCCTAGCAGCAACATAAAGGCAACCCTGCCCATGCGGAGAAGCTCTTCCCCCCTTAGTGTGTTCAACTGAATGATGGGCTGTTGCTGCTGGAGGAATGGAAGGGAAAGGGCTGAGGCTTCGGTTTTTGTTTCTGTAAGCGCAGGGAAGGGGGAAACCTCACACCATAATGCTACCATAATCTGAAAGGTTGTTCATAAACCTCAAACATAAGCCGTTTGAGAGAAAGAAGAAATATGCAGGAAGAAGCTAAGACTAGGGTTTCTCTCCCACGCGCGTGACTCGAGTAGGCGATAAACAAACCCTAGAAGCGGGGAGGGGGCCTAACCTGGAAAGACTAACAGTGCCTAAACGAGAGTGACTGTGTGTTGTGTGTCCCTGCTTATAAACAGTACTGAGTACCGCTCCCCAAGATGGTGCCCTCCTGATGTGTCAACCTACAATGCCTGTAACTGGCCGCGCTAGCAGGGAACTGGGCGTTGTAGTCCGACGCATCTGCAGCGCCTCAGGTTAGGCAAGGCTGCTACTGGGTGCATACCCTCCCTGTAAAGTCTCCAGAGAAGGAGGTCTTTCGGCTCCTTCACCCTTCCTGGCCTTGCCCGGTTCCTACGCACCACTGCTGGGATCATAACGCTGGAGGCTTCTCCTGCGTAGACCACCAGAGAGATGCACTGGACTCAGCGTGGCTCCACGGGGCCTTCCCATCGTGAGACAGGTTGACGCCCGCCGATACCAGCAACGTTGCTGCCCCTAAGGGCTCCTAAGCCTTCTCGCTCCTCCCTCCAGGCTAGGCGAAGCTCGCTCTGCTCTAGCGACGGACCCCCGTTGCTCGACGCGCCGCCGGGCAGAGGGTCTGTCCGAGGAGGAACCGAGGCGTGTGCCGATGCAAATTCCCAACGTCCACACTGGCAAGTTCGTTGTGATGCGGTTGGCTGCCCTTCTCCCTCCGACTTGCCGCCGGCTCCTCCCCTTTAAGAGACCGGGGCGGGGCCGGGCTTGCTGCAGCAACCTGCCCTTTAAGAGCGCTTTCCCTTTTCTCGCTGCGGACGGTGCTGAAAGCCAGCTCCCCAGTCCCCGCCGGCTCCCCGGAGGAGCCTCGGCCTCGCCATGGTGTCCTGGATCATCTCGCGGCTGGTGGTGTAAGCGCGCGCGGCGGCGGCGGCAGGCCGGCCAGCAGGGAGGGAGGGAGAGGCCTTTTTCCTTGCCGTTGCTAGGCAACGGGACGGGGACGGGGGATTTTGGTCGGGCGGCGCTCCCTCTCCCAAAGAGTCCTATCATCCCCGAGGTGTCCGCCGCGCTCAGTCGTCTCCCCGGCTTCAGCGGCCTCCGAGGGCTCGGTCCCTTCGCCTTGGTGGTTTCTAGGCTGGAGGCGAAGACTCCTCGTCCCCTCGCTCCCCTGTCCATCTCGGTGCTGGACCTGAGGGATGGCCGCCAGAGCAGCCCAGGGGCGTTGCCTGACCGCTGGGATTCCCTCGCCCCCTTATCTGCTCTGCGCCAGCCTGAGGGCGAGGAAGAGAATTGTGACTGTCGCGGGCAGCGAGCAAAGTGCCTGCGATGCTGGCAGGAAAAGGGACAGACTGGGAGGGCTAGATGTTGCCAGGACTGGGCGCGTGTGTATAAATCTTGTATAAATGGGACGGCGGGGGGAATCTAATAGGGATTCTTTCTTTCTAAAATGTTCTGTTGCAGGCTGGTTTTTGGCACCCTGTATCCTGCATACTCTTCTTACAAAGCTGTGAAGACGAAAAATGTGAAGGAATACGTAAGTGCAAGGGTGTTACCATATCCTTGCTTTAAAGACCGTCATGTTGCCTTCAATTATAGCTTCCCTCACCCCACTCCTGCCACCCCATTTTGTATATAAAGGAAGAAAATTAGGATTCTTCTCCAAAATAGTGCTGTGGTTTAT
This sequence comes from Varanus komodoensis, assembly GCF_004798865.1. Lineage (NCBI taxonomy): Eukaryota > Metazoa > Chordata > Lepidosauria > Squamata > Varanidae > Varanus > Varanus komodoensis. Next base: position 230,154 of record NW_025336346.1, read on the forward strand.
TACCTCTTTTACATTATGGTAAAAACTGCACAGTATTTGAGTATAATGTGGGATAGCACTAAAATGCATTATCTAGTCAATTATGATTTAAAGGTGTGTTTTAGGCTTATTTAGGCATTAATTAATCTAAGTTTTTAAATATAAACATTTATGAAGTGTTCCTTAGGCTGTTTTCATGAAAAGTATTTCTATATCTTTCATGATTTCAGTTTGCCACTGCTCTAGATGATTTATCTCTTGCTTTTTTCTGCTGTAAAGATGACAGGGCAGCCTACTTACCTAGTTTACAATATAAGTAGTTTGTTCCTGCTTGATTGTATCAGTCACAAGGACACTCTCCCTGCACAGCCTTCAGTCAATTTAGAAAGTGTATTTTCACAGAATAAAAATTGCATTTGTGTCACTCACTTGTCTGCATGAGCTGAATGGTATTTTGTAGGATTTGTAAAAGTATTAGTGATTCTGGTTACTTTAGTGTTGTCATCTAGAGTACTTGGATATTTTCACAAGTGGTACTAAGAATGGCTCTTGTTATCAGATATACCACTTCTGAAACTTATTATGAAATGGAAAATAGCAGAGAGCCATTTAAAAATCCAGTACATCTTCTTTCTTTGACTTTAAAATGTGGCAAATGCAGAGACCACTCTTAATCATCACTTGTGAAAATAGAAGCAGAATGCATTTAGAATACAATACAGTTCAAGCAAAACAGTTTGTATATGTGTGATGGCTGATTGAGAGAGCCATATGAAGAACTGGAACCAAAAGGTATGTAAGAAGGTGTGAATCTAGCTTAAGGAGAAATGCTTCTTCATTTACTTCATGGTTCTTATTTTGTTCCTCTGTGCTTCATTATAAAAAAAATGAAGCATGTGTCTTCTATGAAGAGGCTAACCTCTTCTAAGCTTCTGTAACTGCAACTTCTGTAAATGTTCACAAAGTCCAATTGTTGGGAAATGTACATACTGGTGGTATTTAAAATGTTGCTCAATAATGTTTTTGAAGCAGTTTCAGGAGTTATGCCTTGTAGAATTGTGTTCCAATTGGCAAAACAATGGAGGCAACTCTCTGGGGTTATTTTATGTACTCCTTAAGCAAATCTGATCCCCAGTTAATCGGCTAGACTCTCAATTCTTGTTAGTTCTTCATGAATAGCAGATGGGAAATTATTCTAGGCCTGGTATGGATTGTATTCTTTATGTGATCCCCAAAACTATAATGGTGCTGAGATCTTGTAAATTAAGGACTTAGTTTAGTGCTGGAGTTAAGATCATGGGAAACCCCAAAGCAGATGTCCATTATTACTATGTTTGTTTCCTTGGAAACCATGTACCTCAAATTCTTCATGTGTCTCAATTCTTGTAGTGTTTGCTTTGAGAGAAAACCTGGAAGAGTAAACAGGAATATATGTTTGCCTTTAAACACTCACTTCTGAGCTGTGCAGTAATTAGATGAGTGTTGTTTGATACTTGCATTTATTTATTTCCCATATTTCAGTGTAAAGGCCTTAAGGTGCCTCGGTAAATGCAATAGTGTAAAAAAAGCAAATAAACAAAGCATCACCATTAAGATAAAATCGACAGGAGGAGATATTTTGCAACATTATCCCACAGAGTAGAACACCAAGGCTTACTGAACAGTTGTGTTTTAGTCCTTTCAGAAGGGCAACTGATAACATGGTTCTGACATATCCCCTTCAGAATGGAGTTTCACAGTTAAAGTGCTGCCACTGTAACAACATTCACCTCATTAATGAACAACTTTGCCTCAGAAGGTGCGAGCACGTGAGGTAACTCCTCTTTTTCTGATTTTGATCTGAGCAGGGGGAAGTTATGGGGATGGGAGATACTTCCTCAGATATTCTAGCCTTAGGTTGTATTAGAGTTTACATTTATCCATGTGTATAGAGGTTTTTATTCTACTCTTTTACTGCCAATGAAATCTTCACAGTGTCTTCTAACACTTAAAAGCATTATGTCATAATACAATAAAATACAACTAAGATATAAGCATTATTTATATAGAGTAATAGGCTAGTAATAACTTATTAATGAAGAGTAGTATCATAATGCATTCAGTTAAACTTGGAAGCTAACAATTAACAACTTGCTTCAACAGTCCAATACCTGAAGTTTTTATGTTTCAGTTCAGAATTCCCCTCCCAGACCCTAGCCATTCCTAGAATGTGGAAAGGTATAAAGGGATGGGCCTCTGGGTTGGAGGCAAGCACTCCTCCAAGATCTCATTGCTGGATCCTGTGCCAGAGTTGGTGCACAAGCTTCATTCATTTTTGAAGCTCTTGGTTTGTTAAAGTGAGACTCAGGGGGTACAGTTGTTGGTCTAGGCTTGGAGTTCTCTAGCAGCTCTGCCTTGGAAGTTTCTTGTTTCCACAGTGGTTATTGGGCCTGATGCTTCCTTTCTTAGCACCACTATCTTCTCAGCCACTGAATCCATGTCCAAGTCACTGTTGGACTTCAGGATCACAGCACCTGTGTTCCTAGTAACCTAACTTCTTTTAGTTGTGGAATGTAAAGCAGGTCCTCAGATTAAGATCTGAGATGCATGAAGAATCATGTAGGCAGACACAGTCAATCAGATTTCCTGACCCAAGCTGTTTAGATAAAAACCATGAATATAGATTGACAATACAACAGCTGTAGGACTGATATAATATGGTCTGTAAAATGTATACCAGACAATTGTTTGGTTGCAGCATTTTTCTCTAGCTGAAATTTTGAAACACTCCTCAAAGGCATCCTCTCATAAAATGCAGGACAGCAGCCTAAGCAGGAAGGGGACTTGGCTTGTATCATTGTGGCCAGGAAAGGGCGCAACTAGCATACCAGCTAAAACTGGGAAAAGGCATGCCTGGTCATTAGTGCTACCTGAGTTTCCAGGGCAATGGTGGATGTAGAAGTATTCCCAGGCTGGGTACCTAAGCCTTCAGAAGGAAGTACAAGCCCATCCTGTACTGACCAGAGTCTGACAAAAAAGACTGTCTGGTAAGGAATGAGTCTCAGCTTTTCTGCCTACATCCAATCTAGACGCTGATCCAAGTTTTCTCTAGACTCCACTTGGAAATGCATCTCTTCCATTATTTTCATTTCAAGATTAAAGCATAAAAGGGATAAAATAGACTCTTGAGGCACTCCATGGGCCAATGGGCTGAGTTATTTTCTTCCAGCACCATCTTTTGGGAATATTCTGGCAAATAGGATTGGACCCAGCACACTGGCTGGGTCTGGTTGTTGTTATAACTTGGGCTTACCATGGGTTCTTTTCCCCTTTGGTCAGCCAGCCAGCATCCCAATGGACTTTGCAGCTCACATTGCTTTCCTACTACAATCAGGAACCAATTTTGCTCACTACAGCTTTTTTCTGCTCTTTTACATTCCCCTCCCCACTTCAAAGATTGCTTTTCACACTTTCTGCTTTGACAGTCCCTCAACAGTGCCCAAGTAGCCCATTGGCAGGGTTATGGTTTGTCACAGCTTTTTAAGTTGTTCTATTTTTGCACCCCAAATGTGCAGAAATGTGTTCATTTGTTTATTTAACTGAAATTGTACTGTTCCAAAGATGAAGGAAGTTAAGCACCTTTTAATTTTTCTTTCTTTGGTGCTCCCCATGTTTTTTTTCCACTGGAACATATACAGACATGAATGCATATATCCCTGTGAAAACAACCATGGGGAATTCTATCAAACCCCAACCCCTTTTATAAGGAACTAGAGGTTTTACTGGTGGCTTGTCAAATGTACATACTCTGGTCAAAAGAGGTGGGCTACAATTTTTCGTTTTCCGAAAATACCTTAGACTCTCAGGAATATGTGGAAAGGTTGGGGGAACTGAGACCCAACAGAGGAATGCCAAAAAGCCTGAGGGTCCTAGAATAAATCTCTCCATCCTCTTTTCATAAGCAAAGATCACCTATTTGCTTTGAACTGACAGTTTGCCTTTCAACAACTTTCAAAACAAAGCAATTGCAAAAACATCAAATACATTGGTAGTCTCTTTGAGTAAATAGCCACAGCTAGTACCTGCTCTCTTTTGATAGACATTGCCCAAGTGAGGATTCCCAATTTTTGCACAAGCAGAAATGTGCACACTTGTACCTCCAGAATTTTGCAATTCTAGATAACACTAGGTTTTAAAAATATATTAATAAAACGGTGTTCATTTGGGGCACCAAAAATGGGGGGATGCAGTCATTGGGCACTTAGGAGAAGCTGTCAGTAGATGTCAAAACAGAGTTCATGAAAAATAATCTTGGGGTGGGCAGGAAGCCATGGGGAGCCAAATAGCTCCCAGTAGTGATGGGGAGGAAATTAACATGTTGCCAGTTGAGCATTGGTGGAGCAGCTGGGATATGTAGGATTTTAAAAAGTTTTAAGCCAAGATGCACCGGGTTTTAATATTTTTAGTGTATAACTTTGTTTTCGTATAATTTTGTATGTTTTTGTTTTTGTTGTGAGCCGCCCCGAGGCTTTGTTGCAATAGGGGCAGCATAGAAATGTTTTAAATAAATAAATAATAAATAATTGACTGTGGCTTGTGTGAGTCCAGCAAGAGTGACAAAATATTATATGTCACACTGCTTACTTTCCATTATCCTCAACTCATGGTGGGACAGTCATCCAGGGTCACAACCTGTAATATAGTCCATGGGTTCTCAGGGTGGCTTGCTGGGGAAAAGAAACCAACCTGAAGAAAATTATCTGGATTCAAACAACACAACAACCAACCATGGCTCATTTCCCATGGTGCGTTGTCATGTCATGCTAACCATGTCAGTGTAGTTCTTCCAACTCCCAAACTAATTAACTGTCCAGGAAGGGTATCATGGTTGATAGGACTGAATGCTATTGAGAAGACTAGCAGAACCAACAGGAATACTCCTCCAGTTTCTGCTGGAGATCATCTACTAGTGTATCAAAACCACAAAAAGGCCCAAAAAGGATCCAGATAATTAGTTTTCTCCAAGAAAATGCAGATTTGTGTTGTCAACTTCAAATACACATATACATACAAAAAAGAAAACATGGAAAGACTTGCCAGTAATGATCTAAAATAATGGGATCTAATGAGGACTGCTTCAATATGGATCTTTGAACTTCTTCCTTTAGGTTAATAATATATTCAAGGAAGCATTCACCACTACTTCTACCAAAACTTAATTGACAATTCCATCTCTGGCAGCTTTAATTTGTCAGGATGGACAAGGATGCACAAGTAGGTAGTAGATTTCACCACTCTAAATAACTTGTCCACATTCTCAGGTTGAACAAATGGGAATTCATTCATTGAAGTTGAACTGCAGATGTCTGAATCACTTCCATAGTGTCTTTTCTCAAAGGAAAGTACAAATAAGAGTGAATATGAGTAATTTTTAAAAGTAAGGTGTTTTACAGAATCATCACTGTGAGCTGTTTAGAATTCCCTTTAACTGCTCAATACAGGAATTATATATTTATTTATTTTATATGCTACCCAGTAGTCTGAAGGGCACCCTAGGTAACGTACAATAAAAAACCAGAATACAACCATTTAAATTTACAAAACATTACAATGGATATAATCATGATGATTCATCAATTAAAATATACATAATAATTTAACAAACATCATTATAAATCATATCCAGGTGAGAGGACAGCCACTAAAAATGTATTAAACCCCTTAAAGTTAATAAATAAATAAAATTATTAAAATGAGTGGAGAAGAGAAATGTTTTTGCCTAGTGCCAAAATGAGAGCAGAGGTGGTGCCAGGTGAGCTTCTCTGGGGAGTCTGTTCCATAGGTGGGGAGTAGCCACTGAAAAGGCCCTTCTATTCACCATCCCTCTCATCTCCTTGAGGAACGGCTCTTTTCAGAAGTTCCTCTTGCCTAGATCTTAATGAGGGGGTAGGTATATACAGGAGAAGATGGTCCTTCTTCTTTTGAAACAACTCACAGTGTACTGATGCAATAGTGACAGAAATACAATCTGTGTGCTGCCACCATTACCACAGAATGGGCCTTAAGCTCTAACCAGTGTCTGAGTTGATCCATTCTTTTTTCCTTACCATTATTCCAGCAATCTCCCTAAGTGTTTTCTTCACCTTTGCTTCTGAAAAAACTGGGAAACCTGAGGTCACTGCAATGACAGAGGCTGCCTGGGAGTGATCATTTTATATTAGGTCTTTCCTTTTCAATAGGATCATCATCTCTAGTGACAGGAAAATCATCCAAAGCTTTTAGGAATTCTTTTGAATCCAGTGAATAGCAACTGGGACAAGCCCTTGGTTGCCAAGGGAAGTAATTAAATCCTAAAATGCTCTAGATTAGGAAGCTTAAACATGAACACTGAAACCCTGCAACATAATTTATTTGAGGGAGACCAGTGCCACTTCTGAGACCTGCTCAGGCAGTTGGATAGCAGGGTATGAGGTATACCAATAGAACCCAAATACTGTGCAACATACCCTACTACCAGGTACACATGCTCAAATCCAAGAGATTGGTAGATAGCATACTTTAATAGGGGAGTGAACTTCGGATGGATCACTGTGACTGTACTTCCCCACTCATTCAATTATTCCTACTACTGAACTTGGAAACCTGGTGGGCATAGTTGGGTCATTTTTAAAAACCTGGTTGGTCACCAATACAGCAGTGAGGAATCTATCAGCTGGATGGTAAACCAGAAGGGCAAACAGCCAGAAGGGCAAAGTGCCTTCTCTTTCAGTGACCTGTTCACATGTGCTCCTGTGGCTTAGTCCGACTGTTTGGAAGCTTGTAGAAACCATAGAGATTTTTGTGATCTGGTAAGAGAATGCCTACCAAGTATTGATAGCTTTATTCTTCATGAATGTATCTAATCCAAATTGGTGGCCATCAGTACATCTTGTGGTAGCAAATTTCATTGTTTATGCATTGTATGAATAAGTACTTTTCATCTATTGTGAAGCATTTACCATTTTCATTGGATGATCTGGAATTATTCCAAACCATCCAAACTTTTATACAGCTCTCAGTTATATTCTACTCTTTCTCTAAACATTCTCCTCTTTTCTCTAAACATCCCCAAGCAGTTTACCTTCTCTCCCAGAGGAGTTGCTCCAGCCCCTTAAAACATTGCATTATTGTCAGTTTTATTTTGATTCTTTTCCTAATGATTCCCAACATGGAATTTGCCTCTCACGCATCAGCTGCACACTGGGTAGATGTTTCCATCAAGCTATCCTGTATAACCTCAAGTTCCCTTTCCTGGTCATTTGCTACCAGCTCAGACCCCAGCAGAGAATATGGGAAGTTCGGATTTGATTGCTCCAGTGTGCATTGCTTTACAATTGCTTTACACTGAAATGCTTTTGCTCCTTTAATGCTCATTCCACTTTGGAGAGATCCTTCTGGACTCTTCACTGTCCCATTTTCTTTTCTCTATCCCAAATAATTTGGTAGTGTCAGTTCTTTGAGATGTGTAGATTGAGAAGTGGACCCAAAGAGAGAAAAAGTCCAGACAGGTATATAATCCACCTTTCCCAAATCTCATTGTGCTATTCCCCCATAATTATCAGTTTCTCTTCTTCTGTATAATGGAGATAATCTTATATCATTTATATTCCATCTTTCCAAAATTTCAAGTAAACTAAAAAGGAGAGGATAGATAAGTACAATGAGTGCCTAACCTAATTGGGATGCCTGTAACCTTCTGAACTCAGAGGACTGTGGGCACTTGACATAGACAAAAGGACATGCAAGCAAAAGTCATCTCTGCATGTCTTTCACCCTGCAAAACCCTTCAGTGGCCAATTCCAGTCAAGTGGGGCATTTTGGAGCAGGAGGTAACAGGACTGAAGCATTGCCAGGTTACAGCATATCTGTCAGGGTCCAGGGCTGGGATATACATGGCCAGAGACAAGACCAGAGCAACAGGGGATCAGAGCAACAGAACTTGAGGCAAGACAGGGTTGACATGTAAGGCTTAATGGCAAGTCTAATAGAAAAGTCTCAAGTTTCGTAACCAAACAGGCCAGGATCAGGAATGAGATGTACATATCAAAGCAGAACAAGGAAGTGGTTAGGAACAAACCAAGGATCAAAAACTACGAGGATAAACAGGTGCAGGCACATGGGACAGGATAACAGAGCAGGGGACATGGCAAAGCAGGAGGCAGGCAACTGAGGCAAAGTAACTGGGCAGGATATACAGCAAAGCAAGATATGTGGTGTCATGCAGGAGACATTGCAAGATGCAGGGAACAACAGAAACCAAATGCAACAAAGGTCAGGCAAGAGGCAGGAGCTGAATCACAGCTAATGGACAAACCTGCATTGCTGAGGCAACATGACAAGGCAGGATGCACAGCATGGCAGGATGCAGATCATACAAGAGGCAGGCACAACCGCAAGACAACATGGCAAGGTAGGATACATAGGAACAGTCAGGCAAGGTTCAGGCACTACAATTCACAGGAGGACCTGTGTCGCTGAGGCAGTTCTGAAGGGAAGAGCTTGCTCTTATGCAGCTTTTCTGCCAGGGCTCCTAGCTGACACTCCTCAGTAGAGCTGACGCTGGCCCTGAGAATATGGTGTTCTAGTTCTGGCCACCAGAGCAGCCCAGATCTTGACAGTACACCCACCCCCACTCATGGTCTGGGTTATCAGGGTGGGTTGTATGAAGGCTTGGACCTTGGCAGCCACAGTTGGACCAGGGTCTGGCAGGAGCTGGCAGTGGTACAGGAGGCCTTGACACTTCTAGTGAGGAGCCCTAGCTTTAGAAGATGTGTTGCAGGACTTGATATATCTCCCGATGTCTTCCCAGAGGGTTGTCCACCAGAAGGCCTCACAATCACTAAATCAGTTAAAATCACTAACAACTGAAGGCCTTTTGAGAAAAGAAGGTCTCACACTGTGGTGGAAAGCCATGGGATGTGATAGATAACTGGGCAGACTCCTTTCTTCTCCTTAATATTTGTGTAGGCTCATATTGGAGAAGCCAGTCATTCAGATATCCTGATCCCAACCATTATAGAGTTTTACAGGTCATATAGGTCATTATAGAGCTTTACAGACCCAAGAACTAATTGGAAATGCAGCTGCTCCAGAAATAGTGTAATTTACTCCTGATAATTAGTTCTAATTAATAACCTATCCACTTGATTCTGAAGTTGAGGTTTCCAGGCATTTTTCAAAGGTAGTTCGATGTAGCAGACATCGCAGTAGTCTAGACATGACGTAACTAAGGCATGTGTCACCATGGCCAGATCTTAGTCAGGGTGTCAGAGTAAATTGAGCAAAAGCACTGGTCATTGCTGTCAGCTGAGTGTCCAGGAGCAAGGCTGAGTCCAAAAGCACTCCCAGCCTACAAACCTGTGAGTTTGGGGTGGGGTGGGGATACTGCCAGAGGGAACTCGGGTTAAATACCTGCTCCTGGATTAGCTGTTCCACTGACCAGGACAAGACATGCACTTGATATTTAAAATAAATGTGAGTGAGAGACTGTTAAGGCCCACCTTCCTGCATAATTCCTACAGAATGCTATATGCTTATATTCATGTGAATATAGTGCTGGACATCTGACTATATAAATGTTAATGGATGGAATAGAGCTTTTGATTCAGTTTTCCCTTGAATCAGCATAAAGCTTGTAATACAATGTGTGAAACTCCCTTAACAGTCAATTATTTAATTAAAACAGCTGAATAAATACTAGGCTTGCTGAGATTTTTTTTTTAAAAAAGAAAGTAACATTAAATCCTGAGGCAGTCCAAAATCCAGACTCACAAGACAATTCCCCTGAGACTACACATTCCAGAAGAGCAGCTGTATTAGTCTATAGTAAAAATTTGGCTCTAATGCTGAATAATGGTTCACCAGGCATATCCTCTCAATGGAGTTCCACTCATGGGATGTCTCTCCTGAGTTTTCTCCACCAATTTCCCCCTCTTCCCTGCAATTTCTTGATGCATAGAATCTGCTCAGAGGATCAGGGAATCTTCTGGAAGAATCCAGAAGTGATGCAAGAAGGGAACGACCGAAAATTGTTTCCCTCTTCTATTCCTCCAGTGAAAGTTTCCACTGGATCAGAATCCTTTATGTGGACAGAATGAGATCTTCCATGCAGTATTCTGTGGGTCTTGTGGCACCTTAGCATATTTATTGTTGTATAGGCTTTTGTGAACAAGAGCTCTTCCATGGACTACTGGAGTATCTATCACAAAATGTAGGTCTAGTTTTATGCCACAGTAAATCAATTTGAAATGCAATATCCCTGTTCCTTGTGTAGACTATAACATTCTTTTGCTGCCTTCTGTTTTTAGTCAAATGCTTTTCCTTGTTGCTGCTGTAAAGAATAGTTCAGTGGACACAGACTGCTGAGAAACTCTTTGAGAAATGGAATGGAGTGGTTGGAACTCCAAACAGGGACTACTGTACCCTTTATTTTGTTGCAGCTTATTTTCTTGATATTTCTGAAAAAGTTAGTAAAAGGTATACCGTATGAAAGCAGATATGTTCTTAATGGAAGTGGCTGAAAACTGTCACTTTTTGATTAATCATATTATAAGAATTGAAGGTGTGAAGTGGTTGTTCAGCAAGAAACTGGTTTCCAACAGTTTCTTGGCATAAGTATTCTTGCCATATTCTCAACATAAAAAAATGTCATTCAAAAGACAACACTCTTTTCCATATTGTTAGGCACTTACCAGACAGCAGAGGGAGCTACTTTCTCTTTTTTGAGCACAACAGTTTTGCCAAATTATACAGAAAAGGAAATAAAAGGAGAACATAGCCTCACAAAAATATTTGCATTTTACTAAAGCAAGATAACATGAGATGATAACAGTGCCCTTCTTTTTGGTGTGCTGTTGAATCACGTTGCTTTTGGTGCATTTTTATCAGGTGATCTCTTAATATTAGTAGCACATTCTATATCTACTTGTGTTAAATTGTTATAGAGAAGCTGGGCAGTCTTTGGGGAAGTATGGACATGGTTTGATGAGAGTCATCCCTGGAATGTTCATGTTGAGAACTGTGGATTTTGGGTCAGCAACCATATATATTTATGAATTACTTACCTTTATTTCTTGTGCCTTTCATCATGGAAGCTATTGGGCATCCTATTAGATACTACGTTTATGCACAAGCATAATGAAGGCAGGAAAACCCTTCAAACAACCTTTTGAAGCAAGAAAAGTCTGAGGAATGTAAAAAAGAGTAACAGGAAAAATAGGCATCACAAACTCTGTTTGCACAAGTATCAGTTGTAAAATAGTAAGTGTACGCATCACATGGGATGTTAATGTAATCTGGTAAAGAGAGACAGTTGCAACTGCCCAGGTAGCTTAATACTGTCATTACAGAAGTAACAAGTAAAATGTGCATTCTAGTGTAAAGAAAGCAGTTGAGATATGCATTACATGCCCTACATCTATACAAGTTGTTTACTAAGGATCAACAAGCATTCCACTTCGTCTGAATTAATAAAAGCTATGGATGTGGCTAATAATAAAACTCAAGTAAGGCACCATTATTTGTGGGAAGACTCTCAAGAGAGAATTTCTGCTTTGGGGACTTTTCTCTAACTCTTCACTACCAGGTATCTAGAATTTGTTTTAAGGTTATTTCCACTGTTAACTGAATTCTAATGGGACTGACTGTCTTACAGGTCAAGTGGATGATGTATTGGATTGTGTTTGCCTTCTTCACCACAGCAGAGACACTGACAGACATTATTCTCTCTTGGTAAGTTCCTTGTTGGTATTAGGAACTAAGCAGGAAAGTTTCTAGATACTTCAGTCCTTTTTCAGGCATCATGTAGAATTGACTGCCTTGAGAGGATTCAGTAAGATACTCAAAAGCTGTGGACATTGTTTCATTTGAAGGTGTGTTGTTTGGAAATACTGCAGATAATATTCAGATGCTATAACTCATTGACAGAAATGCATGTATGGTCTTATTTTCCTCACAACCAAATAAAAAACACAAGTAAAAGTTGTAATTGTAGTATCAAGAATCTGAGTTTTTGAAAAAAGCTGAAACATAATAGAAACTGGAGGGTTAGCTTTGGAAGCTGGTTTTCTAAGAGTAATCTGTGAATATTAGGATTCTAACTTTGAATAAAATTGTAGCTTCTAGCCCTGTTGGCTGTCTTTCAAATGTCTTGCTTTGTGAAGCAGTATCCCAAAATTGTTCTCAACAGCATGTATCTTCTTTAGGAGAATATTGATCTGTATTGTATAGACATATTTATCCTGATCAGGGTTGAAGAAGGAAAGATCTGGAAGTGATCACTGTATGAAATGGCCAGTACCTAGCTCACAACTTGTCCAGAAGACTTAAGTGGACCGAGGGTTGAGGACATCAGTGATTCTCAAGTGGAGGACCTTTATAACATCCTCAGAGCTATGGTAGTTTATGGCTCTCCAACAAATTATTAAATAGTGCTCGAAATAAACTCTGTGTTTACAGGGTTGAGAAATAACCTTGAATATGGATTTATCAAGACTATGGAGGAGACTTAAAATGAGACTTCAGGAAGGTACATCCCAGAAAGGGTATGTGTGGCCTCTTCTACAGCTGGCCTTGTCATGCTGATTCCGTTGCATCTGTAGTTCTCTCTTTCTTCCTTTGCTTATCTCATCTGTGCTGCTGCCTTGACTGTCAGTCTTTGTCTCTAACCTGAGCTTGATTCCAGCTTTTCCATTTCTCTCAGGTTTCCCTTTTATTTCGAACTGAAAATCGCATTTGTGATCTGGCTGCTCTCTCCTTACACCAAGGGTTCCAGTGTCCTCTACAGGAAGTTTGTTCACCCAACGCTCTCCAATAAGGAGAAGGTACTTCCTTCAGCTTGCCATGTTTATCATTGCTGAAAGTTGAGTGACATCAGATCCAGCTAGGTTGCAGAAAAGGTCTTGCATTTAGTCCTGCCTGTGCCGCCTCATAATGGGTATATGGCAGTAGCTGCTTTTATAGAGCAAGGGTGAATCCCTAATTTGCAGTCTGATTAAAATGCATTAGCTTTAACGCAAATAATGGTGATCTGGAGCACACAGCTCTTAGCTGTGATCCAAAGACCATGCATGCTGTTCCATGTGTATAGCAGGACTTTCTCTCCTTTCCTCTTGCTATTCCTTGTGTCCCCTAAATAGTCATACTTGAGGGCTGAGGGACTTTCTGGAGCAGCAATTGTTGTACAGGGAGCCACAAACAGAAAGAAAACCGCACACTGTTTCTCTTTGTGCATACAGAGGTGTTTTCCACTCATGCATGGTACAGTTTGGATGCTGGCCAGGGACCAGCATTAGTTATTTAATTAATTGATTTTTATTCACTGTACTTGAGGACAATTATCCCCCATTACCTTGTGCTGTTCTAGTACATAGCAAACTATTGGCACACAGGCCCAGTTAGTGTGAGCCTGTGGACAGAAGGAAAAGGATGATAGCCGTAATCAGATGGCAGAAATTCCATGGTGAAAGCCATTCCCTGCTGCTTTTAAGTGGTTAATGCATCTTTATGCTAGAATAGAGCAGCTTTCAGAGCCTCTGAAGCGTAGCATCCACTAGAATATGGAGTCTCCATCTTTAAACTGCTATAAGTCGGTGTTAGACAAGAGGCTGAGATCACTTGACTTTGAAAGATCCATTGTGCTGTGCCATCCAATCTATTTTGATTTCTTGGGTTTCTCAGCTTTCAACAGTGTAATTTGCATGGCATCATAGCTCAAGCAAGGGTTAGGATTTCATGCAGAAAGCGTCTGGTATATTATCATAGTGCTAGAAAATGGAAATGTGCTAGACTATAAAATGCACTCAATAGGCAGCTTTAAAGCTTATGATAGTCTTAATGTTTTCTCTGGTGATACTTTGGGATTCAGAAAAGAGTGTGGTCAACTGCATGAGTTCACAGGCAAAAGGTTGTTCACTTATGTTCGAGGACTGCTGCTTACTGGTTTGTTTTGGGTGGAGTTTGTTTTTAGGAGAGAGTTTTTTGTACTTGGATGCAACTTACTGTTTCGTACCTGTGCCATCCCTTTACCATAAATCAGTTGTGGGTGGCACAAATATGTTTAAACCATAACTTTTCTTGACAAAATACACAGATCAGACCTTTATAGAATTTTTTATCTGCTACTTGTCTGTGTATTTGATAGGGATCATGCTGAATTACATTTTTCAGCATGAATTAAATTTAATTTTACATGAATTAAATTTTACAGAAGGGGGTTGGACTTGATGGCCTTCATGGCCCCTTCCAACTCTAAATACCTTCATGTAATACAGGGTAATACAGCCATTTTCTGTCTCTAAATTTGATTGAGCAAGCACTGGACAATCCTTTTTCTGGTGCACATGAGCTGATAATTTCTAAGAACACTGTTTTCACTGCATGGGTCCATTTAAATGCTGTCAAACATTTAGTGGCTTCCCTGACTGATGTTCTTTTCTTATGCTGCATAAAAATCTTTGCAGATATTTAGATTTCTGTAGATATTTAGATTTCTGGAGAGATCTATGGCATGAACTCAGTATGCCTTTTGTGATTTTCAAGTTTTTTTTATTACATGATAGTTCTGTGCTGAACAGGGGAACTCACTAAGACAGTCACTAGAATAAATGGATATGGTAGATTTTCCATTAACAATATATAGTTGTTCTGGCCCTGCTGGGGTCAAGAATTACTTTGACAATGGTCTTGGTAGATCATGTCAGTTGTGTTACACAAGGTCATTGAAGGGATCAGTTGCACAATGTGGAATATCACAAAGTTTTTTTGCCACATGTGTCTAAGTGTGAGGGGTCTTAAAACAGAAGGGGGTTAAGAAAACCATCTCTAGGAATTGCTTTTATTTTCTGTGGCAAAGTTTTGGTATATGTGTTCTTTTTGTTCTCTTTGAAGCTGTTAATGCTGAAGAAGATTGAATTGGGCACAGCAAATATAATAACCCTACTATTTGCATGAGCCAGGTGAATTTGGTATTCATTTTTTATTCAAGCCTCAAAGGTACTTACGTGACATTTTTTTCTTCGGGATCCAATTTTCTCATCATTATCTATTTATGAGCTGCTCTCCCATCATATTGTGCCCAGTGCAGCTCACAGAATTTCAGATGAACAGCTGCAAATAATTAAAAAACATAATAAAACAATTAGAAAACCATTGTGTCAAGGAGACATAACAAGCTGGGTTCAGAGTTGACTCAGCTGGATTGACACAATATGACCACCTACACTCAGGGCTGAATATGAGTTGACAGCGTGCCGTCTTTGAAATGTGGGTTGTTTAAACATGTTTCAGGGTGTGAATCCAGCTGCACTAACAACCAAGATTTGTTAACCACAGGTAACTAACAAAAGAGAACCTCTGATTTATTGTTAGGTTGTAAACAGTGGGTTGTTCATAGTTAAAAAAAACCATGGCTTGTTATCATGGCTGGGCTCACACAACTTAACTCACATTTCAAAGATAATTCTTGGTTCACTACCAACCCACACTCAAACTTTACTCACCCTTGGGTGTGAGTTTTTGTATTAGTGTGGAGGTTGCCTCATTGAACAGAAAGAACCAGGATCCAGTGGAAGCTCTGCCCTGGATGAAAGCTATAGGATGGTGATTTTTTTCCTATCCCTTCACCCTATAGCCCTTAGTGCCATCACACATGTGGGGACCCACCCTGTCAGAGCAAATTTGTATGAGCTGCAGAGGGGAATGAACATTTCTTGTATCCCCTTTTATCTGCAGAATCAGCC
Source organism: Varanus komodoensis (assembly GCF_004798865.1). Lineage (NCBI taxonomy): Eukaryota > Metazoa > Chordata > Lepidosauria > Squamata > Varanidae > Varanus > Varanus komodoensis. The sequence goes on from NW_025336346.1 coordinate 245,888, forward strand.
AGTTCACAGAATTATGCTACACACAGCTCTGGATCTAGCCCACTAAAAAGTATTCATTTATACTACTTTGTTATACCATAACTAAGCAAATTGCCTAATCCAGTAGCTTGGAACTAAAGAACCCAGCCCATAAGGTTGCACGTTGTACATGACCAAATAAATCTCTTTAGCAGCTAACTTTCCTACTCATGTAGCCTTCTTCCCAGCTTTCACCTGCATCACCTCTCTGTCCCTTCTGCACCTCTCACCTGGAGAGGTAAAGAGTATCAGTCCTCTTCCAAGCCTCACATGCACGGATAGTTTTGATATTTTCATTTCTCTCAGCCAAGTATCTTTTCCAATGTGTTCTTTAAGGTAGAAGGCACTTTCAGGCTCCAGGGTGGTAGGTGAGGCAAGTAAGCATGCTCTGCCCTTTAATGTCTTTTCTCCTTGCCTCACACCCCACCGCAACTGCCTAACTGAAGTTTTTGCTACAAAGATCCTGTGTCTCTTCAGCTGATAGAATAGCTGACCACTTAGGTTCCCAATGGTTGTATCTCTATTATTTCAGTCTTATGAAGTAAAATCTGTTTTCAACTGTTAGAAATGCTAAAATTCCTTCTATCTTGGAATCAAAACTTTGAACCCATCAAATTATGTATATCGCATTAGTTTCCTGTGAATAAATTGGTGAAAAACACAAGAGGATGGGTTCCATACTATGCCTGTATCCTCAATATTTGAAGCAAGGTCTCTGTGCTCATGTGTGCATTAGACTTCTCCTAAGTAGGAGAGGTCACTGTCTCTGTACCATGTCACCAGTTTACCTCTTTGAAGCATTGAGAACAAGACATAATAAAATAATTGCTAATAACTCTTTGTCCTTTATGGAAGGCACAGCCATGCTTAGTCATAAATTTACTTAGTCTTGGAAGAGAGTATAATCTTTGTTAGTCATAGTCATTGCTGAGGATATTAGTCCTGAAGTTATTCTAGCAATTAATAGGTTAATCTTTCATTTAAAAAATTGATTCAAGGGCAAACTAGACATGACTAGGGCAGCCATGCTTGTTTATTGACTTGCCCGTTCTATTATGTATAATGTAAGAGCAGGAATGGGATGTGTGTGTCTGATCTTACACTGAAAAGGACATGCACCTGGCCTTCTTGCACTCTTGTTAGTGACCCCAGGCACTCCTTTCCTTGCTCACTTTCAATATCAGAGGCAAGCAGAAAGAAGAGTGCCAGGAATGACACTAGATGGCTGTAAGATCCATGCTGGATCAGATTGAGGATCCATTTAGTCTTGCATGCTCTTCACACAGTGGCTAACTAGCTCCTCACAGGAGACCCACAAGCAGAGCAGCGAGACTTCGGCTTTCCGAACCTGTGATGTGAAAGTTGGATCTCTGCCATCCCCACCCCTACCATACTTGATCCATTAATGGGGCTGTGGTGTGGAAAACATGCATAGGTGTCTGTAGTGCATCTTGCCTGGTCCTTAGTCTTTCATTTGCTATGGACCAAATGCCAACAATTTAATTTTATGTCCCTGTACAAGGCTACTTGTGTCCTGTAACTAACTGAAAATCATTTCAGTGTGAAAGCCAAATGATGAGTTCCACAGTTCATACGGATAGCCAAGTGACCACTAAACAGTACTAATGTTGAGCAATAGCTGGCTGATATATGTGGGCTTTATCAGGGTGTCAATCCTTACTGGTTGAGATAGACCAGAAAGCACATCAAGTGGGGACACCATCTTCACCAGATGTTTAATCCAGATGGTTTTTTAGCCCAGACTCTGAGGCCAACATCGTAGTTATTTGAAATTGGCCTTCAGTATTGTACTTACTGGGGCCAGAAATGGTCTGTGAAATCCCTGTTGTTCTTCATTGTGGTCTCTGTGCATCACACATATGAGTGCTGTTCCTGCACAGTGCCTGTGTTTGAGAAGATTCTCCCAGCATTAATTGTTTTAGAAGGAAAGAAAAGGAGGCTTCTCCATCACTACTTCTTGCTGAATTCTTACCTTGACAAGGATAGGAGGATATATAATTGTTAATTAATGTGTTTTACATTGTTTCACATATATATTGATACTCCATCAGATATTCTTTCCCCCTTTGTAGCAACTGAACAGGAAGGATTTAATCAGGCATTTGAGAATGTTTGAATGTGTTTATTTTTGACACACGGTGGCTTACTATGACAAATCTGAGAACTTCTATTTTATTGTTCAAACTCTATAGACTTGGTGCACTCTGGAAAGCTTAAAAGCTTTTATGTAAATGTATCACCTATTAAAAGGGCTATAGTTTTACATTTTTACTCTTTAAATGTGGCCTCCCCCCAATTAAATCCTAGGAAATTGACGAGTATATCAGCCAGGCCCGTGACAGGAGTTATGAAACTATGATGCGAGTTGGCAAGCGAGGATTAAATTTGGCAGCAAATGCAGCAGTTACTGCAGCTGCAAAGGTAACTCCTTATACCTGTGTGCAACATGCTCCCCTCTGCTGGACTGTTATGCTTTCATACCTCCATTCCATTCCATTTGTCCCATTCCTCTGTGTTGGTTACCTAGTGCTTATGTTATTCCTTCTTGTTTACTTGAAAGACTCATCGACTATTCACACATAGCCACAAGCCATGGCAGGAATGTCTTGTCATTATATGTGAATATTGGAAGTAAGGTAAAACAGCATATTTGATTACTGTGAATCATCTCAGAGAACCAAGTTTGCTCTAAGGTTTCCATGTTTCATGCTTCAGCATTGCTTCTAATTATGTATGAAGCGAGTTGCAATGTTTTTCTGTAGTTTTGTGTTACCAGCCAGCGAGTTCAGTGGCAGGAGCCACTGCAACTCCTCCACCTGCTGGCAGATGGGGCACTGATTGGTTGCCCCCACACTCCCTGTCCTCCACCCCAGCATGTACTCCCCAATGCCCATCCATCCCACAGCTGCTATGTCAGCTGTCTGGCTGATTACTCATCTCATGTGCCGCTTGGCCTATAAACCGCCTATCTGCTGATCACCGGCCTGCCCACTGCTACCTGGATGGTTTGTCTGCCTACCCACCTCCTGGCCAGGTTGCCCACCTACCCACCTCCTGGCCCAATCACTTGCCTCACATGTTGCTTGGCCAATCACCAAGATGTTTCAGTTGCATGGCAGTGGCTCACTATCGCTTTGTGAGCACTTGCCCTTTGTGCAGATTCTTTCATGGTGTCCCCAGCTCCTGTGTGAACTCACACACTGTCCTATGTGAGAGGTGGGGACATGGGAACAGCATGTGAGACTTTGTGCAAAGGGTGGGCACTTACAAAGTGATAACACACTGCTGCCTCGCAAGCCAGACATCTCAGCAATTGGCCAGGTGGCATCTCAGGCAGGCTACCTGGCCAGGAGGTGGATAAGCAGTCAGTGAGCCAGGTGGCACACAAAATGAGCAATCAGCCTGGCAGTGGACATGGCAGCAGCAGCGTGGCCAGGCATCAGGGAGTACTTGCTGGGCAGGAGGACAGGGAGCACCTCCAGCAGCAGTGGCTGCAGGGGCAGCCATGTGTGGTGCTCCTGTCAGTTCATTGCTCTGCTGTGGCTGTGGCCTCACCTTGCTACTCTGAGGAGTAGACCTGGCCTCTGTGGAGCAGGAGGTGGAGGGAAACGGGCTGGATGAGAACTTGTCCAGGGAGTGTGCAGGCCAATGGGGGAGAGGTGGGTGACATAGGCAGGAGCAGTGCATGCTGGGATTGTTTCCCACCTGCAGGGGCTGATGGAATATATGCCACTATTTGGAGGGAAGATGGAGGCACATGGAGGACACAAGGTAACTGCACAGTAACCATTCGTGGCATGTATGAACAGCCCCATTGAGTTGGTTCACACAACTATGGCTTAATTTACCCATGTAGGCTATTGCATTGTGCCAGGGTTGGCATGATACGCAATCCCAGGCAGCAAGGATTGTTTGAGGATTAGACAACCCTTAGCCCTAAAATAAGTGATGGGTACTTTGAGGGTTGTCTCACTCACAAACATTCCTTGTCACCTGGGTTCACACACATGACAGCCCACAGCAAGGCAGGCAGTAATGGTTCTCACAGGCATCCATCACATCACAATAGCTGCTGTCAGTAAATTGACTCACAATCAGCTGTCATGTCATGTAAAACAGGTAATTCTCTTATCTGGCTATTCTGTTTTCCTATTGTGCCTTCTTCCTGTTCCCATACCGTTTTTCCATCAGACCCTTCCAATGCTTTCTGAATGATACAAAGTATATGAATATTTATAACTAGCCTTTGTATCTTAAAGGGCCAGGGAGTTTTGTCTGAAAAACTACGGAGTTTCAGCATGCAGGACTTGACTTTGATTCGAGATGATGACACCGTGCACTTGCGGAGCCCTGAGCCACATATGCGTACCTCTGCTGCTGGCCTTCTTGAAACTATTGATGATTCAGGTAACAGTGTTCATTTTATTGTTCCATGAGGGCAGATATCTAAGAGTTGAGACCTTCAGGTAAAAGTGTAAGGCTGCTTCCAGATGGAGGATTCCTGTACTAACTGTTAAAGGCACTGCACAACTATTCCACCTTTTCCACCTTAGCATTTTTTTGCCTGGGGGAGGAGAAAAAAAGATGGAGGAAGCTTTGGGGGAAAATGAAAGGGCTAAAATGGAAAGCAGCAGTGACTGGATTTTCCATAAAAATCTTGAATGGGACAGGACATTTTCACAATTTTATTATTTATTTAAAACATTTCTATATTGTGCTAGCCAGTCATCTCTCTGGATGGTTTGCAAACATTTAAAATACAAAGCAAAACCCAGCATCACAATAAGATAAAACCAAGAACAATTTACAGTCATCATCCATAAAAACAAAACATATAACCAATAACAGTAAAGAACAGAATTAATCCACAGTGCCATAAAAATATAATATAATATTTCATCAACTAAAATACTGAGAAAAGAAAGGTGTAAAGTGGCACCAGGTGTAAAGTGTCAGTGCCAGACACACCTTTCTGAAAAGCTGGTTCTACAAATGGGGAGCCTCAGCCAAAAGGCTCTTCTCTTAGTAGCCTCCTTCCCTATATCCTTTACAGGTGGCTCCTGGAGAAGGACCTCTGATGATGACCTTAGGGTCCAGGCAGGCATGTATGGGAGGAGATGTTCCATCAGATATCCAGGTCCTATACTTTTCAGGGCTTTATAGGTTAAGGTAAACACCTTAAAGTGGGCCCAGAGTTCAACTGGCGATCGGCAAAGTAAATATAAGATTGCTGTAATGTGCTCATGCCTCACAGTTCTTTTTACGAGGCAAGCTGTACTATTTTGAACGAATTGCGGTTTCTGACAGTTTTAAGGGCAGCCCCATGTACAGCACTTTATGGGAGTCCAAACAAGAAGTTACCAGTGTGTGGATCATTGTTGCCAGGTTCTGCCTGTCCAGATAGGCATGAAGTTGATAAATCAGCTGAAGATGATAAAAGGCCATGTAGCTCACCTGGTATTCCAGGGACAGCCCTCGGTTCAGAAGCTCCAAACTCTATCCCTTAGGTTGAGTGCAACCCTGTCCAGGGCAGGGCTGATGTCTTCCATCTGGACAGAGGACCCACCATAAAAGCTTTGCTTGAAAACAACCTAAATAGGTAGTATTAGTGGGGTATAACAATGTTGCTGCTTCTCAGTAAGTATGTGTATGTCTTTTTTCCCCAAAGCGGTACCATTGAGGAAGGATTTGTCTTTATTGTTGGAAATATTGCATTTGTTGAGCTAATGAGTGGCTCTTACCATCATGATCACATTCCACATAGTACTTAGAATTATGATGGGCATGCTGCTTAGATGAAAAATTATATTTTCCCATATTTGTGGAGGGTTTGGCCTCCCTCTTGCTTAAGTTCATCTTTTCCAATGCACTTGCATCCCAGCACCAAAAATGGTGGTGGCAAATGTGCTCTGGTCCCAATATAGATTGGGGACAGGTGGGTTGTTGCAGAGGAAAATCTCAAGCACGGGGTTCAAAGAAGTGTTTAACTTCATACGAGTATCTTGTTTGACTCTAAGAGGTGAACTTCGCACTTGTGTAGGGAAGGGCTCTCTTTCCTCTCCTCCTTGTCACCCAAAGCCTCATAATCAGGGAAAGATAAAAACCTTCTGCTGCTCCTCTGTATAAGAAAAGAGGCAGCCCTGCTTTGGGTTTTCTTCTCAGGTGCATCATGTTATTCTTCATCAGAGGAGATGACACTAACACAGAGACAAAATGGAGCCCAGTCTGATGCCAGAACGGACCCATCAGATGATGATACAGGAGACAAAGTTCCCAAGAGGACCCAGAGCCTTAAAGCTCCAAAGAAAGTGACAAAGACTGAGGTAAGCTTCAGTGTAATTGTTTGCAAGGCTAGCATTTGCATCTGGTGGGAGGAGCTTGCCACTCCTTAAAATAAAAGGGAGGAAATGCTGCAGTTCTTACGAAGCCTCTTACGCTACCTGTGTTCTTCAACCGGGCACACACAATCCTTTTTCATAGCTGTTTCCCTCCACCACCTACTACCAGTGTGTGTGCCTGCAAGTCAGCCTAAGTTTGTCTTTTGCTGTGCTGAAGCATGGTTTTACATTGCCCAAGTCACTCAATCCACAGTTAAAGGCACATGCATGCCATCTGGCATAGAAGCCTTCATGATTTCTGCTTTAGCGAGACTATTATGCTGTGCAAGAAGTGGTATTACTGAAGGAGTGAAAGTGATGTGATGGCAGCAACCACTGGATTGTTCATGCATCGAGCACGGCGGGAGTGGGGGTCGAGTGTAAGGCTCACATCAAGGAGGCAGCTGATGAAGGGGGCCAGAGCTGCTGCTCATCCCCTGCCCAACCACCCCATGCGTCATTGTCCGAACCCTCCAGACCAGCTTTGATACCCAGAGTGAGTTGGACTATGGGAAAAGTATCTTGGATGGTGGGCCATGTGATAGACCAGCAAAGAAAAAAGATTCGGCTCCCCACCCGGTGTGCATTTTTTTTTGCTAGAATTGCACTCCTCTGCTTCAGACTGGCAGTTTCTGCATGGTCTCCTTCCAGTGCTTGTATAAGGAGGGGGCATGGCCTGCAGACATCCCCTCAGTTGTCAGTGTTTGAGCTCCTCTTCCTTACTTTTCTGGTGCAAAAGTTATTACCTTGTTAAAAAAGAACACAGTTTCTCATAATTGGCATGGTGGTCTCCTTGGTGGCCCCATTCACAGGGCTGGTGCTACCATTAGACCGACTAGGTGGCCATTTAGGGTGTAGACCTCAGAGGGGTGCAGAACTGACCTGAGGGGCACAGTTTTATACAGATTAGTTTCTTGAAAAAATGCAACTGACAATTTATATCTTTTATTTTAAGATAAATACCACAACAGTGCTGTGGAATATAATTAATCATAAAATTTTATATAATTAATTAATATAGATGCTTTGTATGTCCTGTACGCCCTATCACTTGCAAAAGTCCCCCCCCCCCCCGGGACAGCTGCTGCAGCCTGCCTCCTGGGGTTATAAGTCCGCAAGCAGGGCTGAAGGGCAGGCAGCAGTGAGGGAGAAAACCTGTTGGGTACCTCCCAACAAGGTAGGAGGAATGGTCTTCTCAACAGACAATCAAGCAGCTCAAAAACTCGCCCTAACATTTTTAACATTTCCCAATAGGTAAAACAAATACCAGAAAACCTCCATAAATGGACTAGTTGGCGTAATTTTTAAGGTAGAAAAGATGCTAGTGATTTGTATATACTGTATTGTTCTTTGAATAACATCAGTATGGTATGGTTTGGGATAGACAATTATATGTTACCATTAACTCTCAAAGAAGGCAAACCTTATGAATTATATCATCCTGCTTTGAGACAATGTTGCCAGTCATTGCTGCATCTCAAAATAGTCCTTTGAGTCTCAAAATAGGAGACTCAAAGTTATCCCAGAAGATTCAATCGAAAGGAACAAGCCTCAGTGAATATACTCCTTTTTAGCTCTCCAGAGAGCCAGCTAAAAAAAAAGAAACCAAATAAAATAAGTAACTGCAGAGAAATTTCTCCTTATCAAGTGCAAGATAATTCTCCCTCCCATTATCTCACAATGAGTGTGAGAAGAGTGGCAGGGGGACACACTCTGTTGTGTCAGCCAGGAAAAAAGGCAAGGAAATAGCTTCCAATGGTTTCAGCAACTTGAGGAAACAAAGCAAGAAGAGAGAAGGAAAACAAAGGGAAAAGGGCAAGAAACTGCCTCTCAAGCTAAGAAAAGAAACCACTTCATACAACAAACTGTACACCCCAGCAACACCAAGAAGAGAGACAGAGTGGAAAACACTATAATCTCAACAGCTATTCTGGAAAGAAATGGGCAGAAAGACAGCTTCATGGCTGCAAGAAAGGGGAGGAAAGTAGGGAAATTCTTCTGTAGCAACATTTAGAGCATACTTGCTGCAGAGGAACCAGTGCAGGGAAAAATACCTCTGCACTAAGAACTTTCCCACACCTTTCCCTAAAGCTGTGTGAATACCCTACTTATAAGTCAGCAATAACAACCCCTGGGACTCAGCAACTATGGCTGGCAATAGATGATCTCAGCCATGGGTGGCTGAGAGATGGCAAGCTGCATCAGTAAACAGGGAAGGACTAACACTCAGGATGCAATTGTGGTAAAGTTTGGGCTAACTACAGTCCTGGCTTGTTCCTGGACTGATCTGAAACTTATTTAGAAAATACAGCCATTTTTCTAAAACACCAACCATCTGGAGCTCATAAACCACAGGCAGAAGGAGCTAAAGAACAAGCAAAGCAAGATAACTTTGTACACAGAAAGCAATGAAAGAAGAAGAATATGACTGTACCCTTGTTGAATACCATTGAAGAAGTTGTACATGGTGCTCCTCCTACAAATGATATAAAAGGAAGTTTCACAATTTGGAGATACTTCAGTAAAACACATTGAGGGAAACGAGGATTTCAAGGAAAGTGAGAGTACTGCTGCAAAGACTGCAAAAGAAGTTGGTATTGTGCCCAGCTTGAATTACAGTGACTGCTAACTGGCCTTAACTATTGCAATAAAAATTTTCAACAACTTATAGTACAACATGGATCACAGCAGATTGCATCTGATTTTCCCAAAGACTCAGAAAACAGAAGGTTTTCTCCTATTGGTGATATTAACCAGCACAAAATCAGGCAAAAAGTACAATATTGGCAACAAATCTTGGAATTCTTGATTGCTTTGGTCAGAATTCTTGGCATGCAAAGAACTTATTTATTGCAAGCCGCCCAAGACGTTCTGTAAAGGACAGGATAGAAAAGCTTTTAATTAATAAATAAATAAAATGTGGCATTCCATGGTACATGTGAAAAGTTGTACAGTTCTAGCAATGGAAATATTTTGACGTTTGTAGAATATGTAGCCCTTTGTGATCCTATCATGAATGAACTTTTGTGCAGAGTTAAAGATGAAGAAACAATAGTTCACTATGTAGAAAACTATATCCAAATTGAGTTTATACTGCTTCTAGCAGGTGCTATAAAGCAGGAAATTTTAGCACATATAAACAGCCAAATACTACTCAGTTATTCTGGACTGTACACCAGATGTTAGTTATATAGAACAAATGACAATGATTGGATGTTATGTCAATGTAATCAAACCATCAAGTACTGAGATGCCTGAGCCAGAGATTGTGATAAAAGAACATTTCGTGGAATTTGTTCCACTAAAGGAGACTACAGGTGCCTTTATAACAGAAACGCTTCTTGGATGGCTTGAGCAAATGAGATTACCGCTTGAGAATCTGTGTGGTCAAGGTTATGATAATAGGAATAACATGAAAGGCAAAGAAAATGGCATACAAAAGAGAGTCCTACACACGTGCCTTTTTCGTGCCGTGCAATGCACACTCTTTAAACTTGGTAGTCATTGATGCTGCTAAATGTTGTCTAGAAGTAAAAAGTTTCTTCAGTTTGGTTCAACAGATCTATAATTAGTTCTCTGTATTGACTCAGTGTTGACAAATTCTAACTAGCCATGTATCAGGCATAACTGTTAAGCCATTGAGTCAAACAAGATATGATAGTTGGATTGATGCTTTGAAATCATTGAGATATCATCTTGGTAGTATATATGATGCTTTAATGAAGATATTTGATGATATGAGCCTAAAAAATTCTATCTGGAAATATTTCTTCAGTTGAAGTTAAGGTCCTTGCTGATGCAATTTATAAGTTCAAGTTTGTGATATCCCTTGTTACATAGTACAACATCTTTTTTGAAATTAATCTTACAAGCAAGCTATTACAAAATAAGGCTGAAGCTGATTTAAACTCAGCTATAAACCAATTGCAAGTGACTTACCTTGTGGGCTATAGGTGTGATGAGGATTTTCAACAAGTTTTGATAGATGCTACTGAGATTGCAAAGAAACTAGGAATACAAGCAAACTTTGCAACAGAACAAGTTAGAAAAAATTTGGAGAAAGAAACAGCAGTTTGCGTATGGGGCCCAAGAAGAGGCACCGCAAGATCCAAAGCAGAAATTTGAAGTAGCTTTCCACTATGCCGTCTCAGATTGACCATACAATCTGTTGAAGAAAGATTCTAACAGCTACAACAGTGTAATTCCCGATTTGGCTTTCTGTATGATATATACAGTATCAACAATTACTGAAGATTTCAGTAATTACTTAAGGCCTGCAACAACTGGGAAAAATAACTGGAAACAAAGATATTGATGCTGAAGAAATATGCTGTGCACTTACTGCAATAGCTCGAAGACTGCCAGAGTCTATGCCTCCACAAGGAGTACTTTTCATACTGCAACAAAAACTGCTGGATGGTGTGCCTAATGTTCCTGTTGCTCTAAGGATCCTTCTCACATTTTCAGTGTTGGTGGCAAGTGGTGAATGCAGTTTCTCAACACTCAAACTTATAAAATTATATGTACACTCAACAACGCTCCAAAAGAGACTAGTTGGGTTGGCAACTATGTCAACTGAACATGCTCATATATCAGCACTTGACCTGAGGGAATTGGTGACTAAATTTGCAAATGGCATGCAAAATGAGATTTTGATATGCCTGAAATGGAAACATTCAAGAGACTTAAATTTTAACATCACAATTCACAGGATTATTCAAAATCATTTGTGATTTGTGTGTTAAAACTGTTTTTGTATTTGAGAAAGAAAATCAATTGTGTTACTTATTCTTGCATTTTTTAAAGCAATTTCAAGTTTTGTGCTTTTCATTTTTCCTGCCATTCATCTGCATTTGGAAATTGGCTAGCAGTGTGTGTGTGGAGGGTGCAAGTAGTTAGTCTTGTCTAAGGCACAAAAAGGCCCGGAACTGTCCCTTCCCTGTCAGCACATCTTGCTGGTTTGTGCAGGGTGCTTTTGCTGTTCTGCTCCCCTGCTGGGCCACAGCTAATAATGCATATCATTGGGCAACAAAAATGTGCTGTGGCTGGCTTCCTGGGAGCATCCACAGGCCAGAGTCACCCATTTCCTACACATGGGGCATTTCTAACATGTAGACATACTCTCAAGAGGAGCTGAAATTGTAACTTTTATTCGGTTTGGTGGTTTTAAAATAGTTTTGTGCATTCAAGATTCCCTACAGTCTGTTTCTGGAAAAAAAATACACTTGAAGAAGATGGTAAAAAAAGGAAAAAGGGAAAATTGATTGGAAACCTCAATTTTATATGTTCTCTGAGTGAAGGCTCCTTTATTGTTATGTTTTTATTGTATTGGCAGTTTTCTGTTCCTGCTACTATATAGATTTGCTCAGCCTCAGCTCATTAATGCAATTGATGCAGTAATTGTATTAATAGAATTAAGAGGGTTTAAGAGTCAGGTAGCAATTGATCAACATTTTCAGCAGGTACTCCCATAGTTTCAGGAGCAGTAGTTCAGCAAAGATGGCATTTTGGGGGAAATTTGTTCTTGTTCTGCAACTAATTTAATGTCCCTGCTTTCTCTTGTTTTGCAGCCCCCACAAAAAACTGTGAAAGCCCGCCCTAAGAAGAAAGTTGTACCCTCTAACACTGCTGGCGAGTCAGCCTAAGGAAAACCCAGTCTGTCTGTCCCAGGGCAATTCTGTCATTTCAAGGGGCACTCTCCAAGGAAAGGGAGCTGAGATCATGTACATAACAGCTACTGCTTTGTAGAGCTTATTCCAAGGCAAGAGGGTGACTGAAATTTGGCACCAGGATCAGAGGATGGCCATCCTCGGGAATTATTTACTCTTCATCTCTGTGGTGGAGAGAATGCTAATCTGTTTGTACATAGCCTGTTGCTTTGGGATTCCCTCTCTGTGTGTAACTCTAATAGGGAAATTTCTTGCTGGAAAAACTCTAATTAGGGTTACAGCCATCTTTGACAGAGAGACTGTGGAAACAAATCAAGACTGGTGCCACTGAAATTCTAATTGGAAGTGGGGAGCTTCCCATAATATTTCAGCATTTCACTGGATGTCATGCTGTAGCTGCTGTGGGGAATTGTTAGGAAGTGCCTGAAGTGAAGTGACTGGTACTGAAAACTGTATCATCCAAGCTTGTTTTGGCAGGAGAAAGAGGCAGAAGGAATAGTTTGCATGGTGCTTTGCAATGGGTCATTTGTGATGACAGTGGGATTGGGGTTTTTTTTCTGGGGGACTGCTGATGTTTTGCAGAGGGGCTGAAAGTAAGAAAGCGAGTGGCTAGCTTCTTTACCAGTATCTGGTGCCTATTTCTAAGCAGCCTCTTTTGCTTGGGTGGAAGTGTTGTATCTCTGCTTGTGGTAGGTGCTGGGAAGGTAGAACTGTTTGCATGTGGGGATTTTCCCAGGTAGAATTAAAGTCAGGGAGGAAGATGCTCTTGGATGGCTAGGAAAGCCATAGGTGGGGCTGGGGATGTGCACATATCAGTATCTTCCCAAAGAGTTGGATTCCTGAATAGTCACTCTTTAGCAACCAAGCCTTTTGGCCCCCACTTCAGAGTTGCCTTTATATTTTAGATTTTACAGGACAGGTTGTTTTCTGTACGTTTTTTCCCAGAAAGGCATAGGTATGGAGTAAGTTAGAGGGTAGCTAGATGGATAGTACCTAAGTTCCTGCAGTGTACTTAATTATGCTTTATTTGCACTGAGAATATAAAGTTGGAGAGTGGATCAGTGTCGTCTGGTGGGTAGGTAAAAACAACTTTTTTAAAAAAAAATTCTGAGTGGATTCTTCTAAGAAGGGAAGTTATAAGGACATTCATAACGATTCTTCAGGAGGACAGTGGATGAGGTTTCCCAGCTCTCAGGAACTACCCACTGACACCACTGCTGTTTTCCACTGTTTCCTGCAAACTTTGGTTCCTTGTTAGAGGCAAAATCATGTTTTATGAAAATCAGAGCTCAGCTTTTGCGTAATATTCCAATCAAATGGATGAATGAATACTGAAGAAAATTTCTGTTCCAGGCAATCTGACATAGCTAATTATGACTATCCTCATCTGCGATTATAATGCAAGAATATAGAGGCAAATACTATATGCTTCTGTTTTCCAGGCTAGCCTTTATGATGATTTTTCCATTTTCTGAATATGTGCCAAAGCCACCAGCCTTTTTAAAAAGTGGATCTAATATGTGAAATTTCAACAGTACAGAAACCAAGTTTCAGTAGCCCTCACTTATTGTAGGTTTATTCACAAGTCTCTAGATACAGGTGGAATTGTGAGCTGAGTTTGGGTGTGCAACAAGCACTGTCCCTTGCAGGTGTTTCACTGTGTGATATACCTCCATTTTTTCCTGCACAGACTAACATTTCCTGCTTCATAAAGATATTGGCTCCAAAGTAAAGCTCCACTGAGTTCAGTGGGGTTTACCTGCCAGTAAGCATACTTTTAGGATTGTAGCTTCCAGCAAATGCCCTTGTTTTTTTACAGTAACAGAGCAGAGAGGACCTATCATTAAGATCACATAGTCTTTTCTTTTGAAGATGCTGATTTCATTCTCTTACAGATCAGTTACACATTTGCACTTTTGTCTTGCACTTGGACACCTGGCAGTGCAGTCTCTGTAAGAACAAAGAGAATTAACAATTTCCAACATTTTGCCTTTTTTGGCAGCTATTTAATGCAAAAGATTTGGCGGAAGAGAGAAGACATTTTGTAATTTTTCAAGGATGCGGACCCAAAATCTCAGATTAGCCTTTTAGCAGTTGGGGGGAATGATTTTGGTTTGCTTAGTGTTAGAACATGGAAACATAGTGTACTTTTTACATAATTGATCACTCTTTCCTAGTGCTGTGCAATTAGTCTGGAGTGGTTGTGTTTGAACTGGAGTTTACATACAGAACAGCTCCACTTAGATAAAGAAGAGAAGAAAGTGCATTTGGATGCTAGCTAGGCCTTGGTGTTCCTGCAGTATGAGAGCAGAGAGGACATTCTGCTCCTCAGAGAAAGTAGCACTACTTTATCAAATAATTGTTTCGATTTAACAGCATGTTGTGATATTGGTTTGAACATATTGCCTTGTACTTTTCATAGCATATATATTAGAGTCTTCCAAGGATCCTTTGTGACTCATGCACAAGGCAGACACTTTGCATAGCAGTCGCTGGGCTCGGATGATAGTTATCAGTCTTCTCTTAGATGACTATGCAGTGTTTCAGCAGTGGCCATACGCTGCACTCCCTGAGAGGTTGAGGGGCTGAAGAAGGGGTGGTGCTGGATGAGGTCATCACTACCACATGCCCCCCTCGAGGCTGTCCTAAAGAGGCTTAAGTCCTGAGTCAGTGTTTGCTGCACACTTTGAAACTGGCCTATGCTGGAACTGCTTGCCACTTACAAGTGGGTCCATCTTCCCACCCCATCATATTTCATGAGTTCAATAGTACTTGACTAGCATTTTCTATTCTGTTTAATTCTGCCACTTGTTGATATTCATATATTTCTGTCCCTTTACTTTTTAGACGTCTTACATGTATTTTAGAGTATTGGTATATTATGGCAAGGGTACATTCAGCATGGTGGTTGCATATATGCCTATCCATGGGACCCAGTAAATTGCCATTCTTCCCAGTTGGCCCAGTGTGCAAAAATGGGGGTTGAGGTTGTCAAGCACCTTGCAGAACCTAACTCTAGGCTGCTGGGGTGTGTTTGGCTTGGTGGCTCATGTTATCCACATTTGCATTAGGGGATGTCACATCCCCTGGTTTTTACAGTGTCAGTTGCTTTTCATAGTGTTCTGTGACTTATGAGAGAAACTTTAGCAACTTACAAGATAGATCGCATAGCTTTTCTTTTCCCTCTCTGTTTACAAAATTAGTCTAACATGATCCTGTAGAGTAAACAGGATTACCACTGTTCAAACATTGTTAATTCATTCAGGATGGACTTGGATCACAGCACACAAGATACTAAATATGTAGTTTAACTTGGTATGGATTTCTTTCACAGTAAATAGGAATGGATGGATCTGGAAATGCTAATAAAGTTTAGGACTGTGAATTGTGAGGAGGGGTGTTGAACCCTTTCTTTGTACACAGCAAGAGCCATTCAGCACCCAAGACAGCTGTGGGAGCTTAAAGGGGAAGTTTGTAGGGATCAGTGGTGTAATGAACCAAGGCTTAGAGGGTCAAAGCACTAGGACCTTTTGATTAGCAGGGATGATGACACCATCTGCCACCTGCCTCAGATTTTCCTGTTCCAGCAAACAATTCTCACAGTAGTTGAAGGTGAGAGAGAGAGTTTACCTAGCAACAATCATATGTACACACACACATTTGGGTATGTGGTTATAGATTCTCCTCATTGGGGGGATGCTATAGGAACTGCTGTCCACAATGATGTAAGGAACTAGTACACTACTTTTAAGGCAAGGAAGATGGCATGGAGGAAGTGGTGAATCCCTAGTCATACACTAGTATTAATCCCAATCACCTCCTCCCACCACTATCTACACAGGGTGTTAAGCCACATAATTAAGATCACATGTAGTTTGGCCCTCAGATAACCTTTTTAGCAGTTTGTTTGCAGAATGATAAGGTGAAGGGTTTTCTTAACATCGGCTGATACTACTCTTAAGAAACTTGATCATAACCAGGTTTCCATCCTCTACACACTTACTTGGGAATAAGTAGGACTTATGTCTAGTAATATAAGATTATTTCATTAGCCACTTTCTGGTGAAAGCTGCTGACAATGAGATTATCATGGGAAAACAGCACTATATAAGACAACCTGAAGTCATCTATTTTTAACTTCTTTGTTTGCTCTTCTGATTTGCTAGGAAGTTCACTGTGGAAAGAGTCAAACTCGCTTTTAATCAGCTAGTTCCAAATATACCATGGATCATCTTGGATCATTATTGGGTCATCTTGGGCAGCTTCACTGGGGTGCAGGAAACCTCTAATTCCACAAAGCAGGAATGGCAGCCTACTACCTTCCAGGCATTTTGGATCCCAAATTTGTATTCTCTGACCATTGGCCGTGCAGGCTTGGACTTATGGGAGCTGCAGTGCAAAACAGCCGGAGGGCACCATCTTGCTTACCCTGGTCACAAAGAGTGGCAATCATGCACTAGTTTTCCAATATGTGGACCACAGAATTATGCCACTGTTTTGGGCCAGCAGGATTAGAAGGGTCAGTGTAAGAGAACACATGCAAGAGGTGACTGATCTTACAATGGTGTTACAGCCAGGTACACAGTACAGAGATGCAGGCAACTATTTATAAATGTCCCACATGTTTTAAGCCAATGTCCTCCTTCAGGGGCAGAAGATAATCAAAACATTTCATCCTAAAATCTATATTGTCTCCCACTCAAGGCACAAGAGTGGCTTCTAATATTGCTTACAGCACAATCCTATGCAAATTTAGACAGAAGGTCTGCCACTTCCAGCAAGGCTGGCTGGGCATGCTGGCAACTGTGGGCCTTGTTTTCGGTTTAAGTCTGCATAGTTTTGAACCCTTAGGCTGCTAGAGTGAGGCATCTGTTACTATGGAAGGAATAGCCCCTCACATTTCTATCTTTTGCTTTCTTTTTCCTGTTATGACCATGCTGGACATAGCATTGGAAGCCCTTGGGGTACTGCTTTTGCACCAGTGTGACCTTCATATTTAATGGGACAGAAAAAGCATAAGATTTCCTCCCTGGATGAACCAGCTTCTTTCTATATTGAATGCCAACCATTTTTCTTCTTTGTTGGAACAGGCAGAAGTGACAAGTAGTTGTGGAATCGGTGTAAAAGGGTTTCTGTGCCCCAGTGGTGGAAGGATGAGCACTTGGCCACAAGCACAGGCCTTTGGAAGAGAGAATGTGTATGTAAGCATATCCTTCCCTCTCAGCAATGCTGCACCATTCAAGATCATTTTACCATCCTTTAAAAGCAAAATTTTCCCTGGAGTGAAAGGGACTAGACAGCAGTTACTTCTGTTTTGGTCTAGTCAGTTTTACTCCTGCCTTGACCTCTGGGATTATAGGAAGTTGTTGCTATCAGGAGTTAGATTAGGATTTAAATAGAATGTCTCCTTAGCAAGGCCATCCACGTTCTGTTATCAAGAATACAGTTCTCAAGTGACCAGTGTTAGACTGCAACTAGCTCTGCAATAGCATTGAAGGGGAAGTTGCTTGCATTGCTCTGGATAAATAATAATTTGTACACAACAACTGGCTGCATTGGTGGGAAGGGGAAGAATTTCTTAATTTCTGAACAAGACAGGACAAGACAGGGAACTCTGCCTTGCAAAACAAATGACTCTAGGTCCTCCCACAGGACTGATGTGACTAAAGTGAGACAAGGAAAGGGGATTTCCAAAGAGTTGGGATAACAACAAGTTATTCTCAGGATTTGTTTAGATTTGGGGGATGAGTCACCTCCATGAGCTAATAGAAACTGAGAAACAGCAGCTAGCTGGCAGCCTGAGTGAAGCCATTTCCTTGTTGGGACAGACATTCTCAGCCACTTTGCTAACAGCCCAGCTGCTACACACCCAGACTTCTCATGTCTTGCAGCTGAACGGGTGGTGAGAAGCCCCTCCAAGCAAGCTTCTCTACCATATTCCATGGATCAAGTTATTAAGTATGTGTGAACCAGGCTGGCCTTTTCAGAAAACGCATTGCCCTTGATGCTATGCCATTCTTGCACTATCTGCTGCACTGATAGCTGGTGTTTTGCAGCTTGGATCGTGTCCTGTGTCTTTCACCTTGCAGTGAGCTCCTCAGGGCATTGCTGTGTCCAGCAAAACTTGCATTATTATCCCAGGAAAGATGGTCTCAAGACGTCTTTTTCCCCCCAGGAACCCATGCTCTCACTGAAATTTCTCCTGGGACAGGCTTCTCCCTGCCATCTGCAAATGGGGCTGGGAGATGTTCACAACTGTGGGTACTTCCTACGAATGAGTTTTGTACCTCAAACATATGTTCCGTTTCCTTGCAGGAAAAAGTTATTAGTCTCCTTTGGAGAGAACATGCAGTTCTCTTGTATTGCTGTACATGGAGGTGCTGCTTTACAGCAAAGAAATCTTCTATTTCTGTTCAGTCTTAAGATACAATCTGTGTTCCTTGCCATGACTGACTGACTTAGAAAACATGATGTGGATAGCAAGGGGAATTGTAAAAGCATATTGTAGCCACGTGCAAATGCCCAGGAATCTCTGCTTGCACACTGAGAGCGTATATTGGAATCCCAGCGTCTGAGTGTCATTGTCTAGTACCAGTGCAAGTATCCCAGAGGCTCTGTGCACATGCACTGATCAGTATTATTTTTTGAACTTTTTGTAGTGTTTTATCTGGCTTTTGCAGGCTCTTGGTGACTCACAAAACTTTCTGTAGACTAGCTTGTATGATTTAATTCTTCCACAAGAAGTTTTTTTATCATTTTGTTGTTTGCACCTGAGCCCTTTATAAAGCTGTGATCCCATTAGAAAGAAATATCTGGGAACAGTTAGCTCACCTGATTACTTGAGTGCTTTTATACTTTATGTACTAACTGAAATTCTATCCCATGTGTGTTCGGGGGGGGGGAGGGGGACACACCAAATGTTCTATAGATTTGTTGGAAAGCCACCAAATGTACTTCAGTCAATCTATCAATCAGTCTCTAGCACAGCTTCTGCACTGCATTTGGGTAGGCAGATCATGACAAGGTTCTGCCTCTCTTGTTCTATATCCTGAACAGATCTTGAATTCTCTTCATCTAAATATTTGTCACTTAAGAACAATAGTGGCTGTATTTACCCCTTCCCCAACAGAGTATCACAGCTGTGGAGAGTTTTCACTCTGGGACCAAAGTATTGGGACCAGTGGGACCAAATGTGTAATGAGATTCCAGAAGAGGAGAAAAAGTTTACAGCAGCCACCTAAGACTGAAATCAACCTTCCCTGGAAACTCTCCAGACCAGAATGATGAACTTTGATGTTAAAACATTGAGTCTCTGGGGATGACAGTTATTTGAACAAGTGTTTTGTAGCAAAGTCCAGTATCAAAGCTGCTACTGTTCTGTTTGCAATGATAAGTTGGAACCAGAAATAATATGGAATGTAGACAAAATATATATTGGCCTTTGTCTCTTCAATATTGCACATATTGTAACATGCACTTACATTCATGGAAGGCTGATCATAACTTGTATCCTTCCATCAGCTGTATTGCTTACCATTGTGATTTCAGAATATGGGTCTTTTCTTTTTCTTTCCCAAATACACCAACAATAATTTTATTGAAAATAAGTAATGAACCTTGATCTTGGAATCAGGCTGCTCTGAAAGTGGAGATGCATGTTCAGCTAGTCCAGCCCATCTCTCTCTTACTTCCTTTTCCATATAAAGAATAGCCCTGTCAGAAGTTCACCCCTCTGCCCTGTGCAATTCTAACCGCATCGGGGGAGAGTGGGGAAAAGCCCGTCCACTCTGCCCCTCCACCTCAAGGTCTCCTGTCCCTGCGGGCCTTCATGCGCTGGGGGGTCTGCAGTGGGCTCTGTGCCAGGGGAAACTCTGAGCAAGATAGAACCTGGGAACAGCAGGGTCCCGCATGGCAGGGGCGGCCTGCAAAGGTAAGGCGGCTTCCTGGTGCTGAAGTGGATCGTGGAGGGCTGCTGCAGGGCCAAGCCGTGAGTGAGGATTTGGTGCGGTGAAGTGGCCGGAGCAACAGTTGGGTGGAGGATGAGCTTCGGAGGAGCAGAAAGTCAGTCCCAGAGCTGTCTTTGAGATTTCAAGCACATCTCTCTCCTGATGTTGTCTCCATGGAGAAATACTAAAAAGGGAAATTTAAACCCAAACATGAATTTTTAAAGCCTTTGGTCTTCACTGCTTCTGACTACTACTCAGTTCAACATATCATCAAGAAGTAATATGTCCAGTTGTGTTCTTCCTATATTCTGAAAGATGTTTCACGTGCTGCATTGTTACTTTTTACAAACACACGTCCCTTGCTTGGAAACTCAGGATTATTGTGCCTCTGTGATCCAGGTGTTGTTGTTCAGGTATGCAAAAGATTTGCAGCACCCCAATTCCAGAGTGTTACTGGTTTCCCTTGTGTTCTCCATCCTCTCAGTTGGCAGTCAAGGTGTCATTCCGTATGAGGCCAGTGTAATGCAGATAACAAATATTCTGACAAGCAAAGTTCTGCTTAGTCAAATATTCCAGCTACTGTACCAGCTGTGTACCTCAGGTAGCTATAACTCTTCAGAGAAAGATCTGAACACTACTGAAAAAAGCCTCACAAGAAGCTGTGTCTAGGCCAACCCTTAACAACATTCTTGGGACAAGTAGTAAAATTAACATTCAGCAATAATAACAGCAAAAGTAAAAACAGTTTAAACCTAAGCCAGTTGGGAAAATTAAAAGGTCTTGTCTTGGCCTGAACTAACAACATGGTGGAGCTAGGGGAGCCAGTCAGGGGAGGACATTTCATGGGTAGAATTCCATCACTGAAAAGACCGTTTCCTGTCACTGATCACTGCACCTTTCTTGACATAGCACTGGGAGAAAATCCTATAAAGAAGATAACAGGGTCCAGGTAAGTTTAGTCCAAGGACCAAATTCCACTTCACAAAGTTCTCAGCATCTACATTCCATTGGTGGATGGGGCTGAAGGTAAAAGATGGGTGGGGATGCCATCCCATTTTTAGTTTTGAACTTCTGCTTTCCCAAACCTTAGGAGTGACATTTCAACTTTTCAGAATAGGGAAGGAACTACAGAACTGCTGGGGACTCATATGATCCTGTGGTTGTGAGGAAATGGTTGTGGCCATTTGGTGAACCCTGCTAGGCCAGATTTGGCTCATGAGCTTGAAGTTCTGTGCCCTGGTGTAAAGAGAGGGATACTTTCAATACCCTGATCCCAAGTGCTGAGCCTAAAAGGTCAAAGCTAGCACTTGAATCAGACCCAGAAATGACACTTCTACACTATTCCTGAAATGTCAGAGATGGTGTGATGAATTCTGGGCATTATTTCTAAAGTGTTGATTTGTTTAGAGGAATGGGGGAGGGGTGCAATATCAATATTAACCTGGTGATTATCCTCTCTCAAAAATGGATTTAGAAACCAGGACCCAGATAGTATTATATTGCATTAATTGGGAAAATTTTAAATAATTAGGAGCCTAGTACAATGAAATGAGAAGTAGCATTTTAGTCATCATTTATCCTTATGTTTAGTTTTTCACTAAAGTGTAGCAATAATTCTAAAATGGTTGTTAAGACTTCCAAACAAAGCATTATATGACTTCTAGAGCTTCTTTACACAAGGAAGTTATTGTGGATTCATGATTCCTCACAGTACCTTGTGGGTGCTTTACATGACCTCCTCCTCCTCCAGGGCCTCTCCCATTCTTTGCAACCAGCTCCATGGATTTATTTTTAAATTAAGGAGGTTGTGGTACTATTTGGAAATATCTGAAAAACTTGGGTAGTTATGCAATTCCTATCCACCTAGTGGTTATCTGGTGGAATATATAGAAAGGTGGGAAAATGCATAAAAGAGCCAATCTTAACCTTCCAAAAATCTGAAAAGAGAAGCCTTGGTAAAGTGGCAGATTAAAATGTCAGGTAGAAAAACTGGTACTCAGTTGATTTAATCTATATAATTTCCCAAAACACAAAATTGTAAAGAAAACAAATGTATATTTAGATGATGCACTAATGTGTGGCGGCGGCAGATATAAGAAGAAACATTGCCCATTCTCTCATACATAGGAAATATGCTTTAAAAATAGCACTTACAAGCTCCAGTTTTTGTTTACTTACATAATTTATGGAAAAAGTCTATAATCCTCTGAACTCAGAAAGTTTGGGTATCCAATTGAGCATCCCCTGCTTTCAAAAACATTTAGACTAAAGATTTCGACCATCTAAATGCTTTCCCTTCCTTGCAAGAGGAATTTGGCAGAAGTTGATTGTTCCCCACCTTTCCCCTTTCCACTCTGCTCCCTGGACCCCCCCCCCCCATCCTGACCTGACCTGGAAAAGGTCTTCCATCTTCAGGGCCTCAGTGCAGAAAGAGCTGCCCTGTTGAAGGGGGGTTGGAAGGGCCCTCTGAAGGCAGAGCCTCTCTGTAACTTGGGAAGTCTTTCCTAAGGTTACAGCAGGGACTTTCCCTTGGATATGGCTGCCCAGAGAGCATCAACCAGCCAGCCATAGGCCTGTGCCCTTAGATGTCTCCTTCCATGACCACACACACACACAATGAACCAATCCAAGTAGCATAATAAAAGCAGTGATCATATGATCAAACTGAAGGAATGACAATTATGTAACATCCACAAGGCCACATGCAGCATCGAAAGCTATTGGAATAAAGCAAAACGGAAATCATAAACATTAATTTAAAAAAAGAGTTCAAGATGGTAGAGAAAGAAGGTCAAATGGTCTCCTGGGAAAGAGAATTCCTAGGCAGCAAGGAAGCCTTTGTCCCATGTACCCACACATTTAATCTCAGACGGAGGAGAAACACAAAGCAGAGCTTTCCACAAAGATCTCGCAGGCAGGCAGGCAGGCAGGCAGGCAGGCAGGCAGGATCACGTGGGAGCCATTTCGCCAAATGCTTGCATTCAAAATAATTCTTTAACCTTATGATCAATTAAGTGGGGCACTAGTTAGTCACTTACTATGCTTTTAATCACTGTCACTCAATCAACTAAATGCTCCTGCTGTGATGCTTATTGAACACCTCTAGAAATGTGCTGTACAGAGAGCCCTGCCCAAGAGCATACATTCACCCAGTCTTTGTTGATTATTTTTCCTATGGCAGGATCAAATTTATTCCTGATGCTGATGGGTTGAAATCATGGATGATGGTCCTTGTAAAACCTGGCAAGTGCATGACCCAGAGAGAGCTGTTGTCTTCCAGACAATGTTGAAATCCTTACTGCTTGAATATGGGATGCTTGGTGGTCAAATATTTGGTTATTCTTTATAGTTATACTGAGAATTAAGATACTGCAAAACTGTTCGACATACCTCAAAAGGTGGTTTGTTATGTCTTGAACAAAATTCACCTAGAAACCCATGTGAAAACTCAGGATTTTCTTGTCCACCAGAGGGAGCAAGTATCACACCTGCTGAAATTTCCCTCAAGTGTAAAACTGGTAGGAAGTAGATGAGAGTGATTTAGATAATGATACAGGCTGAGAATCTGAAATAGCTATTATGTAAGAACTGTACCTTTATGTGAAAACCACTAATTTTAGAGTCCGTTTAAAGTCACAGAGGGTCCCTCGAATAAAGTTAGTTTTAGTCTTGGTTACAAAAGCCTTTCCAGCTTATTGGTGATGTTAATGAAAGGCCCACCAGTTAAGTGTACTTAAAGCAGTTTTTCACCCCCATTATTCCACATGCATTCCTGCAGCATCCAATCAGCCTTTCGAATGCCATCTCTACAGGGAGGGGCTTCATGCATGGCTTTGTTTGTTTGTAAGCCTCCTGTAACCATTGTTTGTGCTTGTAGCAGTGCTGTCTTTGCTCTCCCCCTACTCTTCTCTGGATGCCATTGAATTGCCCAGTGCGATTCCCTGGGACAGGGTGGGAGGGTGGGCAATGTTTTCAAATGGATCCATCCCCCATGGGGTGGGGAAGAATCAATTGAGAAATCTAAAAATATAGAAGTATTTAACGGTTTCCAGGGTAATAGGTGACCATGGTAACTAAATGCTAGCTTTGTGATCCGATGGAGGACAGTAGAAAGAAGAAAAGATCTAGCCAATTATATGTGCAGATATGTTTCTGGAGAAAATATATTAACCCAGCATGTTCAAGAGATGCAGTCTCATGCAGTCAGGTTGAAAGAGGGTGTTACAACAACTTTAAGCCTTGGTATACAGTGGCAGGGCTTCTTGCTATAATGGTGCATGAAAAGCGATTTCCCTTCTTGGAACAAATGTTTGCTATTGCTTCTGTGTGCGTGCACACACACACATGTGTGTGTTTAACCACATACACAGATTTCAGAGCCTGAATGTTTCATTGCAAGTGCCAAGCAATAGAAAAGGTCCAGCTTAAATTCTCTAGTGAGACTATTACATTGGTGCTGCTTCCCTCTTTGACCTAGATATTTATGGAGAATACAAAAAGCAGATGCAGGAGGTACAAGTAGAACTGTTTTCTACCATTCCCTGTACCACAAGAGACATGGGAAAATATCCAGTGTGGCACAATTCCCCCACCAATTTTTTCACACTGCCAGAACTGTTGCACTACTTGCACAATGTTGAATTAGCGCTTCGGCGAAGCAACAAACATAAGTGAAATTGCTTGATTCTGGAAGGGGAGAGATATGATCAATTCTGGGGAAAGGTCACTTTTGCTGACCTGCCCCTTTCCACAAATGACTATTTCAGCTTGTTTAGGGGTTGCACTAATTTGCAGCTGCGAAACTTGTGGGAACTGCTTGTGCAGCCTAATTGAGACTGGCCCTGTGCAGAAAGTGTGCATGTGTGTGTGTGCAGGTGTGCATGGATGGGCAGGATTAGACACTACCTATGGCTTGAATAAATGGCAGATCGCTTCTAAGGATGGTTGGGTGCGAGGGAGCAAAGGCCAGGGCATGTCTTAAGAATTTGCCTTCTTCTAATGTAGGCAGTATATGATTTCATACTCATGAGATAGGTTATCAAGCATGACTTACTGCAAGCCTCTCATGGGATCTTTGATACGATGTACCTGACAGTTGCTTCTGATGTTACCTTTCCCTTTTAGGTATTGAAAAGCATAATGCAGGCAATAAGCCAAAAAATACTCTGTCCTCAAAAAATGCTCATATGGACTCTATGCCTGCATGAAACTTCCCCATTCAGCAAATTCTATAGCTGGGGAAGTTTTGGGGAAACCCTGCCCCACCATCCCAGTGCATATATCCCCAGCAGGTCCCCATCTATTCCCTCCATTCTTTGTTGAGCACCATTGAAATAGCCTCATAAAGAACCTCTCTCATTGCTCACTGTGGGTAATACAATATTGAACTCTTGTCTTCTATTGCTTTCTCTTTCTGTTTTCCCATTTTTCCTTCCTGTTACTGTTTTAGATTTGCCAGTCTATCTCAGGAAGGTGGGTGCAGCATCAAAGACCCACCTTTTAGTGATGAGGGTCTGTTTCACTAAAAATGGACAAAGTCATGGGCTCCATGAAGAAAGCAAAAAATGCTGTTCATTGTATGGGATTGGAAAACAATCTGTTTCATACAAAACAGCATGAGTGGCATTGCCAACCATCCTCTCAGCAATCACTGTCTCCAGCTGGTCAATGTTCTCCTTGGCCATCAGCCTCGGTACTGAAGCAGCAGTATCTCCCCTTCCCTCCAAGTTCTGCAGCCCTCAAAGGGCGCAGGATGGCAAGGTGAAATGCCTTCTTTGACTACCCCCACTTCCGCCTTCACCCTTCTTTTGGCACCCCACCTTCAAAGCTCAGCTGGCTTCCTTTCTAGCAGCTTGGGCATGACTCTTGTCAGACTCTTGGGTCCTTTTCATAAGGCAGGGTTACAGGACCAGGTTCAATACCCTTGCCCCCGTGGGTTGCAACATTGTCAAAACTCCATTGCCAGCATTGCAGACAGAAGTAGAGATTTGCTTGGCAAACGGCGCTATAGAGCCTGTCCTGACACGTTGGCGTCATGACAGCTTCAATTCCTGCTACTCCACCATTCCAAAAAGAATGGCGGGGTTGAACTAGTACGGTGCATCAGACACATGAA
Organism: Varanus komodoensis; assembly: GCF_004798865.1. Lineage (NCBI taxonomy): Eukaryota > Metazoa > Chordata > Lepidosauria > Squamata > Varanidae > Varanus > Varanus komodoensis. Next base: position 272,034 of record NW_025336346.1, read on the forward strand.
CACCTTTATCACCCACAAGTAGTTCCACAGGGACATGCTGCCATCTGTTTTCCTACTCCTAAGGAAAGGGGACTGGTTTGTGTGTATAAATCCGAAGGATGCATATTGCCATCAGTTTATTATTTATTTATTTGGAACACTTATATGCCGCCCCATTCACAAAAGCCTCGGGGTGGCTTCCAATACAAATAAATAACTGTACAAATACATAAAATTTGGAGACATCCCGGCATAAATATAAAATCAATAAATAAGTTCAACAATTAAAATAACATTTAAATAAAAAGGTCATGGCCTGGAGCTGAAAAACAAATAACGACTGTGCCAGGTGGACCTCTCTGGGGAGCGCATTCCACAGGTGGGGCGCCACCACAGAGAAGGCCCTTCTTTGGGTACTCACCCTCCTAATATCTTTCACGGAGGGTTCCCGGAGAAGTGCCTCTGCCGCTGATCTCAAGGGGCGGGAGGGCAAATATGGACGCAAGCACTCCTTTAGATAACCAGGTCCCAAGCCATTAAGAGTTTTATAGGTGATAACCAGTACCTTGAATTGGGCCCGGCTTCAATGGGGAGCCAGTGAAGCTGATGGAGGACCGGGGTTATATGAGAACAACGCCCAGTCCCTATCAGCAACCTGGCAGCTCTGTTTTGCACCAACTGAAGTATCCGGACCGTCTTCAAGGGCAGCCCCACATAGAGCGTGTTACAGAAGTCTAATCGGGAAGTTACCAAAGCATGTGTCACTGTTGCCAGGCAGTCGTTCTCCAGGTAGAGACGCAGCTGATGGATCAGCTGAAACTGAAGGAAAGCGCTCCTCGCCACCGCCGTCACCTGAGCTTCTAATGACAGCTCTGGGTCGAAGAGCACTCCCAAGCTGCGAACCCTGCCCCTAAGAGGGAATGCAACCCCATCCAGGACAAGGTCCAGGTCCCCTACCCCAAAACCTGACCCGCCTACCAACAGGACCTCCGTCTTGTCTGGACTAAGCTTCAGTTTATTGGCCCTCATCCAGCCCATTACCTCAGCCAGGCACCGGTTCAGTACAGCCACTGCCTCACCTGGATTGGTAGAGAACGAGAGGTGGAGCTGGGTATCATCTAGAGCCTGATCCAGTTATTTAACATAACTGAGTACCTACTATGTAGCTTGAAAATCCCCACATACTATCACTTTTTCAGTCATCTTTTTATCTATCATCAATTCTATGACTAGAAAATTGCCTTGCCTTGCCTTGCCTTGCCTTGCCTTGTTCTGTACCTTATGTTCAGATATCCAGATTCCTCAAGGCATGTTGGGAACACATATATATTTTGAAAATTTGCACAATCCTCTCTTTGTGAATTTTTTGGTGTTTCCTAAAAGGGTGTGACACAAAAGGGAGGGTGCCCTTTCGATTTACCCCATTGGGATGCCAGGAAGGTAAGGATGCCTCTTAATTTCTCCCCTTGCCCCATCTTCCCCCCATTTGTCTGTCTTCTGCTTGTTTCATGTGTTGTTTGTGGAGTGTGCTGTGGGAGGTGTGACTAGGGTTTATACACTAATGTTCTTTTCACACTAGGTGAGCGACAGGAGCTAACAGCTAAGTGTGCTAGAGTTGCTCCCTCTGCCCAGGGTGGGGGCCTGTGCTGGCTAGAAGTAGGGCTCCCCCTGGGTGAGAGCCAGAGAGGTGTTTGCAGCATCCCAGGTGAGAGAGAGAGAGAGCATGAACTAGCAGCAGTAGCCTTGAATGGCAAGCAAAGGTGGCTTTCGGTGAGCTCCATGCTGCTCTGGCAGTTTGTAGGCCTGAGCTCCTGCATGTAACTGGGTAGTCACAACCATCAGCTGCAGTTTGTGGTTGTGCTGGGTTGACTGTGTGTGATTGGCTGTGTGAATGAATTGCGTAAAGCTGGAGTGGCTGAGGGTCTGTTTGCACTGCAAGTGCTGGCCGGGAGTGTGTGAGGAGCTTTGGTGTGCTAATGGCACGCTTCCAAAGCCCTGACGCAGGGAGCCATGGAGGTGGCGCCACCGTTCCTGGCAGCTGGGCCAGACCTCAGGGCTTACAGGGGAGGCTTACAGGTGCCCGTATCCTGTTCCCCTCCCCAGTTCTCATGTCCCTACTAGCTCGTCCACTGAGCCCCCTTGCCTTGCAGAACTGCTCTTCATCACTGAGCTGGTCCACAATCAGGCGGCACTCTAAGGATGGACGAGGAGGCCGATGTGGCCTGGATGGCTGGCACTTGGGTGGCTGGGCTGGGTGGGGTGGACCTGACGCCACTCTGCCCACCTGGGTGCTCAGCGCAGCCCCAGCACTGGCTGGGGGGCTGTGTGTGAGGAGCTGCCATTGCTCGCTGACCCAGAAAGCCACTCCAAGTGGGCCATGAGGGGCTGCACCCAGTTTGGGCTGTGGAGACAAACCGGGGATTCTGCTGGTGTGCCTTTCACCCCACTGCCCCGTGGCTTCCCCAGTCTGTGCAAGTGCTCTCCAGTGGAGCAACCTGGACAGGGATTCTGGGTGACTTGCATGTCCATGGTGAAGCTGCTGCTGCAGCCCCGGCTTGGGACTTTGCAGTCTCCATGACAACCATGGGGCTGTCTCAGCTTGACGTGAAGCGGGCCATACTCTTGCCCTGGTCTTTGGTCTGAGCTGTGTATCCTGAAAAAGTGAATAAAAGGTGAAGGAGAGCCAGTGTGGTGTAGTGGTTAAGAGCATGGGGCTGGGACTCAGAGGATCTGGGTTCGAGTCCCCGCTCAGCCATGGAGCCAACTGGGTGACTTTGGGCCAGTCACAGACTCTCAGCCCAACCTACCTCACAGGGTTGTTGTTGTGGGGAAAGATGGAGGAGGAGAGATAATGTAAGCTGCCTTGAGTCCTTTGTAGGAAAAAGGCAGGATATAAATCACAATATAAATAAAAAATAAATAAATATGAACCCAAGCTGCAGGGGTCCCATCTGCAGTCTGGCACATGAGGCTCCAAGGCTGCCCTGAGGCTCATGAGCCATGGTGGACTTTCTTGTGCTGAGGTCAGGTCCAGGTTGTGTCGCTCTGCTGCTCTGGGTTCTGGGGGGAGAGCTTTTTCTGACCCTGAATCAAGGCAAGCCCCTGTGAAGAGTATGGCCTGGGAGGGGGAAAGAACAGATGGTTTGTGATTTATGCACAGCCCCAGGGTTTTCAGTAAAGAGCAGGTGGTGCAGGCTGCAAGTGGTCAGTCACTCTTAGACTGGACTACCAGGGGCCAGTCATCAAGTCACAGGAAGACCCGTGCCCCCTGGCTCAGACCGTTACAGGAAGACCCGTGCCCCCTGGTTCCCCATCCTGTTCCAGTACTGTAAAATATTGAGAGTAAACACCTCTGGAGAGGTTGGAGTGGACCCTCTGGGATAGTAACTCATCAACGTCCAACAGTACAGCCAGAGACGGGGGTGTGCTTCTAACTGCACCGAGAGGTGGGAGGGTGTCGAATGTGATCCTGTAGCCTCTTTCCGCTATGGACAAGACCCACATGTCTGATGTTATCACTTCCCATGGGCAAGGTGCGCATCAAAGTTGGTGTGTGAGGTGGTGGTAGGAGTCACCAGCGGGGGTAGTCAGTGTCAGCACTCATTGTCTCCAGGTGCTTTGGTGCTGGCCTGAAGTTGGCAGGTAGCTCATGCCTCTTTTGTGGAGGGACTGGCTGTAGCTTGTGAGGGCAGCCTGTGTGTGAGCACCTCTGCTGGTGGAAGAAGGAGGTCCCAAGCCACTTACATGGTAGTTGGAACCCCACCCATTTGGCTGCGGACTTAGCTTTCTGGATGGAGACCAGCCTATTGTCTATCTCCACACTGAGAAGGCCCTCCTCACTGAATAGAAAACCCTCAATGAAGACCCACATTTCCTGAATGGAGCCAGGTGTGGCCATGGATGGCCACCGCAGTCCAGATGATGCCTGGCTGTGGCAATTTGGTATTTTGCCAGCTTGGTGGCCTCTGTGTGAAGGAGATGTGAGGCATCCCTGAACTCATCTGGAAGGTGCTCTCACATGGCACTGGTCTTATCCCACAAGAATGGCTGAGAGTGGGACACGGAGGCTTTGTAATTAGATACCTGGAGGCCCAGGGATGGGGCTGCATAGAGGCACCGTGCCAAGCCATCCGGTTGGCGCCCTTCATGATCAACCGGTGCCACGTGCTCCAGTTGCGACATCCCCTGTGCTGACTCCATGAAGACAGAGTTCAGCTTTGGGTGGCAGAAAAGGAATGGGACATTCTTTCCCAGCACCCAGTAAGTTGACCCCACCCTCTACAAGGACTGTTTTACTGTCTAGAACGAGGCTGGCAGAAAGGGAATTACCAGTGTTGTCGATTCCTGACCCCAGGGCCTTGAAAACTGGGTCAGCAATCTGGTCTTGCTGCTGCTCTGTTTCCAGACCTAGGTCAGCAACCATCCTGAACACCAGCTCTGAGAAGCTTCCCCTCTCCTCTGAAGGGGATGCTGGGCCCTGGAAGAGCATGGCCTCATCCAAGGATGACTCTGACAGTGGCAGCAAGATCACCAACTCCTCTGGACTGGAGGACAGAGATGGGCTTTGTGTTCTTCGGTGCTAGGATGTCAGTGGTGCTGGGGAGGGACTGTAGCTCGGTACTGAGGCCCGGTGGCAATCCAGCACAGAAGGCTGGCAATGGCCTGATACCAAGACTCAGTGTTGATCAAACGGTGAGGCCTGGGGGTAGCTCAGTGCTGAGGGCCGGTGGTGGGCTGGCACTGGGTCCTGGTGTCTATCCGTGGCCAAGGGGCAGCATTGGTTGATGTTGAGGCACAGCAGCTGCTGGATGGTTGGTGCTGGCTGGTGCTGCCCCAGGGTCACTGATGCCTTGCCACTGGGGGTCTCGGTACCAATGCTCAGTGTTGACACAGTACCAACGCTCGGTGTCGATTGGTAGACTTTTTTTATGTAAAGAGTGAAAAATGGGGTGTCAAAGAGAGGTGGACAGACGATTGTTTCAGGAAAAAGAGAAGGCGAAAGGGAGAGGAAAGAACACTATATACTTAAGTGGAAGAGAGCGAAGCAATTCTTGATCTAGGCATGATGGCAGTCAAAAAGAAAGAGGAGGGATGGGTGGAAGTGTCTCTCCACCCTTCCTGGGAACAGGAAGATGAGGAGCCCCAGCCTAAAGGAGCACTTGGCTGTAGAAGTTTCCCGGCAATAGGCTCTGTGCAGGAACTTGCACAGAGACCATGAAGAAGAAGCCTAGCTCTGCTCCCATAACCAGGTTGAAGCCTGGATTGGAATGGATCTAAATAATCGGCATTCTCCAGAGCTCCTGCAGGTGGACTACCCCAGCCCTTCCCTAAGAAAGGGGTATTTGCCACTGGACAGCAGTTCTCAAATATTATTCAGTCCAGAGATGCTGGATGGCTACTCTAGGATGCCACGGAGGAAGGAGAGGAAGCTCTCTTTGCTCCCTGCACAGCCGCACAATAGGAAGCGCTATGTGATCTAGTCTGTGTTCCACTTCTCCCCAGTACACCAAGAAACAGAATGGGCTCTGGAGTGCTAGAGGGGGCACTCAGGTGCAATCAAATTGATCCCCCCACCCCTTCTCACCATTCCACAGTGAGAGTGGGCCACAGCTGTACTGCCAGCTCTCTGTCCTGGAAAATCCTCAAGAACATCCTTTTTATGGATAAAATGCTAAAATACATTTTATTGTGTATGGCTCTGGAATCTTAGATATGGAGCAGTATAGAAAAGCTGTAAGTAAAATTAATAAAATGGTAATAAATAAATTCTTCACAAGGCATGAATGTGCAAAATGGCCCGTTGCTGTGCACACCAAGTATTCAACATACATTACATCTAACTCTCACAGGCAAGCAGCCATGCCCAGTCTGGGGTCCTCTAGGAGATGTTTGCAACGACAACTTCTAGATCATTGGCCATGCTGGTTGAGGTGGATTTGGGACTGAGGTTCAAAACATCTGAAGGGCACCAAGTTAGGGAAATCCTATATTCCTACTGGGTGAGACACTGGCTGAGCAAGAAAAGGCCTAGTCCATATCTCCCACATCTCACCTATAGGTTCAAAAAATCCTGATCACTTTGACTAACTGTGAAGGTTCTGAGTATTTTGAAGTGCTTCAGGATTTGGAAGAGCAGGTCATTTGATCTCCTTTTCTTTGGGGTCACCAGCTCTTGGTTGTCTCAGGCTCTCTTGCATGCTGGGCTGATACACTGCGGTCAGCAGGTGGAAGTGACCGTTGATTGCAGTGGGATCTCTTGGCTCTGAGGTTCAGCCCAGACTGTTGCTTATGAGCCCATCTTCTCCCTGAGGCTCATTTAAAGGTGGAAAGCCTGCCTCTTCTCCCTCTTCTCTGCCCCTGACTCTTGCCGAGTGTTATTAGCACTGGCTGTGCCAACCCTCCACCTCACTGTAGAGAGGGAGGCTTACTGCTTCAAGAAATGGAGTGCACAGCCCAGCTGAAAGAGGCAGGATTGAACTGTCTGGGGAGCGTAATCTGTGCCTTGGCGCATTTGTTCTGCAGGAGCGTATGTGCAGTATGCTTGATTCTATGCATAACATCTGTGCATGCGTGCAAGCCAAAGGCATCCCTATTTTGCACATATACAAGTCTGTAGCTTATTGTAACAAAATGTCTGTGTATAAACAAGATACAAGGGCAACGCTCTCAGGAATGTACAGAATAGCCCCTTAGCATAAAAAGCTAGAAAAATGCCATTCCACTCATTCAACATTATAGAATCGACAAGGGATTTCATGTTGCTGCTGCATTAAATTATGCATGCAGAGTTCTGAATCTCTTCTGAAGATTAGCTTTCCTTCTAAAAGTCTGCAGTCAATGGCCAAGCTGGTTGGAGATGATGAAAGTTGTAGTCCAACACACTTGGAAGGCACCAGGGTGGTGAAGGCAGAGCTTGGGGGATGCTGCTTCTCATGTCAAGTTTCCTAGGGAACAGCAGGAGTCCTCACCTGTGACCCATGGGTGCTTCAGGGTCTGTGCGTAAAGCAAGCGCTCTCCAGTTGAACCATTCCAGGGAGGCTTCGTCAGAACATTATGACACACCTCTGTGTTCAAAGAATATTTGCATGAATGTGGGTGGGTGGATGAGTACATTATATAAGCAATTGTGCCTATTGTCACAAGCTTGGTGAGTGCTTTGCTCTAGTTATCCTTTTATATTATCTGATTACAATTTCTCCTGCTTCTAATACAGTCACCACTTATTTTAGAGCTATTGGAATGAGACACTGGTGTTTTCTGTGGCAGGGGTCCCCAGTGCTGCCCATAACACTCTCCACTCACCTTTTGAAAGAAAGTATGTTTAATGCACACCTTAGGAAATGTTAGTGCAGTCCTTTTTCTCTCCTTTTCTAGCCTCCAGCCTGGCTTTTTCTCTGCACCTTTGCCTCCCCGTATCCCCTCCCTCCCAACCTCTAGCCTAATGATTTTTCTGTGTCCCACCACCTCTTTAGCTCCTATTTAACCAGCCAGGCTACATCCTCCATGGAAGCCATTTTGTGGTGGCACCCACAATAGTTTCTTAAGCTTTGAAATGTCTGAAAAGATAAAAACACACCTCCTTTTTCCTGCATTTATTCCTTCTGCTGTTTCTTACATAGTAGGGAAAGGCATCTGATTTTAGCTTTCTCTATTCTCATTTTGCAAATGTTGATGGGACCAGAGCATAGCAAGACTTCCTTCTCCTTATCAAAGTAGTGCAGAATATAAGCTAAGGATACATGTAGAAGCTCATAAATTGAAGGCATAGGATACCCCTGGCTGGCTGGCATTAAAAGTAGTGAGCTCATCACATCTCCAAGCATTATCAGTGAAACTGGAGTACTCCATGCAGACAGGGATCAATAAATCCCTCTCTGGGGATCTGAGCCTAAGCCCTCCGGGTAGTCCAGCCTCCCAGTTATGTGGGAACCACCAGAATTCAAATGTACCAATTTGCACTTGCAACGGGAATTTCAAACCAATGGCCGCCAATCATCATTACCTGGTCAGCAAGGATATAAAAGGAGACTGTGCCATGTGTTCTGGGTTGATGGCTCTTTATTTATTTATTTATTTATTTATTTATTTATTTATTTAAACATTTCTATGCCGCCCCTTGCCGAAGCCTCGGGGCGGCTCACAACATAGAATAAAATACACAATACTCTTCTGCTTGTGGTCAGCCTATTTGCAAGAATGAAAATTGCATCCCTTCATTCTCATTCTTGCCATGCTTAAATGGGCAAAGTACGCCAAGACCAGGCCCCTCGTGGCCAACCAGGCGAGCCCATTATGGAAGCAGAGGCACATGCAGCCTTCTCCCCGACACCAGAGCCTGTTCTTTGGGGTTTCAATGAAAGATGGATTTGCAGGGCGATGATTGGCTGGTCCTTGTGTCAGTCACAAAGGCTCTGCCCTCACCTCCTTAGAGTTGTTAATATGTGTCAAAAAGTGTAAAATAAGATACCTGAATGCTTCACCTGGATGCTTGGTAGCATGAAAGATGACCTGCCTGGAGCTTGTAAAAGGACAGCATTCAATGAGGAAGGAAATCACAGGAAGCGGCTTTTACTCTGCAGCAAAAAAAGCCTGTTTGCTTACAGCTGGACCTCTCTTGGGACAGGGGACAATCACAACATTGATGGCAGGGGAAGGCTGGTGGAAAAAGGAATCAGCAGGCCTATCCCAGCACAACCAGTGCAACTGCTTCTTTCTTCCAAAACTGCTTTTGCTTTATGTTTTAATTGGAGGAGGTTTCCCAGAGGACTGCACTTGACAGCCTTTCAGAGACTGTTGGATAACAGTTAATGTGGCTGCTTTTGCCCGCACACCACAGGATGGCTCTCACCTGTCTTTAAGAGTCACTCCTGAGCAGCTTCCCCCAGACTTTGTTGGACTACGGTTCCCATCATTCCCAGCCAGCATGGCCATGCTGGTCCAGAGGATGTTTGGAAGAAAGCTCTGTCTAACCCAGCCAAAACCAGGTCCCCTCTGTTCTGTGGTTACAGAAATCCCACAGGTCCATAAAAGTGATGGCATCTGGACTTCTTCTTCTTGCTCTCTGAAGGCCACATGTGATCAGCCACATTTTTTAAAGGTTTTGAGAGGGCACAGCAGATGGGCTGTGGAAACCATTTGGAAACCAATCTGTTTGTTCTCACTCTTGCTTGCCTGCCATAGAGGCTCATGCAACCACACAGTCCCGGATTGCTGGGGGACAACCCTTGATGGTGAAGCGAGGATGCTACATAAGGACTGGAGGCACCATCCAGAGGGGAGATAGACTGTGCTGCTCACCTTTGATTCTTCATCCTCAGGTAAATAGGCTGTACAGCTTTCTGCTGAGGGAAAAGCTATTCCTGCACGTCCTTTGGAAGCTGTTATGGAGCCAGTACAAGCCTAAAAAAGACAGGCTGGCCAAATTCCTTAATTAAGTTCCATTTTGTTAGCCACAGAAATCTGTTTAGCAGGCAAGCTAAGTAACTGCAATATTTATAGATTCAATTTCAAATCAATTTCCCTGATAGGCGAGTGCCGGAGCAACGTCACTCCAGAAGGAAAGCAGGCAGCAACCCCACCGTTGCTATGGCGATTCTGCCATCACAGGAGGGGCAGCCTGTGCGCATTGCTTCTTGTGCAGGAAGCTCTCGGTCAAGGCAGCTCCAGGCTTAATTAATCTGAACAGAAAATGCATGTCATAAAGGGGAGCATGGATGATGCTGAGAGGGAAGTAGAGCTGGTGAGGAGAGGCCCTCTTCTGAACTGGCACTGGCCCTGGAACTCAGCTTCTGGCAACACACTTGCCCCCAAAGGCCACTTACCAGGAACAGGGCTGTGCTGAGGGGCAAGACACGGGCTAATCTAAAGCAGTGGCATCCTTCTTTGTACTCTACAGTCAGTGCAGTCTAGAGTAAATCTATTCTGGACTGGGGCCTAATGGAGGGTAGGGGAGACTTTGACTCTTTTCTTCCCATTGTGATCCCAGTCCAGAGAAAGCACCCTTCGCTTTTGATATATATCTCTGAGCAGCACCCCATTTTCTTAAGTGGAAGAACGCGACTTGCTGGGGCACTTGTATGATTTTCCTCGCACCCAGGCCTCAAGTCAACACAAGCTAAGGCTGCTTTAAAGCCAGTGTAGTAGTGAGGAGCATGGCCTAGGAAGGCTGTGGTTCAACCCCACCCCCCAGCCTCCATTAACAATATGGTTGTAACCATGCTTGTCTACCTTGCAGGGTTGTTGTAATGATCACTGCCCCCTTGCCAATGTGTTTGGAAAAGTTGCCAGTTCATGTTCCAGCAAACACATCTATGCTAATCTTTTAAGGCCTAAAAATATCCTGCCTAGAAAAGATTTGTGTCAAAGTCAAGCAAGAGAGTGGTGCTATATAAACCTGAGATTAAAATGATGTGTGTGAAGTGCTTATATAAATACTGGATACTTTAAATATATTTTCATAGGTTAAAAAGTTTATTCAACAATATTGGAATGGGAATTAAGTTTCTTTAAATACAGTATACATTGCTCGTGTTAATCATAGCTGCATGTTTTTTCACAGCATGCATATTCAGTATACACAGCTGAGAAGTAGCACCAACTGCAGGTTTCTGTACAGGCAGTACAGAAAAAGGAGCCTCAGGCAGCTGAGGCACAACTTCCTTGCACCCTTTCCTGCTTGTGTGGTTCTTAAACTGCTCATCCATGTCCCAAGGGAGTTCTCACAGGATCTTGCACTTGTTTGAGTAGTCTCAGGAACTTGGGCAAGCTTTGGTGATAGTTTATCTTGTCCTGCCCAGGGCCTGCCCATGGCTACAGCTTGAGGAAGTGAACTGCCTGCGATGGGAGGGTGCCAATGGGAGGACACGTGGCTGCCCCAAACAGCCGTGGTACCCTCTTTTCACTGCAACAAATGCCCTAGTAGTGGCTGGCTGGTGGATTTCTCCAGAGCATCTGATGGAGGTGGTAGAGCGGCAGCAGGCCCTCCTGGCCGTGGTGGAGGGAATGGAGCAATTCACCATTCCTCTCACTCTACCCACTGATACGGTCACCTCGATCCATATCATGGTACGGTTGGCCTTGGCTCAGGGTGCCTTCAGATGAGTCTTCTTATATACCATCATGTGTGAGGAATCTGTTTTTGAGGTGGAACTCCATCAAATTCCCTGGGCTCGGTTCCCCAGACTCCAATGCACTTTGTCACAGCTGTGAGTTCAAGTTCCTGGAGAGTACACCCAGCATTTACTGGATTGCTCCAACTCTGATCTTTATAGTTGCCCTTTTCTGCACCTTTTCCTGTTTTACAATGCCCTTTTTTAAGTGATCAGAACTCTACAGAGCATTCTAAATTCAGTTGCACAATAGATTGATATATGGGCATTACAATCTTTGGTAGTTTTATTTTCAATTCCTTTCCTAATTATGCCTTAATATAGAATTTCCCTTTTTTCACTGCAGCTGTGCTCTCAGCCAGCCTTTTCATCCACCTGCCCCCTGCACCTCCAAGCCCCCTCACTTGGTCAGTCACTGCTGGCTCAGATCCCATCAGTTTATACTAGAAGTTGGGATTTTTGCCACTTACTTGCACTGAACCCCATTTGCTGTTTTGATGCCCATTCTCGCTGTTCGAGAGATCCTTTGGGAGCTCCTTCCAACAGCTTTTGGGTTTAACCACTCTGAATCATTTGGTGTCCTCAGCAAACCTGGCTATTTAACCACTCACTCCTAATTCCAGATCACTTATGAATAAGTTGAAAAGCATTAGTCATAACACAAGTCCCTGTGAGACCGCACTGTTTACATGTCTCCATTGGAAGCATTTGCCACTTATATTTACTCTTGGCTTTCTGTTCTTTAACCAGTTATTGGTCCATAACAGGTTCTCCCCTCTTATTCCCTGGCTGCTACATTTGCTGAGGAAGGACTTTGTCAAAAGCCTTTTGGAAGTCCAAGCGAACAATGTACACTGGGCATCCTATCCACATGTTTATTGATAGGGACATCTGGAGAGGGGCACTAACTTAGATTCACACATCATGACAAGCCTGAAAAATGGCCATCACAGGCCACTGCAAGCAAATGGTATCTGAGCAGATGCACACTGCCATCTCCAGCAAGGATTCGTCTTTCTCTTGAAAGATGCCTGAAAAGAAAGAAAAGGGCAAGAAATTGGTCAAATCAGAAATGGCAAGTGTTGACACATTTTTGGGCAAGCAATGAAATTGGTAAACTTTGGCACAGTTCACCTCATTTTCCCATTCTCTTTTCTATAGCACACTAGGCAGGGAGAACCTCTGGGCGGCTGAACAGATTTAGCCTGGCAGGCCTTCCTATCCGGTTCTGTGGAGACCTCCAGTGAAATCCTTCCCTAAAGGAAGACGCTGCCCCTTTAGCAAAGAGAAAGGGGGCAGGAGCACAGCTTTCCACAGAGCCACCACTCAAAGAATGCTCCTCAAGGTCATGGCCTAGTCAGTCCAACACACACTTCATACTTGGTTCAAAGTATGTGTGTAAATGGTGTGTCTGAACGTGGTCAAGGCAAGAAAGTGCCCCAGGGGGACACCCACTTTGGGCTTTGACTGTGCTCTAACTTCAGCAGTCTCCATCACATTAGTCTGGACCCAGTTTTGGCCTTGTGCCAACTCTAGCACCAGATGGTTTTTCAGATAGACCATACTTTATTGATTAGTTTGTTGGAATTGTCACATCTCGAGGATTAGGGCAGTAGTGCCAGGATGTTCCCTCAAGTATAGTCCCCACCTGTGCTGCGTTTCTGTGAAGAGGAAAGAAAACAACCGCCATAGAATGTGTTTGCTTCCTCCCTGTTGGTCCCCCCTCTGACTTCTCTGCTTGCTTGCTGATACAATGATAGCCTGACCCAGGGAGGAATGTGCTGTAGTGGCTGGGAGGTTGACTGGTCACATGAGCCATCTGTTCCATGCTCCATGTGGAATGCTGATGCAAAGTTGAATTTGTAAATGGTTTCTATTTTGGTCTCCTGGTCTCTTGACTTCTCCATCTTTTAGCCTTTCCCTTCCTGCATGTGTCACAATGAGATTATTTTGCTAATGCCCCAGATAGCAGCACACTGTTTTCTCTTCTGTTTATTCCCTAGAACTCCCTGATGTATTTTAAGGGCAAATCCTGAAATCAGTCACTGTTTAGAAATTGTTTTGCTTTTCTGTGCTCTCTCTCTCTCTCTCTCAAACACACTTAACAGCATGCCTATCATTAAAAACAAACATACCCTGGTATGCTAATTGAATTCCTAACTGATTTCTGTTCTTTAAATCATTATATCAAAGCAGTCTGAAATATGCATCTACTCTGGGCACAACATATTACTGCATTCACCTTTACTTGGAGTTTTAATTGTCAGAGCCAGAATGTGACTGTGGAAGACATCATATAGGAATTAGATTTGCAGTGAATAATGATGGTTAGCCTAGGATTACAATAGAAGCTGGGGTATGAGCAGAAGCAGGCAGACTCCCAGAAACAGGGGCTGTTGGCATCTTGAGTTCCAGCGAGACCTGAAGAGGACTGTGAGCCCTGAGCATGCAGAATCCTGAGCACCTCACGAAGCTAAAGGGCCTGATTGATGGTTCAAGCCCTGGATTTCCTGGCCCGAAGAGGCTTTTCTCTAACTGACTGTACCTTGCATGAGACTGCCTCTGGATGGAAGGGAGCTACCAGCTAGTCCATCTTCTGTGCCACCATTCCATCTTTCCCTTCTTACTGGAAGTTTGTGAAAGAGAAAAAAATGGAAGATGTGATTGGAAAACATGGGAAGGTTACAAAGGGAGTTGATGTCTGGCCCACCTGTGAAATCATGTGACTGTATTGGGGTGATCAAAAAGCCAATAAAAGTTTCATCTGGAAACACCCCTAGTACATCTGAAGTGAATACAGTTTAACTGAAATGCTGCAAAAATGATTTATTAAATGGATTGTCTTGACTTCTCTCATTCCACACTTGGAGATCTAAAAGAGATCATGAAACCTCTTCCTAGGAATAAGGTGGAATTCATAGATTCATTTGGGATAATCTAGGAGAACACCCCAGAAATACCTTCTGTTACCTTGGGTAGTTATAGGTAATTCATGATTCATCCCCTCTTTGGTGGCATGTTCAGGCTAGTGCCTTGTGCCTGAAGCCCAAACAGAAATGCTACAAAATTTCTTTACGATCACATCAGCAATATCCCTGCTGCCTAAAGGCAGATGCCACCCAGCTGGTCTTCATCTCTGTGCAATCACACTGTTGTGCTTCATTTCACTGTGTTCTGAGAATGATCAGAGCTTTTGTTCCTACGTTAACAAAAGCATTTGTCACAAAGAAAAGAGGTCTTATTTTACCCAATGTATGTATGTATGTATGTATGTATGTATGTATTTGAAACATTTCTATGCCGCCCCCATCGCAACAAAGCCTCGGGGCGGCACACAACATTCATAAAAAATACAATTAATAATTTAAAATACAATTAATAATTGTAAAATACTTCATAGCTCAGCATTTGAACCCAAGTCTCCACAGTCCCAATCCAACACTATTCAGCACGAATATTTTGTTTGGGGGAGATGTCTGCTTTTAGCTGGTGCTTTTGCTCCACTCAGTATATCCTGCTCTGGGATCCCACAATACATCTAAGAGCAAGGCTGAAAACTGCTTCCAACTGCTTACAGGGCACACATACAGTTGTATGTCAATTTTAAGATTTGTTTTTTCAGAGCAAAGGGATATGATATTTGTACTTCAGCCTGATTTAAAACTTAAATTTATTTCTCCCTATTCACATTTGCATCCATTCCTACACCAACATGGCTGTAAAATGTCCAATCTCCCTTTTCGTTGTTATGTCCAAAGGGGCGGGGGGCAATGGTTCTCTCTGACAGGCTGATAAAAGGCAGTGATGATAATGTGGAAGGTTGAGCCTCTGCAGAAATTCCAGGCAGCCTGCACTGAATCATCAAATCCCAGGAGCATAGAGACATTCTATAGAAATGTCACACAGGCCTCCTGGCATATTAATCAGAAAGCAGGAGGAGCTCCCACTTTTTCACTCACATCTCTGCTTAGATGTGTGATCAACTCCCATCTCCTGTTAAAAATGACACCTGTGACATGGCTCAAAGAACTTGCCTCCATCTTTTCGTGCACAATGAATGATTCTTAGTAGGTGGACACTGGCTTGTAGGGCAATTGGTTATTTGACAACTCCCCTGTCCTGGGCAAACTCAGCTCCACTTAAACCTGCTGAAACTGAAGGGCTCGGGTGTACCTTACTGTATGCAGAATCAGATGGACAGCAGCCTGCTTTTCCCCAAAGGCTTCAGACAGGAAAGAAGAAATGGAAACAAGAACATATGAAGAGCCATTCCGGATCAGGCCAAGGGTCCATCTAGTCTAGGATTCTGCTGGTGCAGTGACTAAGCAGCTGATCACGGGATCCTGCAAGCAGGGCATGAATGCAGCAGTCCAAGTTCCCCAGCAATTTGTGTATGTAGGTATACTGCCTCTGATACAGAAGGGAGCACAGAGTCTTTGACAGCCTTCTCCTCCATGAATCTTCCAAACTGGTGGCTACCACTGCCTCTCAAGGAAGTAAATTCAGTAGTTTAACTATGTGATGTGTAGGGTGGATTTGATTTAAATTACCATTAAAATCACTAGTCAGAAGATTTTATTAAAAACATGGTTTTGCACACATGCCTTGTGCATAAGTAGAGGTACTTCATTAAAATATTTTCAAATTGGGTCTCTTTTATGGCCATTATAGGTTTTCTCCTCCAGGGAAAGAATATGTTGAACCTCAGGCTATACACAAAAATATCGAAATATATTCTGCTCAAAAGATTTCACTTTGATTTTTACTGCTTGCCCCTCCCTCCTCACACTTAGTTTCTTGCACAAATCTATTCCACTCTCAACACTATTCATTTATTATTATTATTATTATTATTATTATTATTATTATTATTATTATTATTATTTTAAACTTAGCACTTAAGAGGTAATGGGTTGATTCTGTGTACATAGATTTGCAAAGGAGCAATGGGATTACGGTCTTCTTCTCAACTCTGTATGTTTATTTTATAACTGTTTTGCTGTGAAGAAGAGGCATGTGATCTCTGCAGACACAAATTCACATTTCTGAGAACTGTAAAACCAAGCATCTGTGATAATATCTCCTAGACAGAAAAATTGCCCAATAATCTTATAGAAACCTCTTGAAGAGTATGACATTGTGAATGGATTAATGGAATTCATTTACCAGAAAATTCAAACATTGTGTGAATATACAGCATCATGCTAAAAATTAAAAACTGATCCTTATTTCATGATGAATAACCTTTGGACTATAATGTATCTTAAATGGAAAACTATCTTTCAAAAGAGCATTTCTCCTCAAAAAGCATTTTATTTTTAAAAATCCAATTTAATTTTAAAAATCCATTTTTAAAAAATCATTGATTTTATCTACTCTGGTGCTGTGTGAAGACACCCTTCCTTTATCAGTCCTAAAATCTCCCACCAGCCAGTTTCATGGGAATGACCCCAGGTGACAGTAAGGAGAAACTTACTATTTAGTATATAGTATAGAAGGAGGAAAAGGCCTGCCTCTCCACTTTTTCCACACCATGCATGGAAAATGTATTCTGTATACCTCTGTCATGTTTCCCTTTACTTGCCATTTTTCTAAGCAGAACAATCTCGGTTGTCCTAACAGTTCCCACAGGAGAGTTGTTCCAACCCTTTGAGCATTTTGTACTTGGAGCACTTGCCTTTCTCTGCACTGGTCCCAATTCCACAATACCCTTTTTCAGGTGTGGTGTCCAGAACTGTACACAATATTCTACGTACAGTCTCACTATAGATATGCGTAAGAGCAATTTGCAGTTTTATTCTTAATTCTTTTCCTAATTATGTCTTAACATGAGTTTGCCTTTTTCACAGCAACCACTGTTACACCAGGTAATCTTGGGGGGCAATATACCTCAAAAGGAGGTGCCTTCTAGGTTGTCTTAAAAGGTTTGATATATTTTGCTGGGGGTTAATGCTCATGGCTAGAGAGAACAAGCTCTGTTTTTCTCTCTCTCTCTGACTCTCTCATTCACACATGCACACACACAGACACACAAAGATTGAGAGAGAGATTAACAGAGGTATTGGAGTGGCGGGGGGGGGGGGGGGGGGCGAACATTACCTGTCCTGTAGCAGTAGAGCTTGAGTTCAGTGTTTGTGTGTAGAGCTAGACTGACCAGGGGTTGTGTGTGTACAACATGTGTGTCCACAACATGTCTGTCTCTCTTTTAAGTCCCTGATTTTTATAGTATTTCCCTCTGAAAATGTGTCTATGGAAAAGATGAGTTTCTCAGAATTATGCTAATTGTTGGAAGGGAGTTTGATTGTTTCTTGATGGTTTTAACTAATGCTTCTCTGGGTAAAGAGGTGAGTTCTCTGTGTTTGGTAGGTGCTTTGGATAATTTTGAGGTATCTCAGGACAATGGGTCATCCTCCTTGCAGGGTTATGTTGCCTGATCTCCTTAAGGAGGAAATGTCTGACTTTTCCCCCACAAGAATTCCAGCATTCATCCTTCTCTCAAACTGTCTAGCCCAGGATATTAGGTCCTTCTTTCTGAATTTAAAGCTACCCAACATGACTCATGGCCTAAGACCACATTCAGGCCTGGGAGTTTATGGTTTATTTATTTATTTATAAAATTTGTATGCCATCCAATTACTAACGTCTCTGGATGGTTAACAGCATAAATAAATTGACGACCCACTCTGGCTGCAATTAATAAAATACAATAATGAAAATATTAAAACTTACTAAAATATTAAATAAAAAGGTCTTAACCTGGTGCCGAAAAACATATAATGATGGCACCAGGCGGACCTCTCTGGGGAGCGCATTCCATAGATGGGGCACCACCACAAAGAAGGCCCTCCTCTGGGTACTCTGTCTCCTAACATCTTTCACAGAGGGTTCCTGGAGGAGGGCTTCTGTTGCTGATCTCAGGGGGTGGGAGGGCAAATAGGGAAAAAGGGGTTCCTTTAGGTATCCTGGTCCCAAGCCATTAAGGGCTTTATAGGTAATAACCAGCACCATGAATTGAGCCCGGACTTCTATGGGAAGCCAATAGAGCTGATAGAGGACTGGGGTTATATGAGAATAACACCCAGTCCCCAATAGCATCCTGGCAGTTCTATTTTAAACCATCTGAAGTATCTGGACTGTCTTCAAGGGCAGTCCCACGTAAAGCGCATTACAGAAATGCAACCGGGAAGTAACCAATGCGTGTGTTACTGTTGCTAGGCAATCTTCCTCCAGGTAGGGACGCAGCTGATGGACTAGCTGAAGCTGAAGGAAAGCGCTCCTCGCCACCACTGTCACTTGAGCTTCCAAGGACAGCTCCAGGTCGAGGAGCACTCCAAGCTGCGAACTCTGTCCTTTAGAGGGAGTGCAACCCCATCCAGGACAAGGCCCAAATCACCTACCCAAGAGCTCAAATCACCCACCAACAGAACCTCCATCTTATCTGGTTTGAGCTTCAGTTTATTGGCCCTCATCCAGCCCATTACCTCGGCCAGGCACCAGTTCAGTACAGCCACTGCCTCATCTGGGTTAGTTGAAAAAGAGAGGTAGAGCTGGGTGTCATCAGCATACTGATGACTCCACAGCCCAAACCTCCTGATGACCTCTCCCAGCCATTTCATGTAGATGTTAAATAGCAAGGGGGACAAAATGGAACCCTGCGGTACTCCATGGCAAAGGTGCCGTGACACAGAGTCAAAGTCCCCCAGCACCACCTTCTGGAATCGGCTGTCAAGGTAGGAGCGGAACCACTGCCGATCAGTGCCTCTTACTCCAAATCCTGCCAGCCTATCCAGGAGGATACTATGGTCGATGGTATTGAAAGCTGCTGAGAGGTCCAGGAGAGCCAACAGGGATGCACTCCCCCTGTCTCTCTCCCTTCACAGGTCATCGTACAGGGCAACCAAGGCAGATTCAGTACTGTACCTGGGTCTGAAGCCAGACTGAAATGGGTCCAGATAATCAGTTTCATCCAAGAGTACTTGGAGTTGTCCTGCCACCACCCATTCCAACACCTTGCCCAAAAACCGGATGTTGGCCTCCGGTCTATAATTGACTGCCATCTCTGGATCCAGAGACGCCTTCTTTAGGACAGGCCTGATTACCGCCTCCTTTAAAGGAGCGGGCACCCAGCCATCCCTCAGAGAGGTGTTAATAACCTCCAGGATCCAGGAACCAATCCCAGGTTTGGCTTTGGTCAGCAGCCACGAAGGGCAAGGGTCGAGTAAGCAGGTGGTAGGACGTACTTGTCTAAGCACCTTGTCCACATCATCGGGTCGCATTAACTGGAATTCATCCATTAATACCTGACTAGACAGAGTCATTGGTGTCTCCCCTAAGGGATCTGAATCAATTGTGGAGTCCAGCTCGTGACGAATCTGAGCAATTTTTTCCTTGAAGCGCTGGGCAAAGTCGTCACAGCAGGCCATCGATGGTGGTACAGGATCTTTCTTAGGGTCGGGGTATATCAGCCCAAGTACCACTCGAAAAAGCTCCGCTGGACGGCATTGTGAGGAGGCAATGGAAGGGGAGAAGAATTTCTTCTTCGCCGCCATCACCGCCACAGCATAGGCTCAATAATGAGCACGTAAACGTGTTCGGTCAGATTCATCCCGTGATTTCCTCCACCTACGCTCTAGTCGTCTTCCAACCTGCTTCATCACCCATAATTCAGATGTATACCATGGAGATGAACGGGCTCTGCTTGGCAGGAGAGGATGCTTAGGGGTGATCGTGTCAATTGCTCTGGCCATTTCCCCATTCCACAGTTCAACCAAAGCATCAACAGCAGCGCCAGCTTTATCAACTGAAAAATCCCCCAGAGCCCTCAGGAATCCATCCAGATCCATCCGGCTCCAAGGGTGGACCAATCCATCCGGATCCATCCGGCTCCGAGGGTGGACCATCACAATAGGGTCCACACCCTTACAGAGGGAAAGGCCAGCTCCGAGCTCAAACCTCACGAGGAAGTGATCTGACCATGTCAAGGGAGTCAGATGCAAATTCCTCACCCTCAAATCACCCTCTTCCTGCCCCGTCGAGAAAACCAGGTCCAGCGTGTGACCACGTTCATGGGTTGGGCCTATGACATGTTGAGACAGCCCCATGGCCATCATGGAGGCCATGAAGTCCTGAGCTGCCCCGGTCAGAACCATCTCGGCATGGAGACTGAAGTCCCCCAGGATGCTGGGCTTCAACACCAGGTCTGAGACGATCTACATCAGCTCAGGCAGGGAGTCTGATGGGCAGAAGGGTGCATGGTACATGGTTATGGCACTAAAATTGATATATACACGTGTTTCACCATTCCCTCTGGGTCAACATTTTCTTCTAAATGCCACACAGCCTTCAGTTTTTACCCTAGCTTGACCCAATATGCAGGGCTGCTTCCAGACAGAGGGGTCCTAGTGCTGACAATTAGAAAGCCTTGTGCAGCGATTCCTTCTTTTCTTTCATGAGAGATTATCTACAGTCAGAAAAAAGGATGGTAAAAGTGGTTGGAAAACATGGGTCACTAATGAAAAACAATACCTGAGTTCCGACATTTGGGGAAAGAAAGAAGTCACTGTGGCTATTCCACAACCCATGGCTTGCTCTAGGATTTCAGGGTAGTTTGGAAATCGCTCCTGCTGCCTCCCTCCCTGGGTATGGATGATATGCCAATGGACAAACAGCACAAGGAATTAGGGAAACAAGGCAGTGTGTGACCCACATGCATCATGGGTCAGGGGTGGAAGTCACAGTGGCTTCTTTTCCTGATTCTGTGAATCCACCAATATTATCTGAATCTTCTCTGAACCAAGTGGTGTGATTGCACACTAAAAGCTTCATGTGTATTCATTCTGAGAGGAAAAGTTCTGACCAGAAATTGCTTGCTGGTAATTTCAAAATGCTTTCATCTGACCCTGGAGCACAATGGCAGCCTGCCTGAGGCCAACTGTAATGGAGGCAGGGACACAACATAGGAACTTCTGCAAACAAACACCCCGCACTGGTGATTTCCATGGTGTGAAAACTCACCCGTTATACTTAATTCTTTGAACTGTTTATACTGTATTTTCCAACTATTTTACACATTTTAGTTGTTATCGCAATAACTTTTTCTGCCTAGGTAACATTAATTGATTGGATGGATTAGAAACATAATAAGCAAGCAAGCAAACAAAATAAATAAATAACATTATTTAGTTAATGGGGCATCCATGAAAGTGGTTGGGGTGTTTCTGGACCAGGGATGGACAATTTGTGTTCCTGCAGTTAGTCTGGCCTACAATGCCCATCAGCCCTCAACACTGGCTATGCTAGTATACGACTGATGGGAGCTGTAGGCCACAACATCTGGAGGGCCACAGATTACAGGTTTCTACTACACCTGACTAGAAAAGGGGCTCTTAGCACTAAGAAAGCATTGTTCTTTTCTGTAAGCTACAAATGGAATTGACTTTCTATGTTCCACTTTTCTGTGCAGATCCCACCACATTTTGTCTGTATCATTCCCTTAGCACTATTCTTCTGCCTTTTCAAGACGTGAGGTTTTGACATGGAAAGAGACTTCTTGTGCTGCTGAACCCATTAAAGCACAGCATGGCATCAACATTTCGCAGTGGGCTACATTTCTATCACCTGTTCAATTTTTTAAATCAATCTTTTCGTTTGAGCGAAAACATCCTTCTGGCAAACTGACATGAAATACCTCTTCAATGAAAACAGTGTCATGCTACATCCTTTTAATATACCATATCAGGGTGTGGAGCCTTGGGCCTACAGGTCAAATCTGGCCTACCTCAGTTCCCTGGCTTTCTCCCTTCCCCCACCACTGATCATTTGGTAGTTTCCTTGTTTTTGTGCTCTTGGTGGGTGGTTCTTTTGACAAAATGAAGGGAATTTAACCTTTTCTAGATGGGGTTGCACTCCACTTGGAGGATCAGATTCATAGCTTGGGTGTGCTCCTTCAGCTGTTTTTGTCACTTGAAGCCCAGGTGGCTTCAGTGGCTCAGAGTGCCTTCCACCAGCTTTAGCTGGTAGTCCAGCTTTGTCCTATCTGGACAAAGATAGCCTCCTATCAGTGTTGTAACCTCTGAACTAGATTACCGCAATGCACTCTGCATGAGGCTGCCCTTGAAGACTGTTTGGAAGTTGCAGCTTGTGCAAACATGGCAGCCAGACTAACAAGGACCAGATGGTCTGATCATATAACACCAATTCTGCTCTACTTTCACTGGCTGCCTATATGCTTCTGAGCAAATTCAGGATCCTGGTTTTAACTATAAACCCACATGGCTTGGTACCATGATACCTGCTAGAACACGTCTCCAACCACGATCTACCTGGATACTATGCTCAACCTCTGGGGCCTGCCTCTGATTGCTGCCTCTGAAGGAGGTTCAGTTGGCGGCAACAAGGAGAAGGGCTGTCCCCCAGTTACGGAACAAGCTCCTCACTGAGGCCTGCCTGGCACCAACCTTACTATCTTTTCAGTGCCGGGTCAAGACTTTCCTCTACTGCAGGGCATTTAATTAGTTGAAACTTTGTTAGTGTTTAATTCAGGTTCAGTCAGGTTTTATCTTGCTTACATTATTGGAATTCCATATGTGTTTTAAATGTGGTTTTAAACTTTTTTGTATGGCAGTTTTTTTCCTTTTTTTAATATTGCAGTACTTTTAGACTGCGTTTTAAAGGACTGCTGTAAACTGCCCACACAGCTTTGGCTGCTGGGTGACATAGAAGTTAAGCAAGTAAGCAAACAAAATTTTCTCCACCTTTAAAGAAAAAGGGCCATGGACATTCTTTCAAAGAAAGGGAGAGGCTCTGGAGGGTGATGACATCCTGAAAGCACCTGCAAGCTACCAAGAGGAATCAGAATAAAAGTCTTTTGTCAAGAAGCCTCAGTTACTGGCAGTGAAAACATTATACAAAAAGAAGCTGGTATTTGGGGTATTTCTAGTGTTTTGGCTTCTACCTTTTATTTATTTTTCAGTGTATAGGCTGCTAAATAACTTGACAGGGCTCTCTAAGTGGTGAAAAATAATATTATATGAATAGTAGTCTATTTTGCCTTTGGTCCCCAACCTCCTCTGACAGAACATTAAATTTGTCTTCAAGCTGAAAGCAGTTTGACACCCCCATGCTTATTTTTTGTTTTTTAAGTGATGGAATGGGGGAAGCATTTCTAGACATGCCATTTAATGTACCTCTTTTTAATAGAGGTACATTTAATAATAATAATAATAATAATAATAATAATAATAATATAATGAGGTCCATTTAATGTACACTGCCTCTGTTATGTCCAGTTGATATTGTTGCCTTCAGTCTGATACTGTAATTTTAATCACTGCAAACCACTCTGAGTAATGTACCCCATTAACACCATTGGTGAGGAACATCTAAAAACACCTGCTGGAATAAAATTGTGTTTATTGCCAACTGAAAAGTGAGCAGCAGCAGCCCTCTCTTTGGAAGCTCTTCCAGTTTGTAGGAGTGATAACAGAAAAGGCCTCATCTCTCATATTAACTTGTCTTGCAGTTTTTATGGGGAAAGAGATTTGTAGCCAGACAGCAAATCTTCATTTGCCCATCTGAAACCAAGATCTTAAATTCTTTTCCAGGAAAACAATCAGGTCTAGATTCCAGGGATAGGGGGCAGAATTAGTAATTAAAACAGAAGCAGAACTGCATGTTTTCTGCACTCAACAACTGGACCTCTGCAGCTTTGGCCTGACAATTTCAGCCCTTCCTGTGTCACTGTTTTTATTTTTAGTTTACCAAAATTTTGCTAAGGACAATCAATAAGTGAGAAACATTCACAATTTAGCAAATTAAAAAAACAAACAGGTCTCTGAATGACTAAGAACACTGAAGTCACAAATGACAAACTGAACTTATTTTTCAAAGCGTACAGAACTGTCTTCAATCATTGCTGTTTTGTACTGTATCTTGATCACTGATTTTGCAAGGAAAGACCCCTATCACTTCATCAGGCTGCTATTTCCCAAAAAGGTTCAAATATTTTAAAACAAAATTATTAGTTTCCTCTCAGGCCATCTACTTTACTGTCAGTTACACATGAGCATGGTTAGCTTAAGTGATGTGGATCAAACAGCAAAATATTCAGATTAACCTTGTGCTTTTGGAAATAGCAGTGCAACAATTATGGTAAAATGACCACAGTGTTCATCTCTGAGCAGCTGAGAGATGTTCTGGATCAGCTGTGTGTAATTTTTTTTTGCGATGTGCCGCAATATCAGCTTTCCTTGCCCTAAATCTCTACCATGCCCCAAGGGGCCAGCTTGCTGTTATGCTAACAGTGGCATTTGGTAAACAAAGCAGTATCGACATTAATGATTTTTAAAGGTTGCATTATTAACATGCATGCACACACAGGCGAGATTAGAGCAGAGGTGGGGAACCTTTTTCAACCCAAGGGCTGGATTTAAATTTTGGAGAAACTCTCAGGGGTCATGTTCCCCTGAGGGACAAAAGCAAAGAGGGGAGGTCAGAAGTAACCCAAATAAACAGCATATTTTTGCTTCAAGTTCTTACTGCCAGTAACTAAGCTTAAGGAGAGAGAGGCAACCTGGGGCTTGTAGGCAACCTGGTCTGAGGATGCTAGGACTGGTGCAGTAGCACCATCTGGTATCAAGAGTAGAGGAAACCTGGTCTCCTCCGTTCCCATGCATTCTTGGTCCCTTGGGGATGGCTGGCCAGTGATCTCACTGGGACCCTTTGTGCAGGGTTTCTTTGCAGCCCACCTGTGTCCTTAGGGGAGCACAGCTAGATTACAGGTTTTGCTCAGTATGTAAGTATCAAATCAGTGACAAAAGACAAAGAGGGGAAAATCTAGTCTATCTAGCACAGACATGACAACACATTGTGGGTACAACAACCCCTAGAACAAGTCGTGTGTTGTCAAGAGGGCTTGTTTCCCACAGACAAGCCATCCTGTGAGACGCAGGCCATGTGTGCACGACATGACCTCCTTCTGTTACTTGTTACATACAGTGCGTTGCTGCCTCATGTGAACCCAGTCAATATAGCACCAGAATCGATTAAACAGCCACAAACATCTAGAAACGATGTCTCTAAAATGGCTGGAAGAAAAGAAGATCTCTGCCTGGCACCAAAAGTGCCAGGAAGAAGGCCTAGCTGATCCTCTTTGGGAAGTTAATTCCCTAAGCAGGGTGGCACAACTGAGAAGACCCTCTTGCAGCCATTCAGCTAGGTTCCTTTGGCAGGAGCATGCAGAGCAGGATGCCCAGAGATAACCTGAGGCCCAAGTAGGTAGTTGTGGGAGGAAACATCCCTTCAGAGTTTTGGTCAAGTCTCTCTAATCATTTGTCGAGTGAAGCCCTAGCAATTGAACCCTTCCATCTGAAATACACTGATAGGTCAGTTCAATTACTTTATCTGACTGCATGCAAATCTCATCATCACAAGTGAGCTATCTTCATCTGGATTCTACTATACCGCTTTATACCTGGTTTACACAGATGCTGCACCTGTCCTAAACCAGGGATTTCATTGGTCATTGTCTGAGTAGTTTCCACAAATGGACATAAGATTTCTCTTGTTGCAGTGACTTTTCCTGTGTTCTAAGTTTTAATGAAATGCCCCCTTTAAGGAGAGCTGTGTGAGAACAGCAAATTTACGAGTACTACTTTGACATTGTGCTGCATAGAGTGGAAAACAGAATCTTTTTACCTCAGTGGCTTTTGATGAAGAAGCGCCATGGGGAGGACAGGTTTTTGTGCAGGAAGCAAAAAGCAGTGTCCATCTTTATCAACTCTGCTTTTTTATTTTTTGCGACTCTTCTCCCCTAGTCAGTCTAGCAAACCAAGCACTAGAAAACACTCAGTACTTCAATCTTGCAGAAACAACTTGTGGAACATTGGGGACCTGGAAAATAGGTACTTCAGCAAACAGTCAGCCTCTGCCAAATTGCAAGCAAGTCAGGCACACAGGACTTGGGCCAGGGCAAGATGGCTCAGCTGCTTAGTGGTATTGAGTTAGTTATTCTGTGTTTTTCTTTGATGACCTTGACTGCCAACAACATTGCCAAAGAAGGCAGTGTCCTTGCGGCTATGCTTTAAGGTTGGAACTGTAAGCATACTCACGGTCACATCACACAAAACATTTTGCTAGAGAGAGATCATCCCATGTAAGAAGAATATGTCCCATAAAAGCAGAAGGCCCCTATATACCACAGCAAGGCCCAAGCAGGTGCCTTTTGGAAGCTCCAATGCAGGAATGAAAGGAACAGCCTTTTATGTTTCTCCTGCACAGCTGGTATTTGGAGGCAAGTCACCTCAGAAAATAAAACTTATCAAATTTACCTATTGATAAAACTCTCCTCCTCCTCCTCCTGGTTCAGCTAACCCAGCCTTTGTCAATCAAATGTCTTCTAGATGTAATTGACAGCCATCATGTGAAATTGGTCTAACAGTTAATTTAGTAAAAATTCAGCTGCAAAACTGCACACTTGCTCCCTGACTTAGTGCATTCACAGCTAAGTGAAAGGGAACTGGGTTGTGTCCTGTTTGTCCAACTGAAAGGCTTTCCATATCTTGCTAACTTTACCCAAAGATATGGGACTATATCAAAATAATTAGAGCAGAACAGACAACCTGTCCAAGCTCTCCACGATATCAAGCAGTGAACCCTCCCATCAACTCTTAACTGAAGATTCCAAAGCCTGAACC
The DNA here is from genome assembly GCF_004798865.1 of Varanus komodoensis. Classification (NCBI taxonomy): domain Eukaryota; kingdom Metazoa; phylum Chordata; class Lepidosauria; order Squamata; family Varanidae; genus Varanus; species Varanus komodoensis. The sequence goes on from NW_025336346.1 coordinate 298,813, forward strand.
TAGCAGGATCTTCTGGATGAAAGCCTGTAATCGTGTGATGGTCCCGTTTTTAAGTGCTAAGGAAAAAGTGGGCAAACCCTGCAGATACAAACTTCTAACAGGACTTTACTCCAAGCTGGTGGCATTTCTGTAAACTAGCCTTCCCCAGTCTGATGTTTTGGACTTCAGCTCCCAGCAGCCCCAGCTAGCATGGTCCATGCTCAGGAACTCTGGGAGCTGCCATCCAAAACATTCTAACAATGCTATGCTCGTCAAAGCTGCCTTAGACAACCCACTGTGGCTTATGCACCCAATCTATGAATCTCTCGTGACTCATGCAAAGAACTTCAGAACGTTTTCTTTAAGTCAAACTGAGGAGTCAATGCTACTGCTGCAAATAAAAGTGAGGCTCCCTTTCACTAATGTACAGTGCTCAAAATATTCCTTACACTCCAGCGTGGGAACATAACACTGTTCCAAGGTTTGCTGTTTTTATTAGCATGAATAGGCTTTTATTGCTATAGTTTCAGCTGACAGACCAGTGGGCAGTAGGAGATTTAAGAAAGGAACATTAATGTTCCTTAATGACTGGAGCTATTTTTCTTAATGGCCTGGAAATCTCTCTTATTAAGCCTCCAGAATGTGTCAATAATCGGGACTACCGGAAGGGGAATAGAATCAACTGAGTTTGAGTTCTAACCAGTTTCTCCTACTTAGAGTAGACCCATTTAAATGAATGGGACTTGTTAGCGCAATCTTGGTTGCTACCCCTTCTGTGGAATGGAAGCAGCTGAAGTCCACATTGTTGCTCTGTTTCAGAATCCAATGCAGAGTCATCAAACACTGACTACGCAGAATTTACTTGATTCACCAGATAAAATTGTCAAAAAATTCAGTTGCCAGAAAACAGAGGTCTTGGGTGATCACTTCTGGATGAAAAAAGTGCACTGCAGAGGAGAGCTGCTCCCTCCTGGCTGTTGCTGCTGCTCTTTTATCATCCTTTTCAGGTTATGCTGCAGTTTGAGAATGGAGCACTTCTGTAGAGCTTTGGATGCCGGCTGTGGTGAGCTTCCCCCAGCTGCTCCCAGCCAGTCCAGTATTTTGACCCAAATGTGCCTAGCTAGGACGTCATCGAATCTGCCATTTTTAGACTGAGGCCTTACATTTTAGAAATATAACTGAATTCAGGGAGACATACTTCTGAGTAAATATGCTAATGTCTGTTTTATTCAATTGCTACTTTTCAGTAAATTCTTCAAAAAAGTTTTTGGGAACTAACTGAGGGACACATGGGTGCTTTAGCTAGGGATTATCTAAAGTGTGGTGTTTTGGCTAGATAAAATTTAGTACTTGAGCGATTGCACTTAGTTTTCTCAGCTCTGTGGCTTTTTATATATCCAAGAGTCACAGTGCGGATGTTATAACTCCCACTAGAGAACATTCCTTTCTTCAGCCATAAATTTCTTAGTTATGCATCACCTCAACTTTGCGATCTATTCCTTCCTCTGTTCTGAGAATATTGGAGAAGGTGCTCCTACCTGCTCATAGTTATGAAGGACAGTGCAGTCCTCTTCAGCAGGTGTGCATGGCAAGTTAGCTATGGGGGCATTAAAAATATCAGAACTATTTGGGAAGATACATGAAACCAAGTCATGCAAAAGGACAGCAGACAAGGGATTTTCTGCTTGCAGAAACCTCTAGTCTTCTGCACCTTTAGAAACTATTTTCTACATTTTTCACAAATATGTGCAAGTTTTTCAGATATGTGCTTTCAATATAAAAATTGCAGCTCATCACTAGCTCCGAAACGACAAGCAGAAATCCATAATGATTGTACAGTTAAAATGAAGCTGCTCCCCCCAAAGCAATTAGATAAGCTTTCACTCTCATTCAGATCTTCAGAAGGGACACATAAAATCAACAAACCTGATTAAAATGGGATTTCCAGACTCTGACGTCAGAGAGAAGTCGATGCATCCCAGCTCCCTGACACCCTACCACTCTGGCTGCTTTTAATAACAGCCTCTGCATGGTTTTATTGAACACAGCAGTAAGAACCTGCCGGGGAAAATGTATAAATATGTATGGGGTAGAAATAAATAACGTATGCATGTGTGTGTGTTGAAGATGATGGGGGAGTAAAGTGTGGTCTTGAAACTGCAAGGGCATCTATGTTCTGGGGGTTTTTGCAGTTGACTTGGGACATGCACCTTGACTGTCATTCTTAAATTGCAAACAGGCATTTGAGTCCCTAGAGAAAGCTTCTTCGCCGGGTGGGTGTGTACATACAATGCTGAAGAGGAGGGAAGCTGCAGGGGTTGGGGACAAAGGCCCCCCGTGAATCTGCTAGTGTGCTGCTCTTGGAGAGCGGCTGAAACTGCACAGCAAGCAGATTGATAAGGAAATCCAAACAGCCACCTTATAGCATCGATCTTCTCTGACTAGGCAAAAGCAGACTGCTGCACAAATGGAGTGTGTTTACGCAAAAGATGGTCCACGGAGCTGAATGGGGCTTACATTAGGATGCAGCCCGTGTGCTCCAGACACTGCTGAACAGGCAGCACTGGAGCTTTGCTTGGTCCTTCACAGCAATATAGGGGGGTTCTTCTATTAATCTGCTTTGCACTTTTGTGTGTGGTTGTTTCCCCAGCTTGGTTCTTTTAAGGGAATGGAGGGAATTTATCTTATGCTGGTCCCTTCTCCATGTCCTACAGCTTCTTGTGGCTCTGGCCCAGCAGCTCCTGGATCAGGACCTCAGAAATGGGTCATGGAAAGTTGTTTGAAACTAGATGCATAGCAATAGAATCACCCATACTGATAAATGAGTGCATGTGTCAAATCATGCTTCTTAAAAGGTTGCATCCATAAATGTACCTCTGGTGCTTCAGTAGGTGGGCCTGAGCATCCACACTGGGTTAGCTATCCTTTCATACTCGGTTTTAAATTATTTCTCTCCCATTGCCCTGCCCCACCCATTTCCTGGGTCTTTGAAACAAATCTACCTGTGGGATAAAATGTACATTCAGACTGAAATCAGTTGCTACCACTTTTCCTCCTATATCATAATATATCCCATGTCACAAATGAAAGGCTGAAAACCATTGCAGGCACTGTGCTATAGTACACATGCATTGTGAAGCACATGCTATAACAGAGGAGAGGGAAGTGCAGTTGGGAGAGAAAATTTCCCTGGTCTGAAAAGGAATGATTAAACTACAGTTTGAAAGGGATCACAGGCATTAATGAAATCTGACTCTGCAGTGTAATGGTAGGACCTTTTGCAGATGTCATCATGGAGTTGTCATGGTTACAGAAGAACCAGCTGTTCAGAGTACAGCTCCAGGTATGGAGGAAAATAAAGAGAGAGAAAACAATAGCGAAGCAGAAAAGGGAAGCATGGAATGTCCTTCCTTCAGGAACAAAAATGGGAAGGCATGTGGATTCGTAAGCCTGTTCCATTGAGAAGAGGTTCACGGCACTCTTCACTCAGATGATCTAGAATTACAAATGACAAAAGCCCAGATGCTTTAAGAGTCATTTGCTGGTTATGCTCCTCCCACTACAAATCAGGGAATAAAAGCGCAGGAATGAAAACAATTTTATAAAAAACTGCAGTACTGTAGGATTGTAAAATACATGAGCAATACATCAGAAAGAAGAAAAGAGGACTTGGGTCTGTCCTCTCATCTGCCCATCCATCAGCATCATGACCATGAAACCTAGACACCTGAAACTTGGCATGTATATGAAGGGCACCTTAGGGGTATACATCTTGGAGATAATTTGGGTTTTTTACACATACTGATTAATTCTAAGTAATTTAAAAGTGTTCAAAAGGTTAAAGCCTACAATAACATTGTCATCCACTAGGGGCAGACTTCCCTAACCAGCACAAAGATTTGCAGTCCATATAACTGCAAACCTGTAGGATGATAGACAGACAAGTATGCCTACTCCTTCCCAATCTGTGGGGCAGCCCACCCACCAGAAGAATGAGGTGGACAGTCCCCTCCCACTAAGGGCTGTAGAGGTGCACCATGATAGGGGTTGTGCTTAAGATTCAATGGACATGGCTTTATTCAGGTGGAGTGGGTGCAAAGTGTCCATCTCTGATATATGTGTAGGTTTCCTTCACATGAAAGGCTCTTCCAGTCCATGCAATGCCAGGTTCATCCTCTTGTCTATTATATAGCAGCATGAGGGGAGCTGACTGGAGCTGGAGGTCAGACTAGATGGCCCAGGAGACCCCTTCTGACTCGCTCTGTTTCTGTGTTTCTATACTGATCCCAGCTAGGGTTCCCATGTCTTCACCTTTATATGTTCTGACCTATGGAGAGAGAATGTAGCCTTTTTGTGTCTCTGTGCTGCTCTAGGCTCATCTGCACCCTTTCTTGGTGCCTTGAGGCTTTAAAAGGGTGACTTAATTTATACTCTTAATTTATACTGTTAATTTATATTATTCTATGGAAGTTTATTTATGGATGTGAGCCGCCCCGAGGCTTCGGTGAATGGGGCGGCATAGAAGTCTCCTAAATAAATAAATAAAAGGAATGAGGACCATTTCTGTGGGTGAAATCCTGGCAACTGTGTGTGTGGGATGAAGGGTCAAGGAGCATTACATGTAGGAGAGGCAGCAGGCTGGCCACAGTTGTAGCACAGGAGCAGGAGAATTTAGACAACAATCTTTTGAGCGTGGGTGTAGGAAGAAGCTCTCAGTCCGTCTGAAAACCTGAAGGATGAGGGAAACCCTGTGAGAAGTGGTGGAGGTGAGGTTCTAGTGGAGGAAAGCATGCTGCCTTAAAAATGCACTCATTAAGCAATAAAAACTTTCAAAAAGGCACACTTTTAAACATTTGCCCTTTCATGGTTTAGTCAGTGGAGAGGGGAGTGTGCATTTCTGAAAAATGTGCATTTCCCTAATTCAAACAGGTAATAACTGAGGTCATAAAAGAGGTCATAAATGAGAATGGGAACAAGCTAGACAAAGCTCTCAAGTAAAATTCAGAAATTTCAGTGAACTCAAGCGTCTCTGATTCTCCCCTCCCTAGAATCCCTCTCCTGTTTTCCCATCACTTCTGCTTTTTCCCTCCCTCCCACACACACACACACACACACACACACACACAGAGTCCCTTTCAGAGAGACAGACCGAATAGCTGCACAATTTATCTTGATTAGGAACACTTCCCAATTAAAATGCTTTAACATGTACATTCAATTTTAGCCTAAAACTGAGGCTGGTTGAGATATTAATGATATGTATAGCAAGATAAAAATATGGTTTATATTTCTATGTCTGCATACATCATACATATCTGAAGTTACCATGGGGTGAGAGAAATGATATTGCTGAATGCAGTGTATTGCAGCCCATTTTAAGATATTTCCATGGATTAGATGCTACTTTTTTCCTGAGTGATGTTCAACAGGTGAAACTTTTCTCATCACTGAAACCCCAATATTGAGAAATGTTGTACCTATTGAATTGCAGCTTCTTAGAGTCACAGGAGTCTTGCTGAGAGAAAGGTGGTGGCAACCATAGTGGTATATAAATTGATTTCAGGAAAGATTCTTTGAGCTAGAAAGGTAGAAATTGCCTATTATTTCTAGCAGCAATCTTGGAGATCGGGTTTCCATGGATACCAAACCAGCAAAAGCATTGGCAGCCCTTTGCAATATGCACTAGGGCTGCTTTGTTCATAAAGATTGTTTTAAATACACAATGTCTTCCCTGTTCTTTCAGAAAGGAATAGTCGTGCAACTCTGAAAAGGACTTGCCAAAAATAGAGCAGATTTCTCAACTTGGTGTCCTCTGACTGTTTTGGACTACAAGTCTCATCATCATGTTTTATTGGTACAGCCTCTTGATGGTTTTTATGATAGAAACATTCTACATGCTTATGTTGGCAAGCCTGGGACATATCCAACTTGTTAAACTCTCAGCCTTTTCCCACCACTGCTCAGAAGCTTCCAGTCTACAGAAGGGGTTAGTTGTTCAACTTAAAGTCTGGAAGGAATAGAAATGATTAGTCCATTCATGTGGATGGCGCCATCAGGCTTGGCCACACGGACAATGAGTGTCACCAGTCTGGGAAACTGCAGAGGGGAGAAGTTGCCTTCTTGTTCTGATCTCCCCAGTTCTGTTTCATTCTTCTCTTGGAGGGCTTGTAGAACTGCTCTGGGCTTAAAATATTTGGCTGGCTGCCCACTTGGATATAATTTCCCTCAACTGTGTGGTGTAGTGGTTAAGACCACAGGTGATCTGGGTTCTAGTCCTCACTCAGCCATGGAGCTCACTGGGTGACTTTGGATCAGTCACAGACTCTCAGCCCAACCTACCTCACAGGGTTCTTGTTATGAGAATAAGATGGAGAGACAATTATGTAAGCCACCATGAGTCCCTTAAAAGAAAAAAGGTGGGATATAAATATAATATTTTTAAATGCCTTGTTGTTGTTGTTGTTGTTAGTTGCAAAGTTGTGTCCGAATCATCGCAACCCCATGGACAACATTCCTCCAGGCCCTCCTGTCCTCCACCATCTCCCAGAGTCCACCCAAACTCACACCAACTGCCTCAGTGACTCCATCTAGCCACCTCATCCTCTGCCGTCCCCT